>NC_139924.1:5598913-6146413 GCF_963514095.1 Eutrigla gurnardus | reverse complement strand
GTGTGTGCAGTAACTTTGTATACTATCTCCTTTAGTCATTTTCCAGCTCGCCCTTCATTAGTGAATATCCAGCTCCAGCAATGGCGACAACACTGGGAGAATGCAAAGGTAAGAGACTGGCGCTCCATCTCTCCCTCTCTCCCTCTCTCTCTCGGCTGGTCTCCTGTGGGTCTTACCTGTAGGCTAGCTGCTCTTGTTTATGTAACCCCTGAGCTGGGTAAACACACACACATACACACACATGCACGCACACAGGCACACACTTGCAGAGCTTGGCATCAAACAGCTGAGTTAAGCTTAGCAGGGCTGCGTGCTAGGGGCGATGGAGGGGCTCCGGTCTGGCCCTGTTCTCAGCAGCAGCATCCTGGCTGCATCAAAGTCTTCACCGTACCATTCTCCAGGCCCAAACAACAGGCTGCTCCAAAGCATGCCTGGGATTTGGACTGAACAACAGCAGAAAAAAAATGAAACAATAGGTTCCTTATTAAAATCCGACTGATGAGATTTTCTTTTTCGCGGATGAGGATTTCCATTCCATGGTCACTAAAATAAATAAATAAAGACATCTAATGTGTCGACTTGGTGTCTGGGAATGTTGCTGCTAATGAGATATTTTGTTGACATGACAGAGACGTTTAAGCTTGTCCTACTAAGGCCTAGAGCCACCGAGTCAGACCGCTACTTCCACACAGAAAGCCAGACAGCCAACTCGTGTTATTAAAACGGTGTCTGGTGTGGGCCTTGGTTAGGTAATACTTTTAGACTGTATTGATTAGGGGCCGCTGACAGGTTCTGATGTTAGCCCTGGAAATGCATCAAGTGGCTAATGAGCAGCTATTAGGCCCATCGATTTGCTGATTTCAATTGATAGCTAGCAGGCCAAAGCTGCACGTCAATATTTGCATAACTAATACCCTGCAGCTTTAGGCATTGAAAAATGAGACCTCAACGAGTAAGGGAGACAGAAGAGAAAGAGCCAAAGAGTTACATGCAAAGAGAGAAAGGGCAGAGAGCAGATGGATACCTGAACTACCAAAACAGTCCAAATGTCAAGAACAGCTAAACCCCCATGCGTTCCCTCTCCCCTGTCCGGATCTGTGGGTTTGCCTATAAGGCAACAAACAACCAATGGTGGCGTTGCAACCATGACAAGATGTGACGCTGAAGCCTGTCTGACGCCTGTGGGTGCCGGGGTCAACAGGTCACACAAAGTGAAGGGGAATTCTGACAGGCAGAGCCAGATGTCCCGGGCGGGTCCCTGAGGGGTTTGCGTATATGCATGTATGTGTTTGTAAGTGCGTGTGCGAGCTGGGAGATGTCCAATGACGGAGCAGGTGGCTAAGTCTAATGCGCGTTCCCACGAGACCACACACGCACATAATACGCACAGTCACCCCCCCACCTCCAAAAAACAGCCACATGTCTCCATAAGCCATGTCTCCCAACAATGCACCTTCAACCACAAAAACATACACGGCCCAGTGATCCCCTGCGGTGGTCACCTTGTTATCATAGTGTCAACTGGTCTCTGCGGGGTTTGCCGCCCCGCCATCAGGGGCCCGTCACACGTCACTAATGCCCAGTTGTCTCCGTGAAACCTCTTTTATTAATAGTCGGGTCCACACGTTTTCTGGAACTTATGGAGAATACCATATAGGATCTTTGGATAATGTGGCCTCGAGCATTATTTGACCGCAGCAGATAATTGCATGTGATATGTTTATGTTATATCTTATGTGATATCCATTTGGCATCAGGAAATGAAGAGCAGCTGGTGACTGAGTGTCACACACACACACACACGCTCTTCTAGTGTCTCCTCGTGATAGTGATCTCCCACTCTCCAGTCAATAAAGGTCTGAATGATGAATTAAAGACCCAAACAACCTGCTAATGACAGGATGACATGGCAGCCACGCGCCGCGCTCGGCTATCTCCTTCCCAATCTTTGCTCATCCCTCCCCTCTCACCACTTCTCTCTCTTCTGTCATTCAACCCCTTTCTGCTCATCTATCCTCTCAACTTCCTCTCCTCAACTGACCCCAGTCCAACTATTCCATTCTCCCCATCTACACTATCAAGTGCTGCTGCTACAGTGAAACGCATGTGTATAGACTCCTGTCTGTGCCCATAATGGAATCATAGGGAGGAACAATAGATTGGCCCGGTCTACCCTTCCATACCTCCATCTATCGATCATGCATAATCTGTATTTCTTAAAAGAAAAAGGTGTAGTTAAGTGATTTATTCTGCAATCAAAACTTCCCTGACTCATCGAAGGACTTCAGTATTTGTTCATATAAGTGTCATACAAACCTCACACATAACTTATGGGACTTTGATGAGACACATTTTTTGGGGGGGAAATGAAACAAATCATGCTGCATTCCCACTTTCAAATACAGAGCTTTCATTACAACTCAAAAAAAGGTAACCTACAGTATTTACTCGTAATTGGCTCAGATGGAAAATTTACTATTCATCAGGGATGACATGTTTATTGTTGCGTTGTTGACATTGTACCTATCACTATCGTGGGTATAAATAATGCATTCATTGCCAAAAAACAGGGGCCCACCTTTCGGGAAACGAGTACAAACAGAGCTTTAAAGCACTGACTGTATATTTACTGCATATAAGTCAGCTATTTATCAGAAATCCTAGCTAAGACCTGACTGCTCCCGCTGACCTGACTGCACGGTGCTAACTGCAAACATAGAGGGTTAACTAAAACCAGGTGGGTGTGTTTCCCTGTGTGTGTGTGTGTGTGTGTGTGTGTGTGTGTGTGTGTGTGTGTGTGAGGGGGAGAAAGAGAGCAGTATGAGTGTTAGCCGATGTCCTGTGTCTGGGCAGCATCACAGAATCTCATTAAATAGTGAAGCTTTCACAGGCTGAGTGGTGAGATCTTCAAGATCACAGCCACTTTCTCCGTTGATGGGCTAGAAAGGAATACTGGTGGCATTCTTAACATTTTGTATTCAATTTAGTTTCCTTATCAAATCCTTACAGAGTAAAATAAAAGAAAACAAAGTTCTGCTTTCGTTGATCTTGTTACTTCAGGACTCACATTTCAGAAGGTGTCAAAGCCACATATCTCAAGGTCAATTTTTCTCCCTGTGACACTTTTAAGTGCATTGGTTAGGGCTAGTTTATTAAACACTTTCCACACACAGAATGCTGAAGGACAGCTTGCATTTGCTGTAAACTAAGAGAGGCTTTAAAAGAAGTGCTGTAAAAAATACAGCGGCGCGCAGATGAAGGAACAAGTACCTGAAACTCTCCCTCTCCCCCAACTGTTCGGTAACCCGGAGTACAATAACAGCTTGTCTGTCTGAAACTCAAGGAGCACTTTATTAAGCACAGTGCTGTTTTAGTGCGATTAGAATACAGAGTCCTTCCCTGCCCTTTACCAGAAACAACACGCATTTGACTGCATTAACTTGATGTTAAACCAGCCGTGCGGCTGTGTGTGCGTGCCGGAGAAAGTGCAGCGCTCTCCGTTTTTCGATCGCGGGCCGGTCAGCAGCTCTTTTATGAACAACTCTATAATTAGAGAAACACCAAGCAGCTAATTACTTAATTGGAGCAAGGTCTTTAAAATGAAAATGATGTAATCTGAATCCAGGAAACGGGCTCGATTTTCACATGGGCTAATCCATGGACGTCAACACACAAACAGGCACACACCCCTCGTGACCTACAGTCTTCTTGACGTGGGGCCATCAGGCGACCGACTCCTTCCCCTTAGTTGGGTTGTAATTGATTCTCCCTTTCGCTCTGTTGGCTCCTGACAGGGTGTGTGTGTGTGTGTGTGTGTGTGTGTGTGTGTGTGTTGGCGAGCGAGGAAAAGGGACAGAGAGTCTCCTGTTTGTGTGGTATGCTACAAACCATATTAGTAAAGGTCATGGCCGTGTGTGTATGTGTGTGTGTGTCTGAGCAGTAATTAATTAGGCAAATGCCCTCCACCTCCTTCTCTTCTCACCTCACTTGTACGGAGACTAATAACCTTGGTACTGTGCAATACATTACACTCCTTTTTTTCCCCTTCCTGTCGCATTCTGCCTCATCGCAGGGAATCATGCAAAAATAACAAAACAAGAGTGGCATCATCATTTGCATGTAAATCAAAATCATTCTTCATGGCCTAAATTACAGGAAAGAAATGCATGAGTACTATAATGTCCAGTCAGTCCTGATATGTTTCATTTTAGCCGGCTGGACTGGTGTGTGTGTGTGTGTGTGTGTGTGTGGGCGGGGCGGGGGGGGGGTCTCTGGTATTAAATAGCATCCAGCTCCATGCAGTGTCCAGTGGGATCACTACACCTCTGCTTTCACATGCATCTCATCTCGGAATTAATTGCACAACACTTAATACTTGCTACATTATGTTCTTGTAAGACAATTCATGTAAATAGGGTTAAATCTAAGCATCACCATGGACATGACGTCATTCTAATCTGGCTTTGTGACAAAACTCCCAACCTGTGTCGTACCTGACCATAAAAAAGGGTTAAAAACAGAGGTTTGAATCAAGAAACCCAAGTAGCTTTATTCTAATGTACTCAGCAGGTGATCAATACAAATTACGTTGAGGCACTCGCTTGGAAAACTGAACACTGCAAGTTTGAGTTTGTGATGAATACCCAGTTTGTCAATAATGTCAATAGTTGTAGATCCAGATCCCATGTGAACAACAAGGGTACTGACCAATGACAAACAGTCTTGGATGAATGACATCAGAACATTGACATTGATGGGATTATTTTAGGCTTCATTTGGAATAAGAAGAATATAAGAATCTACAAAGTGTGCTGTTTTGTCATACAGTATATATTTATATATATATATATATATATATATATATATATATATATATATATATATATAAAAACCCACAAATCTCACTGTGTGCCAAGCCAACCATTATCACCACAGGAGAACTCCCTTCACCGTGACAGCCCTCACTAACAATATACTCCTTCTTTCCACGTGTGAACATGTACACTTTTTTCCCCCCAATGGCGCAAAAAGTGCAATACGTTCATGACACAGTGTAGTGCAACCAAAGCCCACAAAACACACACACTCGTTTCAAGCCTTCCTACAACACACTCGTCACACACACCACATTTAAAAAAGAGACACACTCGTCACACATCACTGCCCCTGTAACACACACACACACACACTATTAAGTGACCTCTGATGTCTAATGACAAACCATGCGGGGGCCACCACATGGCCAGAGCCACCCATGATGCCAGCACTTTGACCTGCAACAGTCTGCGGGTGTGTCTAATCACAGCAGCCTGACCACCCTGTTAGACTGCACCAAGTACACTACTGCTGTGTATGATCATGTCCAGACGCACGCCAGTGTGTGTGTGTGTGTGTGTGTGTGTCACATTCACATACTGGGAATGTTTTCAGTTAGAGCGGCAAACTAACCTTTAATCTTCTAATAGTAAAGCTGCGTTACTAAGGCAGAAAGAGTCACGCTGATTATTCAGTTACATTTAATGTGTTAGCAATTTTAATGGATTTGAAAGTAAAATTCTGTAAAATTACATTTTAACGATAAAATAAAAAATATATTTGCATAAAAATGATTCATTGCTGTGTGGAACTTACAATTTTATTTTATTTTTTCAGTTTCTAAACATTTAATGGATGAAGTCAGATTTCTGCACACCATATCTCATAAAACCAGTTTGCATGTCACTCTCCTAAATCTAAATAGGCTGGACAGGAAATCTGGAAAATAAATCAGCCTGGTGACTCAAGCGAGGTTGCTGAACACACACTGGTCTACTGGTAGCAGGTTAATTGATAAGGGTGACCCAAGGAACGATTACCAATCACGGAGGGTAAAAGGGTGCTGTCAATCATCTGTCCACTTGACCTGAATGAACACAGGTTGGAAGCTTGCATGGTCAATCTCTGTGTAATCTAGCCTATGGCAGAGATAGCTCGGCTGCTATCAGATCAAACATGTCATTCCATAGATATCCTTGTAGAAATGATTAAGCGATACGCTCCGTAGCTACAAAAGTGACAGCCACACCGGGCAGCATCAGCATCCTATTACCCCGGGACAACAAAGGGTCACGCGGGGGTTAGCAGAACTCAGTATGCGCCTGCACTCATTCACGGGGCCGGCAGTGCTTAGGACAGGAGGTCACCTAATCACCTTGCCGAGCCATCTCCGAGGGAGGAAAGGGGGAAGCAAGAGGTGGGGGGGGAAATCAACTTTAAATTTGCAGTGATGAAAAATCAATAAAGCAGTAATTGCTTGGCTTATCACCCTGCAATGAAACAAATTGGGAGGAGAAGGAAAGCAAGAAGAGGGCTGGCGTCCACACTGCACGCCAGGGTGTTTTTGGCTGCAGCATGTGGAGCTGAGCATAGCATCGGGGGAGGGAGGGGGAGGGAGGGGAAGAGAGCGAGAGAGAGAGAGAGAGAGGGAGGAGAGGAGTTTGGGCTTCAGTGGGGCAAGGCAAGGAAAAAAGGTCTCCTCGTGATAATTAAATCTTCTCACACTGATTTTCTGCCAAATTTATTTCCCCAGGGACCATAACTCTGATTCAGTGCTTACAAGCCTTGCATAACTAATCATTTAAACGTGGGGGGAACCACAAACCTGAATGAATTGGGAGGAGAGAGGAGAAAATAAAAAAGAGAGATGGCTAGACTGAATGTGTGGCCCTATTCATCTCTAAATCAATCATTATTTAGGCAGGACAAAAATCAGAAATGAGCGTGGAACGTCCTTCTGAAAGAAGCCGTTTGAAACAGACCTTTAAAGTGAAGGTGTAATTTATTGTCAATGTGCTCTCCTTTACACGTTCTCTGCAGAGCTATACGGGCAGAAAACATCCTTTAATTCCTGGAACAAATAAAAACCCATAAAGCCAATGAAGTGTCGGTTCAATATTCCTCTGACTGTTCCTGGCATGATTGTGTTGAACATAATAACACAACAAATAAGGCCATTTATCTGAAGTAACGACAGGAGATGAGGCTAACTCCGCTAATCAATACCGAATCAATACAAACCAGATTTTCTTACATCAAAATCACTGAGACAGATCTTTCTTCAGCGCAGAGTGCACAAGAGCAATACAGTGCCTCCCTCGAGCCCCGAGGTAGATCATATAGCCGGTGGCGAGAACGCAGCTTAAAAAAAAAAGGTAGAATGCTCAACCCTGAGAGAGAATGCTGGGAACTATAATTATAGCATGGTATAATTCAGACACTCTCCTTATTGAATCCTCATGTTTTAGTTAATGTGATGAGATCATGGACACCAGATCACTCATGTTTACCAGCGCATGAATTTCACCGCTTGTCCTTCAAGTGGCAGGCTGAGCAGTGCCGACGCTGCTCGGCGAGGTAGCGTGGCACGCCACACCATGGCCCCGGTAATTAAAACATTTAAAGCAGAGGCAGCCCCCCTGTGCTCCCGAGGTGTGATATGGGGGTCACGCGCCTGTAGATTCTAATTTGCGCACCATTTGTATTCATGACAGGCACGTGCTAAATATTTAACAGCAGCCCGGCAGGAGTTTTGTATTGTTAGGCTTTCCAGGTCAAATAATTTGATTTCAAGGCAGATTACATTAAGCGTCAATGTCCAAGCCACCACTCTCACTTGCCTCTCATTTCCTGTCTTTTATTACAACCGAGATAGGCCAGAACTGAAGGGATATGGCTTTGGATTATACAAGAGCTTTTTATCCGTGGATTAGTTATTATTTTCAATTAGAAAAGGGATAACATCGTTTATTATGGACGCACACACCCACGCCAGTATTGTATGCGGACACTTGCATGCCGAGCGGAAATTTTAGCTGACTGACAAATTGTTTAGTAGAGCATGTAATCACACCTAACGAGAAATATTATTTCAAACACAGACGGAGCGGGCACATGCATCCTTAATGATATTTCACTTACACTGATTCAGCTGTACAGTCAGTAAAGATGTGTATTTAATCTCTTTTTTTTTCTGTATGCTGAACAAGTAAGGCAAGAAACCAAATCCAGACATTTTCTGTTTCAGCCGAGGCCCTGTGGTGATTGACAACAGAGCTAGTTAAACGGTGATGAGGCGTTAATGGATGCTAGGTCGAGGAAGTGAGAAGGGGTGGGGGGAGAAGCAGGACGGGGTCTGCGGCTGAATATTTAATGGTCATATAATTCCCGAACACAGACACACACAGACAGGTACACACCCAACCTGTGACCTGTCCTACACACCGCGTAATTAGGGAAACAGTCCTTTCGTTTAACTGCCAAAAGAGCAAACGGTAGGTATATATCCCCCTAATGATATGGGTTAAAGAGCTATTATACGTCTCATTAAAATATATGATCTCCCAATCTGGTGGTAGTTTGAGGTAATGGGGACAGTGCAGCATAAGGGCTAAAATACCATCTGCGGGGTATAGGCAAGTGTCCAATCCATATCTACATAATTGTGGCTTCATAGACGAAAAAATGTTTCTGTCAGCGCCTCGTGGACGACACATCAGCGGTGTGTGGGAATGAACCGGGGTTATCCAGCATCTGACACAAATGTTCTTGTCAACAGGTTGATGCGTTCCCGTTCTCTCCATCTCTGCATGAAAGAAAAGCAGGTGGGATTAAGGTCTTACAAAGCCTTAAACACACAGGAGCACACCTGACACCGTATGTACTCAGTTACTGGTGCAACGCTGCGGAGGATGTAATGGAGACATCCCTATTTTTCATCATATTTTAAATTCTCCATCTTAATTTCTCACCATTAAACTCACTTCCAGTTGACTTGACATCTTACTCCTTTTAAATGAGCTACAAATAAATAACAGGAAACAACGACTAGGGCTGAACAATATGATCTAAAATCTATAGTCAAATAAATGATAACCATTCATCCATTGTCTACCGCTTATCCTTTATTCAGGGTAAAATAAATGATAACATTCACTTTAATTAAAGTTCATGCAATTTTTTTTTTTAAATGGTTAGAAAATTAAAAAGTGACTAATTTGATAATCAATTACCATCATTTTTTGTGTGAAAATTTGAATAATTGTCATATAATGATAAGACACTGAATATTTATTTGGGTTTGAGATTGTTTTTGTTGGACAAAACAAATAATGTAAATACGCAAATCACACATTGTTTTATAGAAAGAATCTTTATCGAGGAAAATAAATGGCAGATTGATTAATAATCAAAATAATAAGTTCCCAATGGTTGTCATAGTTATAGTCAGTCTGTTGTAAAACATGAACTTGAACTAATATTTGTTTTGTTCCATTTTCTTTGTTTCTGTTTCTTTCCGTTTATTGACTGTAATATGTTGCCTCGTGTTGCATTGTGTCGTTTGTAAATTGGGAAACTTGAATCATAAAAAGAAAGAAACGTAGAACATGAGTAAATTTGGCACAACTTCATAATATTTAAACACAAAGTGTGTCCTCCTGATGCACATGAAAGTATGATGTCAACGAGAACGGGAAGGGGTGAGTTTCATTCGTCCAGTAATGTGATATATGTGGTTTATATCCAGCCCTACATTACAACAGCACCAACACACACAGTATCTCTGGTTATACATTCCAGCCTTCAGTGAAGTGCCAGCTGTCAGTACAGTCCACACAAACAGACCGTGTTACACTGGCAGTCAGTCCATCTTATTATAGCTGGACACACTATGTTAGCTAAAAGCCTCCTGGGCACACAAACAACATCTCTCAGCTTTAATAGCCTAAACAAGGCATGCTACTAACAAAGAAACCATCCTCCCCTCTCATTCTCACAGCCTTTCATATCACTTGTTTCCTTTTTCAACCACTAGCATCATCTGGCTGCCCTTAACCAGAGAGCCAAACACTCTTTTTAAGTGGAAACTACTTTGTTAACTGATGACCACAGGGTCAGTTATTGATCCTCTCTCTCTCTCTCCCTCTCTCTCAGTAAACCCTGCTGATAAAAAACCTCTCTTTCCTCCGCAGTGTGCAGCCACCGTTGGCTACAATAATAGATTGCATATCATAGCATTCACATGAATCAGATCTCGGTGGTTCGATTAGGTCTAAACTAACTCAAACACATTGCCAGTCAAGGATGTGAATCTATTTATGAACGAGGAGTGTAGGTGGTAGCGTTCTTCACTTCTCCCCTCCGTTCGCTTTAAAAGGTTTTTCTCATTTCAGTTGACTTAACGGTTCAAGTGTAAACTTTCTAGTTGCGTTGACCTCGAAGAGGCCCTGCGGGGAATAAGAGGACCCCTGGTGATCTGCTGTTTAGCAGCAGCAGTGGCCCACCTCCTTCATTTCAGCTGTGCTGGGAGGAAGGGCAGAAGAGGATGGAGCTGGCTTGTATCCATGTGTGTGGATATGCCATTCATATCCATTTGTGACCGCGCCATTGGCTTCTCTCACTACCAAGACAAGGCAAGTCACCAGGGCCACTTTGTCGAGCCCCTCTGATCTCACTGCATGTGTCCCTGTGCAGGGAAAAGGATACGCATCTGCACCGCTCCACTAAAAAAAACACACAGGACTAACACATGGAGTAGGGGAGCTTTGTGAAAAAGAGTCTACTGAATGCAAAAAGAGGCAACAGTGCAGTGTGAACGTAGCTGGAGAAAGCTATTTGATTGGGAGACGCTGTTGCCCCAAGCGAGGCACTTAGTCACCACTTTGGCAACGCTTCCACTCGGAGGAGAGATGCAGGAGAAGGGAAAGAATGAGAAAGACACAGAAGAGGGCAGGAGTGAGGTGGAAACGGTTGATGAGGACAAATGGAGGTGGGAAGAAAGAGTATGTTAGACAGAATGTAGGAGGAGAAAAATAGACAGACAGAAGGCTAAGACCAAGAAATATAATAATATCAATGTGAGAATGGTGGAGAGGGTGAAAAGAAAAATAGAGAGAAGTACGGAATAAAGTCTTCCCGGAACTGCGGGACCAAAGCGAGAGTGCAGGGCTAATTAGTTTCTGATGGCTGGACTTTCATTTGGTTAAAAGGTCAGCTAACTTTAAAGGTCACACTGCCATGCTCGCTCGATACACACAAAAAATTACACAAGAAGAGCGGAGAGAGAATCCAGCGATATAAGAACACCCACACTAAAACAAACTGCAATATCACAAAAAACTACAATAACACATGCCTATGGGTAAGCACGCACACAGACACAAACAGTGGTTAATAACAGCACATTTGATATTCTCATTTATGTCATGCCCTGGTCAGAGCAGGGCCCAGGGTCATTATTCTATCTAAGGACTTTTATTGCTGCTAGCATATCCACTGCAAATTACTCTCCACTTTATTTGAATGTGTATCAAGATAATCTGTGTGTGTGTGTGTGTGTCTGCATGTCCTATGTTGGCAGGATAAATTTACTGCCTGCAATGCTAAGCACATTTCCGCCTATGCATCTTTATGAAGATTACAGCTGTCTTAATAAAAACTGAGCAGTGTAATCAGCATATCTAAGTTAATGTTTTGCAAAGTATAGATGAACTGCTAAAGGAGGAATTCTCGTTTGCAAGACAAGGGTGCTTACCTTCATCTGTTAATGTAAACATATGAGATGTGTTTAAGCGTGTAAAATCACTAACACGAGCAGAGAGTGCATGGACTCCAAAAATCTGACAAACAGGAGCATAATCAGGGTTTTACCAAAACTAATACACATATTTTTTGATATTACTCTCACATTCACTGCATGGACGCTACATGGAACTATATGGAAGTTTGTTTCTTATTTTAAGATACTCCAGTTTTATTTTTTATTTGGTGTCCTTACTCCTTCAAGGCTATATTAATAGCTATTTGATAGACAACAAAATATACAAAAGCTAACTATAATTATTTTGTCATTTTAACTGCTACGTTGCCAACACCTATAATATTGTATTTTTGTTTTTAGAACAGCTACAAGTGGTTTGGTGTTGGTGCCAAAGTTCACATGCTGACACACACACACACAGACACACAGACACACAGACACACACACACACACACACACACACACACACACACACACACACACACACACACACACACACACACACACACAGTAACTCACGGTCTTCCAGTTTCTTCTGGGCCTCCTCTTCTCTCTTGGCTACTTTGGCCTTCAGTACCTCGTCAGTCTTAGCTGGAAAGAAAGACAGCAGCGTTAGGCAGAACTTCACAGACATCAGTTTTATTATCTTTTTGTAAAGAAAGCAGTTTTAGATAAATTAACTGAGATATTAAAATCATATTATTAATTATGATACATATTCACAATGAAAATAAAAACAAATATATATATTATTTAAATGTTATGATCCCCAAAGACATATTTGCACGCATCAGGCACAAAAGCTATTTCTGTGGGAGATACTTTGATACTTATCACAACGCAGAAAACACCGGAGAACACATTATTGGATCAACGGTACGCGTACAAATCAACAAAAATATGAATCATGCCTTCGTCTCCTTTCCCTCAGCAGACAGCATCCTTCTCTGCTTTCCCTTCATACCCCTGTTAAAGTCGGTGAGTCTTCCTGAGAGGTGTTTATCGTCTCGGCATAATGAAAAGCTTAAGAGAAAGTGAGGCTGAGGGAGTAAACACTCGTCAGGGCATTTTAAGCATCTCTCATCGTGAGCCGTGTTGTCTCGGCTCCCTTTTCCTCCGCCTTTCCCCCTGAATAATCAAGATGTTAAGCCACATTAAAAAATATAATGCCGTGTATGGCAGGACTATCAATATTGCCTCTAAATTAATTACATTTCCGTTGCGGCGCATCATTTATTTCGCAGCGTTAAGGCCTCGGCGGAGCCATTCGCCTTTATTGCTATCTCACTTGGTTGATGAGTGAGCTATGTAAAATTGAGTCTCCAATATCATTACACTTAATGAGTTTAAACTTTGAGAGAGAGAAAAAAGAAAAGAGAGACGGAGAATGAGGGAGCGAGCAGAAGGGAGAGGAAGAGAATGAGAGCACTGCACTGTTTTGGGGAACTTAATACAATATAGGAGTGGGTGTAAGTGTTTGAGAGTGCTTACAGAATGTTTGTGTTAGGGCACTGCTGTGGGTGTCCCGATGTGGTTCATTGCACCGCTCGAGATGCTGGCATGCATGTTTTGTGTACGCTTTTTTGTGTGTCTGAGTGTGTGTAAGACTTTGTGATGCAAACATAAAGTACAACGCATGCATCAGCTGTGTGTGTGTGTGTGTGTGTGTGTGTGTGTGTGTGTGTGTGTGTGTGTGTGTGGATGCAGGAGGCCATGGGTTGTGCTGGTCTCGCTGTGACTGCACTGCTGTTTTTGTTCAGTAATTGGCGTAGACAAAGAGCCGTCACACTGCTGTTACGGCTGGTTAAGTCGGGAGGTTCCGCATCTTTACTAACAATAACACGACATGGATGACTGAACCTTCCTCTACCTCACTCAGCTTGTGTGTGTGTGTGTGTGTGTGTGTGTGTGTGTGTGTGTGTGTGTGTGAGCATGCCTAACCAAATCAACAGTCATCAGTTCATTTACCTTAGTTAACACATTCTAATTAATGTGTGTATGTACCAAAAGCTAAACCACACCTTTGCAACTACACTGACATGTATTTGTGTGCGTACACGTGTGTGTGTGTGTGTGTGTGTGTGTGTGTGTGTGTGTGTGTGAGAGAGAGAGAGTGAACTCTCTGTGTTCTCCAGTTCCCTCTTTGCTCGAGGCTACCGAGAGGCAGGTAGGAGACGGAGGAGAGGTATTGGTGGTGAAATGGAGCAGGGTGGGAGATGGGGGTAGAAAGAGGAGGGGAAAAAAGGGAAAAGGCAGATAGATGGGGGCCATGTTGGAAAAAGAAAGAACTGACAGCGAGGGGAACAGACAAACAAGCAGAAATAAGAGAAAAGGCCTTGCCTGCCGTGCACACAAACATGTGCACACAAACAACAGGAGTGATTTGTCGCCTCTTTTTGTTTGCATGTTTATCCTCCACCTCTTATCCCTCCCTCCCTCCCCCAACAGGTTCTCTTATCCTCTCGCTCTCTCTTCTCTCCTTCTGTTTTGCCCTCTCCCACCCCTCCCCGTTTTTTTATGCTTTTCTCTTCCTTCTCTTGCTCATCTCTCCAGTACACTGTGCCTGGGGCGATAGCAGCAAATCAAACTGTTTATCCATCTCTCATCAGTGCGCTGCCTCACGGGGTTCCTGCCCCCTCAAAACAATGAAAGTAGGCCTGAGCACTGAGCCAGGGATACGATTTAATTACATCAATAAAGAGCTCTGCTTTTTAAAAAAAAAAAGATAAACTACAAAACAATACATTCCAGCAACACACTTTGCTGCACTATCATGAAAAGCCTGTTAATTTTACATGTGTATGTAAGAAACATTAAGCCTCACAGCTGTGCCCATCTAGAAATACAGGCATGTCTGTGTGCAGAGGCGCCTGATTGGAAGTATATTTCTTGGCAACTTAGTGGCTCCAGTTCATTGTAGGATAATTCCGTGATGGACTTTTATTAAAGCGGGTAATAAACGGCCGGGTGTTGGGGAGAGGAGAGGCCTTTCACTTCATTTAGACTTCGTTCAGTCTTGGCTGCAGGGGCGGAGTGAAAGAGGAGAGATGGCAGCGGGAAGGGGCGGCGAGCGTCAGTGAAATCGCATTGTGATTATGAGCTTAATTGCAGCTCAGGGGCCCATGGGCCATGTAGCTCTGGTGGCGCTAGAAGATGTTTTATGCACAGCAACAGGGAGGAAGAAAGTGAGAAAGAGAGAGGGAGAGCGAGTGGGAGCGCGAGGCAGGCTGCCAGGATGTTTGCAAATTCTTCTTTACAGAATCTCCTCTTCTATCCCTTTTCTCCTCCCTTCTTTTTCTTCTTTATTTTCCTCCTCCCCCCAACATCCTCCTTCACTCCTCTCCTATTCTCTTCTCTCCTCCTCTCTCTTCTTCCTGTCCTCCTCCCTTGGCAGGATTAGCTGGGTCTCGTTAGAGGGGAAATGTAATAATGCTCCCACCAGGTGGAATCGGGCCCGCTCCATTATCAGCCGGGAGATGGATGGGCCGTGTAGGGCCGGCGGGGGCCACGCGCGCACGCAATTTAGATTCAATAAACTGGCAAAGCAAGACCCCCAATCTGATTTATCTCTTACACGCCGCCAATGCTTGCTGCTACGATGCTGATTCCCTATTACCACTCAGAGAAGGACTATTCATTGGATGTAAGGCACGGCAGTCAGAGAGGCTTGTCGGGGGCCCCGGGGACGACAGCAAAACAGATACAGCAGAGGGTTAATACGTTTACACACAGATAAGCAATTAAATCTAAGGCCGAGGTGAGTTATAGAGTTATTAAGGACGGGGAGAAGGGAGGGATAGAGGGTGAGAAAAAGAAGGAGCGAGATGTTATTCAGCACAGGAGTGCGGTAGCTTGGCCCTTAGGCCGAGTACAGTAAGTATTAGAAGTGAGAAAGGCTACCATATTATAGAGTTCATGAGGTGAGAGAACAACAGAAGAGCAGCAGCCTGCCCACGTTGTTCAGTAAACTCAATACAACACTTACAAACTAGCACTGCTGAAGACAGAGGTCAACACCACAGTTATCCACTTAAGACTCGCTTGTTTGCGTGAGTTTATGAGCGAGTATATATATATATATATATATATATATATATTGTATATGCAAGTGCACGGCTTCATGTCTAACTGTCAGTGGGTATGTGTTGGCGTAATAGGTGTATTCATAGCCACTGTACACCTGACTAGGAATGTGCAGAACATCACGTTTGGCCGTGTGCGTTTAGCCCATGAGTGTGAGAGCCGCAGAAATGTTTGCGGTGTTGGTTGAGGTGGGTGTCATTCCAGTCCGGCCGCCAATCAAAGTGAAGCTGAATGTCAGCGGGAGAGGAGGCGTGATTAATCAGCCTCGCACCCAACGACAAACAGAATATTAGAGGCAGCGCAGCGCCATTGGAAAAATGTCCCTTCCAATCAGCCGAGCACTTTACAGTGAAGCCCAACAGCCGGGCCTCCGACCAACACTGAATAACAGGGAGACAGATAAGACGATAAATAAATAAATAAATAAGAGACAGACAGGTTGGGAGACAGGGAGAGAGACAGACAGGTCTGTAGGCACACTGACGAACAACAGCCCTGACGGGCCGAAAGACAAGACAAAGAAACATAAGAACACATTGCGGCAGAGAGGACAGACACATACTGACACACAGGCCTGACAGGTGCGAAGACGAGACAGACAGACAGGTGCGAAGACGAGACATAAAACTGCTGGGAAGACATACTGACAACTAAATAGCCGTGCAGAATGATATATTGCCGCAGCAACAAAAGTCCTACAATCCCTCTGTGCAATAAGACCCACAAACACCGTAAAAAGTATTTTCAATACTATGACATACAATGACGTTAAAGATAAATTACTTAGCTACATATTATACGTTTCTTTTCTTTGCCATGTGACTTCAAAATAAGTGAGGGAGTCAAAACATCTCTTAGTTGGTACCCATGAGAACAACAAGTTATCAGGGCATTTTATTTGGACATTTAGGTTGATAGCACAAGTCCATCAAAGTATGATGAGTCCAAAGTCATAACCATACGCCATTCATATATTATATATATATATATATATACAGTATATATACACACATACACAAACATGGATTTATTGATGAAAGCTAATGAATTGTCCCAGAGGGTACATGCAGCTCTAACAATAACAATAACTCATTCAAACTTGATGTTTTTCAGCTCTCAGGGGGTTCAAACATCATCTGGAATGATAAAGCTGTCATTTGTCAGGTTTGAATGCAGACTGCAAGGTTAGAGTTACCACTTGACTGTGTGTAAACAGAACTTATAATACTGACAGAGAGACAGAGAGACAGAGAGAGAGAGAGAGAGAGAGAGAGAGAGAGAGAGAGAGACAGTGGTGGCATCACAATGTTCTGTGAGAAAGATCACTGTGTGAGTCTTGCTGAACAACTGGCCTTGCATGTTTTGTAATGGGACTTCACTTACAGGTCCCATGAGAGTTCAAACTACCCCATAATTACCACTGCATCATTGTGAATGGTTACAGCTTGAACACTTGCCCAAAAAGCTTCAGCTTCATCAGGTGAAACCATGAAACCGACCGTATCTGAGGGCATAGAGGTTAAATGGCTCGTGGGAAGAGGCAACGTCCGAAGCAACCACTAGGTGGCACAGCACACAGACAACACGAGAGGGAGGCTGCAGCCAGGCCTTGCTTTTATGTGTGTGTTTAAATGCAGGTGCCTGGGTGTTTGTACAGGACCCTCCATCAAAACCAGCTCATCCAGACCTTGTAGTTGTAAAGAATAACTTGACACGGGACATATCACATATGTACCTGCAGACTGATTGGATGGGCAGACATGAAGAGATACAACATCAAATCATTTAAATATCTCGCACTAGAAATACATAAAAACCATCCAAGGGCAAGCCTGTATTTGGTCGCAGTTAATGTCTGACATCGTGCAACTTGTGTTGACAACAAATAGAAAGTGTTCAGAAAGGTACTGTATCTGAGTCAGTGTGTCTTAGCCATAAGAGTGAATTCCTCCAATCAGAAGACAGGAGACCTGAACTGGAATGATCTTTATCGCAGGCCGCCCTCTGCATCTGTCATCGGGCTTATTTAACGACAACCCATGAAATATTTACAAACTAAACAATTAGAGAGAGATATCTTACAAAATCAATCAATTATTCATCGCCAATCGTCTGAAAAAGCTTTTGTTTTGTTTCATGGCTATATTCTGATGCTGGGGGGGTGCATCAATTAGGGCCTGTACTCCTGCGGTGTTACGGATGCTTCAGAGGAGTGATTGCTTCAATGAAGGAGCCAGATGCAAGTTGCCAGTACAACATGCTGACACAGTGTTGTGGCAGATGAGCTTGATAAAAACACACCCCACACTTTGCCAAACATGAAGTCAGAGGGACGACTTGAATTATTGGTCTGAATGTGTGAAGAATTTAGACTTTCCCTCGACTTTCCATCAGAACTAACATCCAAAACTCTAGAGCCTTGCTTATATGCGACATTTGTTCTATTAAATTTTAAAATGGCCCCTTTACTCTTGACACCTGGGCTCTGTGTTTGTATTTTTCCTTCGCAGTGATCATGCTGAGATTGCATCTGCCAAACTCAAAGAGGCGAGGAATTAGACAATAAGATATTTATCTTATTTATAGGAAAAAACAGGAGGCAACTCTGTCCAGAGTTCATTTTCTCTGCAAACTACAAACGCATATCATTCAGATCCCTAATGTGTTTGGATCTTCTTGTGCTTTTTAAAGGCTAAGCATTTCTTACATACTTTTGTTATGGCAGATATGTGACTCCAGTTTCTAAAATAAATAACTCAAAGCTCATCCCTTTAAAGACAACACAAACAACAAACTGGCTGTCCCATGTGCAGCAATTCAATTAAATCCCTGATGCTTAATGACACAATATCCATCAGTTTAAAATGTGAGTATAGAATAAGGAAGGTCAGTGTAATAGTCCTCAGTTCCAAGTTACAAACCCCTGTGCACCACCAACGCTCGGCTCCAGACTACACACTGGGCTCTGGCTCTTATTTCCTTTGGGCAAACCCTTGCACAGGAGGTCTGGGGTTGAGAACAGGTTTCACGTGGGGCAATGAGAAGCTGAACAGTGGGGTCTTCTTCATGATGCATGTGGGTGGCTCGGGCCCAGCACCACAACCTACCCTTTACACCCAAAGGGCGAAAGTGTATCCCATGACTCTGCACACTCAGAGAGACGGAGGCCCCGGAACCTGGGTCGGATAGGGAAAATGTAGAAAAGGAAGCGAGGAGCAGAGGCCTCCAGCGGTCAGGGAGATCAGAGGGGGAGGTTACTCTGAGGACCATGCACTGCCATGGGCTGCACACACACACACAGACACACACACTCACACACACAAGCCTGGGGGGTAACGCTGACAACAAAGCCTCTATAATGCAGCCACCAGGTCACACAAAGTGCAGAGTTCACCTCACTATGAACCATAAAAGATCACGTGTAAATTGGAAATGCTGTTGCTTTTATAGTAGATATAGTAACATTAGTTCTCTTACTGGTTGGTGAGAGGGTGGACATGCCTTTTAGATAAAGTCAAAAGTTCTGTCATTGAACTTCACTGAGATGAGCGGGTAAGTGCATAACAGAGGTCTTGAGAGGGCAATCAGATCAAATCCATAATGCAGGGATCACACGGTAAAATATTAAGCATCTTGGGGCCTCTGAATGACATCTCACCCTCAACCTCAACCCTGTCATGTCTCCACATGCCATCATCCTCTTTCTTATGCTTCCCATTTTTTCTTTACCCGTTTCTCTTGAAACACTCTCCTGCTTTCTGTTGGTGCGTCAGGTGCTAGAGAGGAGGTAGGATGCTACAATCAGGTTAGGCCCACATTTGGCCATTCATGCCAGGCTACCTGTTACAGTTACAACAAGAGAAGAAACATAAAAAGAGATGCTGAAGCTTGATGGCATGTTTCTAAAAGTGTGGGCATCATAGAAATTTACTGACTGGCTTCAGTTTAAGCCATATAAAATAGGTATACACAATCCTAATTCCATTATTGTAGCAATGCTTTGTTGGTAAATATCTGGAGACAATCAATTAGACTATATTTATTTTAATGAACATATCTACGTGAAAAACTACCATGAAGACAACACAGACTAAAAGGGAGAGCGTTTTCTCAGATTGTATGACTGAAAGGCTGATGGGAATAAAGACAGAAGTACTACAGCAGAAGAACATCGGGTCACACACACCCTTCAAATGGCCTTTGCTCCAACACATCTATTGCCACCAAGTCTGAGATCTCTCCGCCAGCTGTCGCTCCGCTCTCTCTGATTTTCTCTCTGTTGCATCGAGTCTCAAAGCACCGCTTGGAAAAAGTACCGGTTGCTTTGCCTCTGCGCATTGCAGTTCACAGTTAAGCCGCTTTGCTCCATCCAAATGCTCCATATATGTCCTCTGTACAAGGAACTGATTATAGTTCAGTACAGCATCCCACCCAACTCCACATGGGTGATCTGTACCAGGTCAAGCATTACATACCTGAAGTAATTGTACTTTTATTCTGTCTTTAATGTGTTAAAGTGTCCTTATTAGGGATTAAGGCTTGAAACGTTTTTTACACATGAACATATATTGAAAAAGACAAACTTAGCCAAATACTTCCCATCAATTACAATTTTACTTATTAATGAGTTATGTTCAAATTAAACAAGAAGGTTGCGTCCCTGGTTAGAATGAAATGCATGTGTGCTGCTTAAAGCTGCTTAGCTAGACTGTGTATGTATGTGTATATATATATATATATATATATATGTGTGTGTGTGTGTGTGTGTGTGTATGTATCTGCTCATCTGTCCCAGGGTGAATGCACTTGAGCCTGTTGTTGAATGGTGGAGAATAGGCTGTGGTTCCCCCGCTGAAAGCCTGTTGGATGCCATTGTGATGGCACACCACTGAGTGTGTGTCTCATATGTGTGTAGTGCTGGTGGTGGCAGTGATGGGGGGGAAGGGGGAGGGATGGGGAGTCGGGGGCTAAGTCTATCAGGACCCCCGCACATGAAAGGTAAACTGGAGCCGCTAATCGCAGTGCTGACACAAGGAGGTTCAGGAGGGCGGCCACTTAGAAAAGAAAGGCAGGAGAGCCGGGACCCTGGCAGCGTCAATAGGGTTCAGCACAACTAACCACATTACAGGAACAAACACACACTGCAGAATAGACACACAAACTTGGTGGTCCCTGCGTGCTCTTTGGTGCGGACTTCACAAATGGCGGGTCGAGTGTATGAGTATGTGTGTATGTGTTCATGTGCATGAAATACTACTCCAAAAGACTGTATTCACTTTCTTTGATACCTTTTTTAGAAATTCTGTAGAGACACAGCCCGACATTGCCGACAATGTACTTGAATAAAGTGTTTGATTTCTTTTCCTTTTTTTTTTTTAAAGAAAAAAAAAATGAATACGTCATTGAAGTCCAACATTACACACTCTGAGGGACAAGGTGACTAACGCCAGGCCTGATAACAAGGTTCAGGAGGAACATCAAATGCAGGTGAGGGTGGAGTAATAAATAAAGCAAAGCCGTTACAAAATTAATACAAGTTCAGGGACATATTTGGCAATTAACACTCAAATGTCAGCTCATGAGGAATGATGAAGGAAAACAGAAAGACAGTATGCATGAGAGAGGGAGAGGGCAGGCTGAGAGTGGCACCAGGGAGGGGGGGAGACAGTCTGGCCGCAGGAGGAGTCGAAGCACGGAGGGGGAGAAAGAGCAAGGGAGGTTGTACAAATGACAGCCCCCCCCCCCCTCGAAGGCAGTGTTGTGCACTCCCTTCTCTCTTCCTCATCTCTTAATGCTTATTTTCATCACTTTGCTTAAAATATTGATAATCAATTAGCACTACGTCTGTTTTGCTACAGAATCTGTGTCACGGTCTATCACTCTGTCAGAGCCAATTCGCCGCTCATTCAAAGTTCATTTTTCCTTGGCGGCTCTGTGCCTTTGGAGGAGTCATTACGCGGGGAACATAGCCCGGGGTGCAATCACCTATTCTCTTTCATTACTGGGGAGATGGAGAAGGTGAGAGAGATTATTAGAACTTTGGAATGATCACAAAGCTCCACGCCGCCTGTCAGATCCCCCCTACGTGTAATTCATCTGGCCTCACTGCCTCCCCCCTCCCCCCTTCCCTCCTCCTCTCCCCCGTCCCTCCTCCCCCAGCCTCAGCCAGGGGTTTGGCCACAGACATTATTCATGAACATCTGCAGCGTGCTGAATATTCCACAGCCTCCGCCGTGATGAAAAGGGAGCTGCCCCTTTGACTTGAAAATTAACATGCCGGCACAGAGATTATGGACGCGGCGTTTCATTGCAAGCCGAGCTGGGCCACGCTGAGACGGGCTGAGCCGGCGGTTCGAGCTGGGCTGAGCGAGGCGGGACAAACGGGTTAGGTGAAGAATTTGCCCTTTGCGATGCAACGGTCAGATAATCAAGTTAACAAAAGTATTTTATTTCAAAGCAATGAAAGTAATCGTGCATGATTAAAAAACGGGTGCAGGTGTGTGAACTGTCCTGCATCCAAAAACTCACTCAAATGAGACGTTGCTAGTGGAACTGTGATATGGCGGCAGCAGCGTTGGCCTCACAACTTACAACACGCCTTCGACTTCAGTGATTATCATTATTAAGGATATTTAATGCAATCAACTGCTTTGATTAGTGTGAGAAGGGTTAAAACATGTTTTATACATGATTAAAAAAAGCTGCCGCAACATTAATCGATTAATCAGCCAATTACTACTAAAATGCCTTTTATAAGTTATTGGGGCCCACGGTGACATTTTCAAACATTTTAATTTTGTCCAATCATCAGTCTAAAACCCAAGATATTTAATTCACCCATGTGAAAAGCTTTAACTCCTCACATTTCAGAAGCCGGGAACACACTGTGAATATTCAACTAACAAAATAGTTGCAGATTAATTTCCCGTCGATTGATTGGTCGATAAACCCATGCAGCTCTGTTTCATTGACTGGTGGAAAACCTGGAGCAAAGCTAAAATGTTTGCTCGTAAACATCACATCGCACCCTCTCACCTCTGTGCATCTCTCTCTTTCATTCTCTCCTGGGCGTCTCGACATGAAAGCCCAGCCAGAGAATGGAGACTCTTCCTCTCTCACACCAGGAGCACCACTGCTGGAGAGCAGCCAAGCATCCTCCCTCTGCTGCTCTCATGTCTATATGTGCTGTCCTCTCAAACCTCCCTGTGTCCTCATAGACACTCAGAGGACTGGGACCAATGTAGAAATATAATAGGAGAACCATTAAGAGAAATGATCATGTGATCTGACATACTCATACTGTTCCCGAAGCTATAAAGCATAAAACAAACAACTTGACACTGTTTGTGACTATAAGCTAGAAGAATAAACCTTTTTTGAATGAGAAGCAAATATTTAAAGGATGATTCGAATTATGAATATTACAGCCCTTGTTTTCTGTTTTTAAGATTTAAGCCAAAAACACAAGGTATACATAGCTTTACACTATAGGATCTTCCTACGCTTGCAGCTGTCTAAGACTTGCATAATGCTGCCATACAAGATATGTTTACCTTACAAGAGTTAATTGGCAGGCAAACTATTCACATTTTTTTTTAAAAATGCTATAATTGCTACTAAGAATTTCAAATCAACATCCTCACAGTAATTAAAAGTCCACATAACACACATATTTGTGGATACAGGACACACACATGGGACAGAAATAAAGGAGACGGAAAAACAAGAAATATAAGCAGACAGACATACTGTGAAGAGAGAAAAAAGGGGAGAAAAGACACTTTAATGCTTGTGAAAAGAGGAGCAGTTGGAGCGTTCTGACACGGGCTGGAGCGGGACTTTGCACTGCCTCTTGTTGATTGTAAATGGCAGAGCAAGTTTACTCTGGCAGTCGGATCCAAAATGGAGTCTGACAGCTTTGTCAGGGAGTTTGAGCAGCTCAGTGGCAGGGTAGGAATCGGGATGATTCCATTGCTTTCATCTCCAAATCGCCGAAGTACGCTTGTGAAACCTCCATGGTAATGAAAAAAAAATGTAAAAAAAGGAGGGGGGGGCAAGCCTGGCATAGCCTGGCATTTTGACACTTGTCAAAATGGAACAGAAAAATATAAAGCAAAGCAAAGAATGAGAAATATGGCTGACCGAAGACGGATGCAGAACAAACGTGTCAGGAGACGTTAGCTCTCTCTCTCTAGAAGACACAAATATGAATAATCCAAGCCCTCATTCCCACCTTCCTCACTTCATCTCTCTTTGTAAATTATTCGACAACATATCGCTGCATTTCAACCCACTCAAGGTCTCGACCTCTGGGTTTCCTAACTGCAGCTTCTATATATTATTCTGGACATTTCTGCAACCTTTGCCACTATATGAGACTTCGTTCCTAACCGACACAAAATGATGAACACTGGCAGCAACTTTACGTGCACTCTCGGCCTATTTATGTTCCGCTTTCACTTCACAAACAGCCCATCTTCTCCAACTCTTTGACTTTTCTTCGGGAGAGTCTGAGAGGAGAGCGCCAAGAAACGTATAGACGAGTGTATAGCGTGTTTGAGAGGAGGGATTGACAGAATAAAGCAAGCTTTACGAGCACTGCTTTGTACTGTTACACTCCCATAGCTTTATCCCTGTGATCCCTTCTACCTCTATCTGCATGCCTGGGTTTTTTTTTCTTTTTCAATTTACAGGATTTGTTTCTGTGTGTCTGACAGCGAGGAGGATGAGGTATAAAATTAATCTTTATCCCGGTTTTGTTGTGTTTCCTTCTCCTTGACAATGCATGTCAGTAATTAGCCGGCCAGTTTGGTTCCAGGCTTTTCAGTGGGTGTCTCCGTTTGCCAACTTTCGCCTTTTGTTCTTGCCACACAATACCGCCCACTCGCCCTCGGTGTCTCTCTCCCTCTCTCTCCTCTCTGCTCCCCGCCTCACACCCACACAGGGCGTTACACAATCCATCCAAATGTGCTTCGCTTTAAAACCCCATTACTTAGCCCCTGTTGTTTCGTTCAACACAATTAAAAGAACAGGTCCTTCATGAGAATTCAGAGAGCCTCACTCATTCACTCCTTCCCTCCCCGCCTTCACTCTCCCTTCTTCTGTGGTTCGGCGTGGCCGAGGAGTTACTGTGAACAGGCCAGCTTAGTTCCCCTAATTCCTTGGGTTTTGTTTGCATATAGGCTTAGTTTGGTTCCATTTGAAACTACTCAATGCCATGCCTCATCCCCTGGCTGTAACCAGACCAGTGAGCAACTTTAAAGATCGGTCAGCCAAATGGAAACAGGGAAGTCCACACACACACACACACACACACACACACACACACACACACACACACACACACACACACACACACACACACACACACACACACACACACACACACACACACACACACACACACACAGCTGAAGAGCCCGACGAGGTTAAAGGACACTGGCATTGTTATCTCTCTAAGTACTGACACACTTCAAAAGGGTGAAGAACTTGAAGGCTTTTCCAGTAATGACTACCTGGCCGGACTTTGGCAGAAGGTCTGGTGGTAATTTCAGGCTCTGGCCTTCCACACGAGCGTGCAGGCCCTGCAGGATGGGCTTAGTTCAAAAGAAAGTCAGGTAAAATGAGAGACAAGGCTGTTGGTCAGTAATAATGACCACAAGGTCGCTGTCAAGAGGGAATAGACATGTCGACTCTCAGAGAATTATCCCTCAAGTCTAAAACAACCACATGTCTCATGAGGTTTGGCCGTGAACTACTGCATGCAGACCTGGAAGGACCAATCGCTCACTCATATATTTTACACTTTCAGAATTCAGACTCAGGTGGACAAACTAACTGACAACTATTTTGTTAATGATTAACATTTTCGGTCCTTTTTTCCCCCTTTGGCTGCAGCTTCGCCATTGTGAGGATTTGTGCTTTTCTTTGTCCTTTATTATATTTAAACTTAATCTATTTGGATTTTGGACTACAAAACAAGCCATTTGAAAATGTCACCTTGGGCTTTTATTACATTTTTCATTGTCTTCGGACGTTTGGTAGACCAAACAACTAATTAACAGAGAATGTACTCAGTAGATTAGTCGATAATGAAAATCATTACGCGAAGCCCAAAAGTCTGCCAAACTGGTTTACCGGATCTTTTTTGGCACGATCATTTCTGGCATCTTAGTTGGTTGTTGGAAGTAACGTTGTATTGTGTTAAATAAAAAAATAAAAAAAATCCAAATAGCCTTCCAAACCACATCCATTAAAACTGAAAGCTATTAGATTAATCTCTTTCTAACTAATTGCGGACTGCTGGTGATGTTTGAACAACAATGATGCAAAACTCAGACAAATATCTAATTAAAAACACTTAAATATTTCTTTACTGCACATCAAACCAAGACATATTATTTGATTATGTTAAACATATACTCAGCACAAATGAAAGCAATCAACCTAATGCTCAGTCATTGTGCTTCTAGTTACTGCCTTAATGGAGTTATGTCATGCAGTTTACTGACATCATCTGAGCCTGCATGTGCCTACACACACACACACACACACACACACACACACACTTAGCCAGAGATCTCTGCCTATGTTGCAAAGTGGAGGGGAGGTGAACCCTGCCCACCAAATGACAAGTGGGAGACTGTGGGCGTCATCTGGAGTTCTAGTCAGTTCTGTAATTCACACTGGACAAGACATGCATAATGGCTATAAAGTGCAACAGGAAACCGTTAAGTCGTGTGTACGCACGTCTGACAGCGAGCCGGGCAAACAGCAGCACAAAGGAAATAGAATCATTTAAATATACTCCATGTGACGCTGGTAGAATCAGCCATAATCAGACGGATCATTAACATTTATAATCAGACCCTTGAGCCATGTTTTCCCCTGTTGCATTACAGTCCACAAACTAGTGTAGTTAATTAACTCGACCTCTGACACCCGTCCATATCAACGCCACTGCAGAGTGTTCAACAGACAAAATGAGATACACAATGCTTCATGCAGTACAGCTTGGCTGTAATTCTTCTCATAGGCTGACACCGTTTCCTCTCAGATTCTTTTCAGCAGCGGGGAGAAGGGTCGATGATTCACTGGGCAGAGTCTGGCAACAAGCAAAGTGATCCGCGCATGAACTAAAGCTAAAAACACACGTTCATGGTGAATGTTCTCTTAAACTGGAACATCTATCCTATTTAACGTTAGCTTGTTAAATCTACCCCCCTACTCGTCTATCTTCCTGTGTGTGTCTCCGCTCCACCAATGTGTCTTCACTTCAAATTAAAAGCCTTGCCGGGTCGTGTAATTGTGACTTCATGACATTTTATAAAATTCTGAAGCAGCAGCGGCGGCAATGTACCGGAAACCCTAAATAAACCCTTATAAAATTTAGGATTAACTGGTTTGTGCTGAGGAGCTAACATCACTTGAACATCAGTGAGGACACCAACATTGGCTTGCATTAATCATTTGACCATTTGCAATCAGGCCACCCTGCTCACCACTTAATCAAGTTCATTAATAAAAACAACCCATTCTTAATAGGATCTATATATTAATTTGATGAATTATGCATGAGAGCCAGAATTGTTTAGGGGAAGATTTTAATTATTGTGACTGTTAATTTTTATAGCTGTCTAAACTGCGACAACTGGTTTCGCTTCGGCGAAAAAGCAGAGTAATGTTAATGAATAAGATTTGTTTTCCAGTCTATAACTAAGTACTACCACCACAACAACTAAAAACACACACACGCACGCATGCACACGCACACCCCTGTGTGTGTTCAAATGTTATAATGACTTATATCGAGCTTTCTTTCTAGCCCCTCCTCCCAAAACAGATACCAGATAAGGGCACAAAACTGGCTTAAAACCCTCTAATTACTTCAGCGCTGAAAAGAAATCATTGATCAACAGCATTATGGGAAATTACACAGTCGCTGGATCAAAGTGAATGAAGTGGCTTAGCGGGGTTTCACTGGGGCTCTGCTGACAGAAGACAGGATTAACACCCTGGACACACACAAACACACACACCTCATTAAGACCATACAGTAGTATGTTACAGCACTTATAGGATGCACACACACAATTTTGTTGTTCACAGTTGCATATATAACCATGGCTGCCAACTTGAGCCTCATCAGTTAATGCCAAACTGTGAACTACCTTTAACTTTGTGTGTTTCACATGCTCGACTATCACCATAAAAAAGAAAAAAAACATGGAACTGTTTTATAATGCAGTTCTGGCCTTATATGAGCAGGCCTCATGTCCAGGACCTGTGGAGGGGTCCACTGGGGGAATGAATAAAAGAAAGGGGGCCCCTGCTGGTTCATCTGGCCATCTATTGGTGCCCCGAGACTGCCATAATCTGTTGCCCCCGTCGCACCAGCCCCACCACTGGCCCCTTAGGGCTCCCAGCCTGCTGCTAGGGGACCCCTTCATGTGTAATGAACAGTTCCCAAGCTGCAACACGCATACAAAAGAAAACTAAGGTGCTTCAGAACAGTGATTATTTCTACACGGCAGGCAAATCCTCAGATATTAACTCAGTTTAGACAATTAAGTACATTTGCCATGAACTAAGCTTGTTTTGATCATTACTGAGACTCTAATTTCAGTCAGATATATGATTCATGTATACACCTTAATCCAACTATAATAACAACATGACTATAAATACTGGAGGGGAAACATTGATGTTTTAATGTGATATAAAATAACTGCCCACTTAACATGTTTCAGGTTAAATGCTCTCAAACAAAGAGATGATGGGACTACGCTATGAGAAACAGCATTTTGAAAGAGAAATTATGCTTTCTGGCTGAAGGATTGATCCAATCAGCTGTCTGACAGAAGAGATTTTGGCCAATGTTAAACGACAACTGACCAAGTAAATGCCTGCTGACCTCAGTCAAACATGTATTTACTGTACAATCCTTAGTATCTTGAAAATATTATAATTAACATCAAAACTTTTTGTGTAGGAAGTATTCCCAGTAAAGAGTCAAAGGTTTAAGGGGGAGTCTTTGTTTCATTCCCCAAAACATCTGTGTGACTTACACAAAAACAGAAAAAAAGTTTTTCCACGTATAAGAACTGTTTGCTCTCAGTATCAAAACCAACGAACAAACACAATAATCAGAAAACAAAACAACCTACATGTACATAATTCTTGCAGGTGCAGCCAGTTTGTTAGCGAAAGCTCTATAAACTCTACAAAGGCCGAGAGCAGCACTCACTAAGACACAGCAAGCTGCCACTTAGTACAAAGTTAGCTACATCAACTCCACTTGTACTTACATTGTGCTCCAATCTACTTACACTGGCAAATCCAGGGCTTACATTACACTGAAATAAGCAGCGGATATTGGCAGAATGGGCTTACCCAGGCATTGTTTTAACTGGGTTTTTCTGAGGGAATTTTTCTGGCCTACTAAAAATTGAGGACAAAAATAAAGAAGTTGTTGTTGGCCTCCTTCAGGAGAAGGAGTTCAGTGGGATCCAGGGGGGTGTTAAGATGATTTGTAGGCCTTTTCTCCTATCAGATCATCTAAAATGTGAGTGATTACACCGGTAATCAACCGCAAGCCGACACTGGCACAGTCTGGGTTTAGGAGATAAAGGGCGAGAGACAGAGTTAAGAATGGAGAGAGAGACCTGTGAGAGAGACAACAGAAAGAGGGGGGAGAAGAAGGTGGCAGATTATTTCTCAATATTATCACATGCCAGGGCGGCCAAATTCTCCATCTCCTTCAGCTTTTCTCCCTCTCTCTTTCTCGCACACTCTTTCTATTCAGAGATCCGTTTGTGCTCGGCCAAACAAATAGCCGACACTGCCTCATCAAAGCTTTGGATTGGCAGCCCGGGCCAAGTGGGGCTGTTGACAAGCGAGGGCAGTGAAAGCAGAGGAGGAGGAGAGGAAAGAGCAAGGCAGAAAGAGAGAGACAACAGAAATCCCTGCCGTAATTCCCCAAACTGTAATCCACTGGGTTTAATGGGGTGTGTGTGTGTGGGGATTATACATTTATCATCAATGCTCATCCGTGGTCTCATACTGGTGTGTGCGTGTTTGTGTGTGTGTGTGTGTGAGGAGAAAAGCCAGCTTGTATAGACGGAGCAACAATGTCGGCAGAGGGATTTAAACCCTCGCTCTCCATCATATAACCACATATGCTGGCCAATTCAGAATAACGACAACCCTATTCACTGCGGCTGATCCCACCGATTAGTCCTGATCTGGAGACAGCCCCCAACACACACACACACACACACAAACAGATACACACACACACACACACACACACACACACACACACACACACACAAACAGATACACACACACACACACACACACACACACACTTCCCCTTACCTCTACCACTTGTCAAAATTGAGGATCCCTACTTTGTGGCACGACGGGTCCCAGGAGTAATCAAGCCCCCGCGTAAGCTTTTTGGTAAGTACATAAACTCCATCAACACAAGGTCAGAGGTCATACCTGGTTCTGTAAAAACGCTGGCAGGTTTTAATGCAGAATGGGGATTAAAAGGTTTGTCACGATTAGATTACACATCTAATTCGCTACCACAGTTCAACTGATCTCAACTGATTTCACATCCAGATACATGGAGAGAGGTGCTTCCCCCATTGATATCAGTGTGACAAAATAATAGAGACACCTGTCAGGATCATGCAGCACCACAAACTACATCTTCCAAAATGGTCATCATGTTGAATGAATCGTGTCAACTCAAACTGAACGGTGTAACCTTCATGAAACATTTATCTCAAACAAAAACTAAAAGACCCCCCTTGAATGATTCAGGGCAGGAGGGCACTTTAAGAAATAAGATTCAAATGTGTGCCCAGTATGAATTACAGGACTACAGAGTCATGAAAAAAATGTGTTTAAGCAGTTTTCTTCAGGATCAGGCTGCAGACTGACTGCAAAAAAAACCGCCTGTCATTCATTTGAACACAGAGGGATCCGACAAAGCAGGAATCCAAAACTTGGATCAAAGGAGTTGAACCTGGCTCAACTTTTATCTCTACATTCCTGGCAGATCATTTAGTAACATAAATGGCATATTTGATCTGCGTACCTCCCGAATGCCACGGCAAAAAAGACAACTTTCCAGAGCGGTAGAATCCTTCCTCATAATACCATAAAAAGATGTGCAGTATTTCGATACTGCAAACTCCAAATCTAACTTAACCAGATATTTAAAAACTGCACAAGTATTGAATAAATCCCTGATGAAGTTAAATTGATGAAGTTAGACTGATAATGATTGAATGACCGTATGAAATTAATAATGCAGGAATAAGCAAGTCAAGTCTTCACTTATAATAAAGATGAACTCCCTCCTTAGAAACCAGGGGATCAGCTCAACAGTTGGGACCTTTCAGGTATGTGACTGTCACTGTTACTGCTAGGCCACTTGTGGAGCCTGGATCTAGCCTCTAACGTGCTCACAAAGCCGCATATCAAGACAGGTTTATTCTGAGTATGAACAGAGCTGATAGCATCAATCTCTGCAGCAGCCTGGTTTGGCTTTGGCTCCGTGCATTGGCTCCAAAAAGACATGAATCAAACTGAGGGAGACAAGAGTATCCTTTGGTAACAAGGAATAATGTTCAAGACATGAGAAAAACATACTTTCACCATCAGCAGATACAGGCCCGGACATCTTTCTTTTAAGTTGACACACACTAATTCATGGAGCACAGGCGCTCACACAAACGTACATGTACTCAACATGTGTCCTGCAGATGTAGTAGCTATGAAAAAGGCCCTGTTCTGTGTGTTTATGGGAGAGAGAGTGAGTGAGGGAGACAAGAAATACCTGAAGAATCCAAATATATGAGCAGAAGAAAGAAGGGAAATTAAATTAACATTAATTCTCCCACAGCAATTCCCGATTTCTCAGCACAAGGAGATGAAAGAGGAGAAATGTACTTTCTGATATTTATTTCTCCTTAAACACACAGCTGGAGTTCTGTTCTGGGAGATGGGGGCCCCGGTTGGGAGGAGACGGGTACCCCCTCCTTGCCTGGTTTACTAATTAGGCAGAAATATGCGAGATTTAGCCAATGGAGGATTAATTAACTGTTTATTTCTCTTCGCTCCTCTATTGGAAACACTAGGTTTGGGCTGAGGGATGCGGAGGGAAGGAGGGAGGGAGAGGATGAAAGTGTTGGGTGCGGCATTTCGTTCAAATCAGATGGGTGTAAATGTGTGTGCGTGTGGCCTACTGTAAATAATGTGGCAGTGCCGCCCTTTTCAATGAGCCTGGGTGGATGTCTCTGTCATCAGCCTCCTGCGCCACACAGAGGGCTGCTGTTCCAGTTGTTATGTCTGAGTGTGGTTAACGAAAAAGACGCAAAGGGACACAGGAAGGGACCATTTACAGACAGGGGACATAGTCACTGTTGGGGGGAAGTGACCACACGGGCGATAGAGATGAATCTCCCAGCTGCACTTCAGTAGTATTACTAATGTTAACGAGGTTTAACGCTGGTTGGAAATAACTCCTGGGAAGTCTGTGTGAATGTGAAAGTTATTCTCTCTAGAAACACGGGTGTGAAATTGGTTATTATGAACACAAACTTTGGGGAGAAAAAAACAACATTGGAGTTTTTGTCCAACCTCCACAGTCTGGACGTGACGCTGTAGTATAACCTACACAGCAGCTGCTTGCCTGTATTACTTGCAAGCTTATGGTTATAAATCAACAAACTTGCGATCCATGATTGATTTCTTGCATTGTAATCACATAAAACCCATAATTTAATAAAAATCTGAAACATATGACATTGTAAAAGTGGAATTTCACTCAGGAAATTGCAGATTATTAAGCTAAAAAAAAAAGTTCAGTGGCACACCGCAGGCTTTATGGTCATTATCGGTCCCTGGACGGTCTGGTATCGGTCAGGAAGCTTAACTTCCACTTGAAGTTTCTTATTGGAGTGGCTGATAAAAGCATGATTACTTTGTAGAAATCTAGGTTGAGGTATTTAGATTGAAACCTGTATCTCAATGGTATCTGAGGACTTCATACAGGATCTCCAGAAATGTATTTCCTGTCAAAAGCCATTACAAAGTCAAACCTGTTTTAGACATCGTCACAGAGTTAGTGCTCGGGTTTTCCTCCCCCCCTGCAGTATTTGTTGTTTTTTCTAACCTGGATTCATCTGTAAGTCTGAAGATCTTCAAAGTGGAGACAGATTGAGAAAGGAAGCAGGAGAGTGGGAGACAGAAGCAAGTAACAAGGCAGAATAGAGGACTAATAAGCTGTATGTGTGTGTTTGTCGGGGCAGGGTAACAGCCCAATCTGTGTGAAATTAGGACCCCATTAGAAGTTTGAAAACACTCATGATTTCCATCTGTTCCCGAGGCCTGGAAACGTGAGATTGGAGACGACAGGTGTCCAAATATTTATCAGCCGTGCTGCGTTTATTCCTGCGTCTCTAAGTTAGGAGGAAAAATGACCCCCACTAATCTAATTCAAACTAACATTCACTTTGAAAGGTTGCTGGTGTGACAGGAATAAAACACATGCTGTTCAAAACCATTGGATCAGTAAAGTATGTGCTGACTTGGCGTGTAGATGTTAATTCTTCAGCCCCATGAGAATACACACAAATGTAAGCACGTGCACGGACACATGCTAATGCATCAATCTTACAGAGGAGGGTCCCAATATGTAACATAATCAGGGAGTTAAAAGGATGTTATGACACCACATTTACTCCAGATCTGATGCAATATGTGATATGTAATATGTGTACATTATTTATTGAAATTTGATTAATTAAGTAGTCAGGTAATACAACGTGCTTGAGAAAAAAAAAAACTACTCTATGTCCCTAAACCCCTTTGTATTGATGTAGGGACAACTTGGTGAGCTTATTACTCCAATTGTTTTTAGTTTTATTTATCTATTTACATATTTTTGTCTAACATCTAATTTTATTTTATGTGCACCATATATATATATATATATATATATATATATATATATATATATATACTGTATATATATAGATATGAAAAAAAGGCAATTTAATATCGGTTGTCTTCATATGGAAACTGAGAATTCAGCAGGTTCAACCAAATTCAGTTTTCAACAGTTTGTAGTCTGAAGCCAGACTACAGGCCAACATTTAAAAGAGGTAAATGTATTCAACGCCAGGCTGTCGGGAAGTAAAGAAAGTGAAGAACGGCTAATATCGAAGTGACGCTTGGCATGATTAAACTGGCCTCGGGTCAGGACTTAAACATTAATGCCCACAACAATCTCATTCCTCAGCATCTCAAATTATATTATCAGTATCTGCTGGAAGACATCAGCGTGTGCCATAAAATCTACCAGCAATATCCTAATCTTCATCTGCCACGCCAACGTTTTAACCCCAACCTTTCCCTAACCACCTGTAAATCAGCCCCGCTCCCCGCTCCCCGATCCACCTCCACGTTTCACCCGCTGGGGGAAGCAATCGCTCACTGTCGAGGTGCTTTACACAGATTTGTTGCCAATTTGTTGCTTTCCAGTGGAAAAAGTAAATGTAATAATGAGGGGGGAGAAATTCATTAAACATGTGTATGAAAAACTTTTCAAGTGCGAGAGGAAGATTCATTGGGATGTTCATACGGCGCATAATCATGCCGCCGTCTGCTCAGCTCGCAATGGCATAAAACATTTAATCTGGGATGAACACTTTCTGTCGCTTCCTCTCTCTTTGGACCCCCTCCCTCTCAACACCCCCCCTGCATCTTCCTCTCGCTCGCTCCCTCTCTCGCTGTGTCTCTCTCTGTGACTGCCAGAAACCACAATCATAAAATTATTAAAATGCTGTTTGGCTGCCATTAATCAGCGGTGGTGATAAATCCTTGTGTGGGAAGTGACAGAGCATTAGTCACATACCTCTTGGCCTCAACCGACAGAGAATAATGAGCCACGAGCCGGACCGGGTCAATCATAAACTCATCAAATGCGTCATTTAATTTCTTCATTTAGACAAACACAATTTGTTTATGGGAAAGATATCAGGTGTTGTGGAATGAGAAAGGGCGCTGAAACGCTGGTACATTAATCAGGGCTTGATTACACGCGACTCTGCGGTTGTTTATCCTAATTTCATTCATTTCCATCAACAAAGCAAACACAGACGAACACAGCCATTAGTGATGGTTGGGGATGGCACAATTACAGCCGTGTATTAAATAAAGTGATGATGAATGGTCCAATACAAACTAAAACAAAGGGGTTTTTATTACTTCAATTCCATCCCAGCCCTCGCCTTCCTGTGTGTGTCTGTGAAGCCTCGCTGGTGTGAAAGGAGAGAAGAAGAAGCTGTTTCAACTTTACTACCGGAGGAGGCCGCACTGATGAGGGGAAAAACAGGGAAAGAAATTAAGAAGAAATACAACTATTTGAGAGAAGTATTGACTCCTTTGAAATGACAGTTGGTTATATACCATAGCAAAAGACTTCTTTGTACACGGAAACTTCAGTTACAGTTCATGTCTAACTGGAATCAGTGGGAGGGCTTGTTATAAAAAGCAGCAAAACCTGTAAATGTAGCACATAAAACACATTTTCTCCATTCACCTACAAACACACACGACTATGCACACGGTCGACCAGTGGAGCGTACATGCACACAGAAAGTAATACAGATGATAAAAGTAACAGCAACGTCAGATATATATTTTTGATCATGTAAAGGTTTAAGAAGCAGCACACAGAAGGCTACAGAGCTGTCCGGGGTGTCTGCCTTTTCTCCATACCACAACAACATCCAACACTGCTTTAAACAGAGCTGCAAAATTAATGTATAATTGCATAATGTGATAATTGTTTCTTCACATGTTGTTTTTCCTCCGTTCTTTAAAGCAACAGTTTGGGAAATATGCTTATTTTTACGCTTAATTTTCTGTACATATTCTAAATTTAGGTATAACGTGTTAATGAGTGATATTTAGAGGTACTGGTAGGCAGGTTGCTTTTGACAGGCTTTTGACAGGTTGATGGCTCCTAAAATATTTCTTTAAGGTGCTCTTGAACAATCACAGAAAGAATTATGCTCTGGGTTGGGTTTAATTCCATTTTTAATTAAAAAAGAATAATGAAAAGCCATAACATCTCGGGTAGTCAGCACATTTCTAACAAAATGAATCCATAAGTGCTGAAATAAATATTAAAATATTCTGCAGTCCTAACTGTGTGAATCGTTGAGGTTGAACAGTGTTGAATGCACCCGTAAAAACACACAGTGGTCAGGAACTCTACAAGATATATTTGAGACAATATCCAATACTTCTCATTTCTCAGCTGAAAAGTGCCTGAAGATCGTCTTATAAACGGTTTTAGTGACTTTGTGTTGCTCATTTATAAAGCCAGTCACACAACAACATTCATGCAGTGTCTTGCACAAGGACACGTCATCACGCTGTTGGGAGTAGCTGGGAATCGAACCGCCAACCTTGCAATTTCTTGCTCTAACATGCGAGCTACTGCACCCCTCCACCCACTGTCCAATTCAATCAAGCATTCCTCCATTTTGCACATAAAACCCTACAAGCAATCACAGGTGTCTTGGCCACATCATTCATCCCATTTGTCCACATTTACATCTGCCGCTCCCTGTGACTCATCATCATGATCTAACGCATCATCAAAATATGTGCAACCAAGGAGGTCTTAAACCAATTAGAATACTCGGAATGTATCAGTCAAAATATATTATATGATGAAAAAATAGTGATACAAAGGTAGAAATGTTTAGCCAAAATGTACCAGTGTTGTTGAGTTGTTGTTGCCCTTTGAAGCAATGCAACCAATCAATGGAATCACCCGAAGAGACGTCAGAAGAATCCAGTGTGATGAGTGTACGAAGGCCAAGGTTGCTGCGGCAACCCCCCGTCGTCCATCCATAACAGGACTGCTGAACATCCATACATCCATTTTCTATAGCTGCTTCTTCTTATTCAGGGTCTCAGGGGGAGGTGGGGCGCGTCCCAGCGTTGACTGGGTGATGGTGGGGAAACAAGCAGCCAGTCTATTACTGCACATAGAGACACAGTCACGCCTACGAAATCCACCTCACCTGCATGAAAATTCCATCGGACTAATTACATCACTTATACTTGTCATATTTGTAATTGGATGACTGTTGAGATTTTACTTTAATATTAAAAGCTATTTCTTGGTGTAACAAAAACCTACTTTGATTCCGTTTTGTAACAATACAACATAAATCTTCCGAGGGCATGGCTACTTTGCAAAAAGACTAGACAAATATGTTGCCAGAGAAGCACTATAAAGTCCTTCGGACGTAAATTCACCAATTTTAAACAACCACCTGGACTAACATGAAGAATAATGTGTCAAGAGTGTAGAAAGAATCACAAATCATGCTGGTAGGTATGTACAGGTTTGCCCTTTGCTGCAATCCATTTACTGTATGTCAACCCCACGGCCAATCAGACAGCTACATCCATTAGAAGCATTTACAAACGCACAAATTTAAGAGATGGTCCAATTCTTCCGCCTTTCCCTCGAAAAGATGCCCAAGCAACAAAGTATTCCTACCTTCCACATGAGAATTCAATAATACTGTTGTGAGCAGCATACACAGTCTTTACTCTCTTCCTATCATCTCTCTCACTCTACATTCTTTGCATTCAGCCTCCCTCTCCACCCCCTCTCGAAAAAAGCCCCGAGCGCCTGCCAGCGGTCCAAGGTAATTAAATTACTTAGCAAAGTTTACTTAACAGTAAATGGTTAGCAAAATTTAAGGTGATTGCAAATTTGCTTTCATTCCACTTCAATGGCTGGCCTGTTTAAGGCTCGTCTGCAAATAATTAGCACATACATTTGCATCAAAATCGTTTGTACCATATGTTGCAAAAATTATGGAAAGCAGCAAATTAAAAATATTCTTTTTCTGTTATGGAAATGTCTACATGTTGAGAGCAGAGAGAGAGAGAGGGAGAGGAAAGGAGGAGGGAAATATATCACCATGTGTCTCCAAACACCAACAACAAGGAGGAGAGAAAAGGGAGGGAGGCGGAAGGAGGGCGCAGAAATGATTCAGTTTGGATTTGAACACACTCATGACAGTCTTTTTCAAGAGCTCACCAGATGCTGTTTGAAATCTGCCCACAGAAGAAAAACACTCACACATAAACAGAATCAGAGAGTTTCCTCGAAGTGGCTCTCTCTAGTACAGTATATATTGTTCACTAATGGCACCCACACACTAGGAGACTTTCAAAGTCCTCAGATTACTGACTGATCCCATTACACCGCTGTCTCACACAATGGGGGGTGTTGAAGTTATTGGGGTTTGCACATTCGGCGACAGGGGGATGACACACCACAAGACATTTCACTTGGAGGATTCCCCGTCTGATCCGGAAACAACGTTTAGTCAACAAAACCCATACCAGCATTGAGAAACATGCTGCTGCTAGTGTTGTGGCTCACCAACACTCTGTTTTTGGTTTCAAATGGTTTTCCTCCATTTCTTAGACCAAAGCAAACCGAGCAGCCTTTCTCACAGCAAAGCTTGCCGATGTTCTTTTGCAGATGCGAAGGCTCTTGAGCGTCGCTGCTGTCGTTGATGCTCAAAACCATTTTTACAATACATAATTTGGATTTGCAGGATGACGCATCTCTAAGATTGCATCTTTTTTTACACACACCGATTACCGCTCACAGGAACTCATTTTAAGTGTGAACTCATTATACAGCAAAGCAAGTTGTACACTAATTTAACAAATACTTTTTAGACCTTAGACCTTAATAAATGGATAATTGGCCAAAAAATATAGATATATGAAAACATGTAATCTTGCAACAAAATTTAAAAAAAAAATTTAAAAAACAGAAACAACAGTCATGTTTCTACGACGGCGTATTGGGGCCACTGTCGGGGAAAAAAAAGAAAGAAAAAACGGAGCTGAGAGAGGTGGGCAATATTCTGAGATTAAAGTCGCAAATTTGCTAGTTTAAAGTGGCCCGTTTTAAGGTGGCAAATTTGCGAGATGACAATTTGACCCATGTAAAATTAACCAACACTAACCATCAACAGCCATCACCCTAAGGACCTTAGCAAAGCGTTGACACACGTTGAGATGGATTCATTAGAAAGGTTTTTAGCATCATAATAAACTAGCAAATTTGCCACTTTAAAACGAGCAAATTTGCGACTTTTTTCTCAGAATATTGCCCACCTCTCTCGCCTCCGATTTTTTCCCCCCTTACAGTGGCCCTAACACGCCGTCGTATGTTTCAAATAAGGTGATTTTAGGTTCTGCAAATAACCTTTTCTTTTTCTCAGCGATGCGATTCATTCTTTGAACTGTAGAAAATATGAAACTTGCCCAAAGTAGACGCCTTAAAATGTCCAAACAATGTTTAGTCCAAACGACGTCTGAAATGCAAATATTCAATCTACAATCATTGAAAAAAAGAGAAAAGCAAATTCCCAAATGTGAGAACCGGTACCCAGAAAGTGTTTGGCATTATTGCTTGCCATATGGCCTAAAAGATCATTAGATGATGATCAAAATAGCTGACCATTAATTTTCTGTTGACCTGCTTATCATTTAATCAACAAATTGTTTCAGCTCTAATTGTCTCCCTTATTTTAATTAGGGCCGCAACTAACAGTTTCTTTCATGAGCAATTAATCAAAGAGGCTAGAGTTGGCATATTACATTTTCTCATTCTGTTGGAACAACAGTCTAAAACCCCAAAATATGCAGTTTAATATAATAGAAGATTGAGAAAACCAGCCAATATTCATGTGTATGAGTTTGGCATATGGTTAAAAAAACCCTCCAACAATAATCACTCATTAAAATAGCTGCAGATCATCTTCTGTTAATGAACTATAATCATCTTTAAAAGGTGGAAGGGTGAGTGGCCTGGCTTATGGCAAAAAGAAAACCAGTGCGCAGCAGGACCTGCGTTTATTATACCCATAAAACAACCAAAAATCAATTGTACATAAAACTCCATACAGTCCTTAGGTCACTCAGTCCGCCTCGCCATTGATAGACACCTTTGAACTGGAAGGCTCCTTTCTTGCTGAAATTAATAAAATCCACTCGTAGGTGACCACTGATGTCCGTTGCATCGTTTCTTTAGAGTCAAAGCACATTTGAAAGCGTAAACAAGACTCCTTTTGAGAGCGACAGCTTGAAGCGTAGGGCTCTTGCGATGAGGTATGGCTCTCTAACTGAGCTTGACAAACTCATCCATCCATCCATCCACCCCTCTCATCTGGAGGTCAGTCGGTCCACCACCAGTGTCAATCTGCTACTAAGTGAGCAGCAGCGGCTGTTTGATAAAAGCCTATTCAGGTATTTGGGTCCTGTGTAACCGGAGGTCTCTCTCTCCCTCTCTCTCTCTCAGAGACATAATTACGACTGTTGACTGGAACAGTGAGGTAATGGCACATAAATCCAGCTGATCAATGGTTACAGAGACTAAATTACAGGACATCCATGCGCCATTATCCTTCCAAAGGACGTCAGGAGCCACATTCCTACACAGATGTGAAGGGGGATTTCTATTGTGTAACTGTTTTGTTAGTTTGAATATGGTAGGAAGCTATGTTGTTACATTTTTGGCTTCACGCTTGAATATTTCACACAACAATTTCAACAAAAACAAAAGGAAACCAAATGAACGTATCGGACTAAATCCCTCCAATGCAGCTAACCTGGAAGCATCTCTGCTGATTTGTTAAGTTGAGGCTTTTAAAACTGGTGTTTAAAAAGTGCTGCAGGGTAAACATGAGCAAATCTTCTCTATGGGCCGGTCAATCATTAAACTACGTGAGTCATGATTAGCTGTTTCCTTTTTTCCCCTGCTCTTTCTGATCTGTAACCGAACCTCTACGGTTAAATCAGAAAACTCAAATTCCACAACAGTAAAATTGCAAGACAAAGCGGTACATTTAAAAACAACCCCTGAACCTCACAACAAAATAAGCATATTCTTAAAAAAGCCGTCATCAAGTTGTTTCCCATCCTTCGACTCCAAAATACCCCATTACAAGCAGAAGCCTTCTTCTCAGTTCAAACTGCTCTTTTGGTAAAGGGAGCATGCGGTCAGGCGTTATTGCTGTGTAATTCCCTCGTGTTTTTACAGAATAATCCTCTTTGAGATGAAAGTCACCGTAGTCATCTCATAAAAAAAGTGTTGGTACGACCAGAGTGATGCGATGATGAAGACGGATAATGTCTGATAATTGTTATTCACTGCCTAACAAATCCTGCGCCGCATACCAGCGATGACTGCTAAATCTAAGGGGGATGATGATGGAAGTTCAGAAGTGGCACAGAGAAAATGTGAGGAATGAGAAAGGAGGGAAAACAAGTTCATAAAGAGAAAAAAAGTGTAGACAGGCCAGGGAAATAAAGAGGGAGACTTAGGCCATGTAAAGAGCCTCAGTCTCCCCATCCCCATCACCTCTTATCCTGACAGAACAAAGGGCGGCAGCATCCTAAATGTGGCGCATTAGCCCTTTAGTTACAGAGGGGGTAAGGTGACACCCTCCATGTATGTGGTCTGTTCAGCACACATCTGTCAGGGCCTAAGGGGGTGGGCTGGGGCGGTGGGAGGGAGGGATAGCGGGTACTGGATGTACAAGGGAGAAGGAGGAAAGAAGCGGAGAGCTCCAGAGAAAGGGTGTGTGTGTGTGTGTGTGTGTGTGTGTGTGTTTCTTCAGGACCCCTGCTGTGACAGAGAAGCCTAATACCCCGTTTCTACTGTGGAAGAATTAGTCCTATTGCATGATGCTGCTAAGCTTGGCTTGCCTCTTTATGCCTGTTACTTTATGTCTCTGATACTCTACACAAGTCTACAGTCCCAACACCATTTGACAAGTTTCACTAATTTCTGTTATTTTTTCCTTTAAATAAGACATTAAATATAGTCTTTCTACCAACTGTAGCCAGGTATCAACCCAAACCAATGGAGGAAGTTAATTCAAACCACTGAGCTCCTGCCAAGTTCAAGCCTCTGATGAGATCTTAAGGTGTTTGTTTTGCAGCTGTCAAAGGTTCAAATAGGGAGAAGACGGAGGTTTTGATGACCCCTGGCCCTCAGGTCCTTAGTGGGTGTTCTGCAAACACTCCCTATTGACGTGTGGATAAGGAGAGGCCCGCTGCCGTGCACAGTGCTTAAGCTCATTTGAGTGGAAATGGACAGCGCTCTGAAAAGAGCCAAGAACCTAGCAAGTGGCTGAAAAGAAAGAGTATAGTATATGTGTAAGGGTGCAGTGGCTGCTGCGTTTGTGCATGTGTGTGTGTGTGTGTGCGTGCGTGTGTGTGCATGTGTGTGCGTGTGTGTGTGCGTGTGTGCATTGGTTCAAGTGTGTATGAATCAATATTTTCTGAGTGATTTGGTTCATATATATATTTGTGATGTATGTAGAGAGCAGATGCGGATAGTAGGAACACTGCTGCGTTTTGCTTTGACATAACCAATATACTATATATACTGTCCAGCTATATCCAGCTGAACTCCCTCGACCTGTGCAGGAGGATTCCCTGCAATCAGTCAATGCAGGCCGGGATAAATAAGCAAATACTGTGTGCCATATTCTGACAACCATCTTTGAAAGTCCAAAAATTCAGAATGAATGATCAATATCCTGATTAACAAATGCATCATCTTACATATGTATTTTATATACATGACAATATTGTGAAATATTATGACTACTTATTACATGACTTATTAAAAATAACAATATTGTGAAATTAGTAAGTAAATTTGTCTTTTGGAAATATGGAGTGTAGTGTGTTTGTGTGTGTGTGTTCGATATGTAGGCCAAGCAGGAAGTGACCCATAAACATATCCATCCAGCTCTTTCATTGGGGGCCAGTGTTGCCCTCCTCCTCTCACCTCCTCATCCCACTCAACACACACACACAAGCACAGACACGCACACACAAACACACATGCACACACACACACACTCTCAAAGCCCCCAGTGAGCGCTAAGCAGGCCAGCGGGCCAGCCGAAGGGGCTCATTACAGGTCCACAGAGCCCCCCAACACAAAGGCCTGAGCCGCTTTAGCCATGGGATGATCTGCTCTCTACTGACTAGAGAGAGTCCATAGACGGACAAAGGGAGGGAGGGGATGGGAGAGAAAGACGTGAAGGAGAGGAGAGGAGAGGAGAGCCACGGGCTTTAAGGATGTCAGGAGACCCCGAGAGAGAAAGCCTGGCGGGCGCTCAGAGAGGAACGGAGGAACGGAGGAGGAGGAGGAGGCTTAAGCTCCACGGCTACGTCAGGACATTAACATTCACACAACCTCCCAACATCTGCTGCTTCCTTCTCACCCTTCATCCCTCCCTCTTTCCATCCCTATCTCCCTCTGTCCGCTAACAACGCCGGAACAAAGACAGCGAGACGGAGAGCGAGAGGACACAGAGACAGAGAGGGACGAGAGAATAGCAAATGGAGGGAATAAGAAAAGATGTGAGACTGATGATTTTAGAAGATTTGGCGGCTTAGCAGCTGCGGGGTCAGGGGACTTCAGAAAAAAAAAGATATCCGTCATTTTTCTAATTATGCAAACATGATTTCAATTAGCGAGGGCACTCAATGGTTAATCACAAAACAAAGGAAAGGCGGCAGAAAACATGGCTGAAATAAAATTATAAATAAGTCCAAGTACCAAGTATAAACTGCAAGTTAAAATCTGTTCCTTTTACTGTAGATCATTATGAGCGATATGATCACAAGCACCCGAAGGCCTGATACAGGCCAGAGTGGGCTCTCTGGTGAAGACAATCCCTGACTGAGCCATAAACCTGTTCTTTTTGGAAGCCTCCAGGAAAGAGAAGAAAACCAGAGACATGTCCAGTGCATTAAAACCCTCTCCTCTAGTCCCACGTCTGGCCCTGGGCTTGTGTCTGCACCAGTCTGGCCCACTGCACTCAGAGCCACATGGTCATTTTTATGATGCTTCACCACCATTAGTGCAACATTAGCCTTGAGGTGGCCGGGCAGCGTGTGTGGGGTGTCCAATGTACAACAGAGAACATTATTGAGCAAGGGAAAACAGAAGTCAGATTTAGCCCCCCCACTCCCCCCCACATGGCAATTATGCAGTGTCAACTCAAAGTATGATGAAGTATGTAAAATATTCTTCAGAAAGTCAGTGAAATCACAGAAAGGAATTGCAGTGTTGTTGTGTGGCCCACGATGAGCCGAGTCTAGAGTGAGGTAAGTGTGTGGCTGCTGGGTGCTTTATAGATGATGTATAGATGCCTGGTTCTTTCATATATTTCCTGTGGTGAAATTAGAGCCCTGTTCTGTAGTGCTGGGCCCATATATGTGTGTATGTGTGTGTGTGTGCATGACTGTAAACATGAAGACATCTTTCTCCACAGTCAATCTCTGCCTGTCACATCTGGCTCGCAACTCTACCCCTCGAATACACACTGGAATATATACACCACGTGCATGGTGACATCTATGACTTATGTACTGGGAGGAGTGTTTGAAATTAAGCTGCAGTGAATATGGGCCCAGAAGCACTCGGAGCAGTGAACAGGAGAGTGTGTGTGTGCCTCTGTGTGTGTGTGTGAGATTGTGGTATGGTGCGGGGGTGGTGGGAGGGTGTGTGGGAAAACAAGTATGAAAACCGTCCATGTTCATGTACATTTTCTCTAAAGTGGCTTTACCAACAGATTGTGAACATTGGGTTGATTGTGGAGAACACGGTATTGGGTCAGTGGTGACCTCAGGCCTGGGATGAAAGACGAAGGAGTTGTTACCAGTGATGTAAATCACAAGTTGCATCACATACGATATTACATAGATTCTTTGGACAACGATAAGATATTTGCTGACATGGCAAAGTCTGCCATGATACGATTCGATTCAATTCAGGGGCCTGTGTTCAATATTACAGCACATCTTATTATTAACACTATCAGTTATTTGAATTCACAAAAATCAACTAAAATATGATTTTAAATCATTATTGCTGGACTCTGCAGGAAGGAGATGCACTCGGACTCAGACGTGCCACGACAATTTCAAAATAAAAGGCATATCTTGAAGATGATGATACGTATCGATGTATTCTTCGCATCACTTATAACGGATTGTTGAACACTAATACTTTATATATACTCCAAAACAAAATTATAACAATATTGTGATCCCGAGAGCCACGCCCCTATCAGGGCTAAAAGGGTACATTGACAGAAAAACGATCTATCACACGGAGGCAGATTACAGACCGAGCCTCTACACGCTGCAAGTTCGAATCCCTACATGAATGAGTGACCTTGTGGGAAAAGAAACAAACATCGGCTTACCTGCAGCCTCCAGGACCAGGTGCATTCGGACTTTAGCCTGCTCTGATGGAGTCTGCAGAAGAGTAACAGATATAGCAAAGACAATTACTCGTCAATAATAATGTGATATTCTAATTGACTGAATAGAGCCTTGAGCTGGTAGGGGCCCCCGTATGTTAACTGCTGCCTGAGTTATCACAAAGCACACTTCATAACAGGACAGGCAGCCTCCACGCTGACTCAACTTTATCTATGTAATCTGTAAAACTGTTGTGTCCCTGAGGCTTAAATACATTTTACCCCTGATAATCTTTAACTGCAGCCACTGGAGTGAACGTTCCCTTAAACTGTCCTCCCGGAGCACCAAGGGACAACTTCACCAATCTACTAGTCTAATCATCTGTATGAAAGAGGGGGGAAAAGAACCCTGCTGGTGAAAAACAGAAAGCAACAACATCTCTGACACACCAGGGAGAATCAATGAGGAAGAGATGAAGAGAAATTTAGAGACAAAGAGAGAGAGCGAGTGGAGAAGAGAGAAAACAAAAGCTGCTGTAACAAGTCTTTGGAGAGTTGGATAAGAGGGCACAGAGAGCACATTTTACAAAGATCACAGCCAAAGACTCAACATATTCCCCATCCCGTGTGTGTGTGTGTGTGTGTGTGTGTGTGTGTGTGTGTGTGTGTGTGTGTGTGTGTGTGTGTGTGTGCATGCTCATCAGAAATGCTTAGCGGGCATGAACGGGGGGAGGGCCTTCTGCTTTGACAGCTGTATTGGGAGGTGCAGCCCATTTTCCTGACATGCCCTCAAAAGGGTCTTGCTGTAATTCCAATATCACTGCTATTAGATTTGGGGTCTTAATTGTCAAGGAAGAATGATGGCTACGACAGGGCGCGGAGCTGTAAAAGACACCGCAGATTGCTCTTGGAGGTTTTTCCAGTGCTGCTGTGGCACAGCGGCCCTCGTTACCATGCAGCGGTGGAGACTGTGTGTAGGATTAGAGAGAAATTAAATGCTAATGGGGATGGGATCTGAATCCGCTGCCTGGGAGCATCATTTAGACGACAGGGCCGGGGCTTGCTGACAGGCAGCGCTTCCTCCCTCCCTCCCTCCCTCCCTCCCTCCCTCCTCCTCCTCGTCCTCCACAGACAACCTGGCTTTTTCCTCCCACCATTCCTTCTCCTGGCTTCCCCGCCCCACGCGCAGCAAAAAATCTGATTTATCAAACTGTAAACTTGTCACTTTGTAAAAACGTCACTTTTCGGTGGCAGCCAGGGAAATATAATGACCGCCTTTAATGTAGCGATGTCAGGGTGCTGTATTCTAGATGGAACACACATCAAGGCACTGCAGACAGACTGACACACACACACCTAATGCAACATCGGTGTGTGAGTGTGTGTGTGTCTGTATCCCCTGTAGCAGGTGACATAGCGGATCACGCTCACACTGATTGGCACGGCTCGACAGCTGAAATTACTAATCACTATTATGCTGAGAAGAGGAGGAACACTTGAGGCCTTCACCCACATACAGACGTATACACACACACTTTCTATTCCCCCTCATGAAGAGGTGATACGCAAAAATTTGGTCTTTATTATTTTAATTTTTGGCATCTTCTTTAAAAGAAAAGGAAGGATTGCATGTCATAAAATCCTGGGTAGAATTCAAACCCAGTAATTTGGTACAGGGCTTAGTCAGCTGAATAATTAAAATGACACAGGAATCAGTCTTGGTACAACCAGTCATTTAAAGCAACAACACATCACATCTTAACTAACCTAATCCTCGTGTGCCGTGCAATCATCTCGGTTACAGTTTATCACATCGCCCCCGTCAGTAATTACATTAGCATTCGTTTACATTGGCCTTAAGGCCTGCATAAGACACACACACAACACACAACACACACACACACACACACACACACACACACACACACACACACACACACACACACTCCTGCTAACTGTATGTAACATTCTCCTAATCATGGTGATACTGTGGGCAACATGGAATCACAGAGGATAGAACATTGCAGCTGCGTCATCCGTTGCCACATTTCCAGTTACTTGCTGTCCTTACAACACAAATCGGTGATGTCAAAGCAGTTATTACCTATAAAAATAAAACAAAACACAGCTGTTTTAACAATAATGACTGGCGTGTGGCCAGAGGTTTGCAACATGCTTAAAGGGTTGAGTAGAGATCATGAGAGAAGTGTTCTGCCATGTGTGATTCTGCGCTGAATTACTCTTTAAATACAGACTGAAGAATTAGGACAGGCAGGTGCTGCTGCCTAAAGAACTAGAAAGGCAGAAACAGGCCAATTGATATCAAATTATCAAGGGATGTAAAAGATACCCAGAATACCCAGAAGTCAACTGACAACTAAGCAAACACACACACACACACACACGCACACACATAATTGTATGTTTTTGCTTCCCAACAAACTAGTTATTCTCTCTAATTCACACATGCATGCCTGCTTCCTCTGTGTGTAATTCATTAGTAAACAATAAAAAGGCGTTAATTGTGCTCCCCAGAGGCAGATCTCTGTTCCCCCCACTGGGAGAGAGGCACCCGCTGCATCTGAAGTGCCTTCGCCCCTCAATTAGAACTGCGCCTTTCCGACTCACACAAACAAACATGAGACACAGAGGGAAGTGTGTGTGAGTGTGTGTTGGAAATGAGCAGGGGCCTTAGATTATCACACTGTGAGGAGAGGGAAAACAGGCTGAGGGGGACAAAAGACAAGACAAGACAGACAGACAGACAGACAGACAGACAGACAGACAGACAGACAGACAGACAGACAGACAAGTTTATTTTGTTTTCTTCAGAGCTCAGGGAATATAGCAGACAGAAAGAAAGGAGAGTGTGAGGAGCAGGGAAGGTGAGGGTAAAATTACGGAGAATACGAACCAAAGACAGACAGAAATGTGAGACTTTGATTGGTAAGTAATGGTTCATCACAGAGCCACTTATATACTGTAACTAAGAGCAGAAGAAGTGGCTCTCAATTCAGCGTCCTGCTCGAGGTCACGCAGACAAGGAGAACCACACCGCAGAACCTGTGATTAACTGATCACCTGTTTCTACTCAACATGTGAATTGTGAGCAAACATTTTTTTGTCAGGAAATGACAGAGAAGTTTGAATTCTGCCTCGTTTCTTTCCCTCCACATACCTGGCCGATGGAGTACTTTGGTTTTCTATGCTTGTGCCTTTCAGCTGAAACACAGAAGGAGCCCTCTCTGAATGCTTGTCTATGTGATCTACACATGCATGCACAGTGCAGGCATTATTTTCCACAACATACAGTAGGCAATGTATTTCCCCCCTCTCTCCCTCTCCCTCTCGGTGTCAAGGAACACCTCTTTTATAAACATCCTTCTTTTCAAGTAGCTGTCATAAAAGAACCGCTATTATTAGGATATTATTGCCAGCACCCACGCCCGCTTGCCTCAGACCGACTCTTGCCCTGAATGCATCAGGAAGTCCTGTATGCTCACGGCAGGCCTCCAGCTTGTTCCCTGACCTCACCACAGCGTTGACAGACACACTGAAACACGCTTAGCCGGGTCTAAGTGCCCAACGTCTGTCCCATTAGTCAAAACTAAAACACATCCCATTAGAAAAAATAAATAACCCTCACTCAGCTTGGTAAAAACAATGCTACACGGTGTATAATGAGGTACCGCATGCAGGAAATTTCATCTATTTGTAGTCATGCTCCGGCCCAGAGGACTATCATTATTCCTGGGCCTGAGGTTGACCAGACAAAGTAAAGTGTGGTGGGTGGGAAGATGAATAAATGCCTTTTAGAGAGGCAGGACAAAGGTCAGGTGGGCCGTAGCTGGCCGGATTATGGTCACACAGTTTTCTCATCAAATGATCAACTCCCCCTTTCTACAAAAACAAGAATTTATTTATGACCGAGCTGAAACACTTTAAAAAAGTAAGGTTGAATAGCAGCACACATCAAGACATATTTATGGAGACAAGAAAAACTTTGAGTCGTCCAATGCAGAATCGGCAGGCTCAGTAAAACCATTATCTCCCTCCAGGCAGCTCAACTCATCTCTACTACAACTCCAACACTCAACAGAACATGAGATGTGAATGCCGCTATGTGCAAATTTTAAGAGGACATTTTAAAAAATGCCATCAAAGTTGCTCTAAAGCTATTGAAAATTGCGACAATGTATTAGTTAGCATCATATTAATATAAATGTGTCTTGAAATATGATTAAAGTATAAAAATAATAAATATAGCATTCACAGTTTTATGTTGAAGACCACATATTCATCCACTGCTGAGTGACTTCATTGTTCAGTCCTTTATAACCCTCCAAGTTCATTTCCACTGAGAATAAGGAATGAGGTGCCAGGCACTCAAGAACAAAAATATTTTGGGTAATTTCAAACAATTATTTTTCCATACTTGGGCACATATCATTGAGGATTATTAGTTTGAAAAATAATGTTCATCATTTTCTTAGTTCTGATACAATTACATAATTCTACAATAATGGTATTTGCCCATGAAGCAGAAAGGACAGGACTAAATGCTCAAGGTCAACAAAATAATTACATGGTGAATGTTTGCAACACAATATCCGGCAACACTCTCCTTGTCACAAAGGGTCCCCTCTTTCCTGTTCACTATATTCTACCTAAAAAGCAAATAATCTGAATGAATCAATAAGTTAATTAAATGTGGCTTTGGGTTAACTCACCTGACAGTTTAAATTAGTTTCCAAAACAATATCTTGAGTGCATCTGCTGCAGCATTAATCTTAATTGCACCACTGTAGCCATTATTATCCATCAATAAACTGTTTCAATATATACTCTAAAACTCTCTTCATGCTGGAGTTGATATGCTCAATAATCATCTCATTAGATTTTTAAAGTCTTCATCTGTTTCCATTTTCTTTCATTTGTTGCACTCTGCTCAGGCTTCCTCCTCATCTCCTCTTCTTCCTCTACACCCCCCCTAAACAAACACACTGATATATCCCATACCCAAAAGAGGACAGGGGAAAATAGAGCCCCTAGAAAATGCAATATTTCTGTTTTTAATATCGAGGTCTATAAGATCAGGGCAGGGATGGGTTCCATGGCAATATGTTTATTTATATATTTTATAAGGAAGGGGGAAAGAAATCTGCCTATCAGTGTATGTATTTGGGGGGCCTGGGCCACTGTATCTGAGCTCATCTTATATGAAAAATAATGTTGTGTATGGCTATACTTTTATATATAATGGCAATATGGGATCAGGGCTCTTTTACAATGTGCCATACTTCAGGCTAGGGCTAACAGCATTTTATGGCCCGCCAGCAGTTCATCTTCATGTCTCAGGCAGGCAGGAGCACTGCATAATAATGTCGTTTCCTGCCCCCAAATGCTATTTCACAGGCCGGGGCTCATTTCTCAAACTTCACCACTTTTACAATTTCCCAAACTTTTATTCCCGTCATTATTACCAACAAGATTTCATTACGTATTTAGAATGTAAACAAGTCTGAGTAATGACACTCCCCCGTCTCCCTGGAATCATTCCCGCTGATGGCTCTGCTGCTATCTCAGGCGCGTGTATTCATACAGACACACACACACACACACACACACACACACACACACACACACTAAAACGTGCACGTGCACACTGCATACACAAAACCCCATGCACTGCAGCTTGCCCACATACAACCATACAAGAAGTACACATACATACATAAACTGCCCAAGCCAAGATTCAACTCAAAAGCAGTAATTTACTACCCCATGTGTGCGTGCGTGTGTGTGTGTGTGTGTGTGTGTGTGTGTGTGTGTGTGTGTGTGTGTGTGCATGCATGTATGTGTTCCTGATAAAAGGGGGAGGCGGTGGGGGTGACGAGGGTGGGTGGGGGAGAGAAAGAGAGAGTTTTATACTCAACTCACATAAATCATGTAGAAGAAAAATGAGCAAATGTGCAGGCTAACTCATCTTCTCCCCATCCGGAGAAAATGAAATTCACTGGAATACCTATCAAAACTGCAATCATCCAGAGATAATATCTTCTTTGGTCTATCTGCACTTTCCGATTTAATTTCCTCCATGCCCTTGACATCCAGCGATACCATTAAGATGAAGCACATACAGTAAGGGAGTAGTTCTCACGTTTTGATATATGAGAACCCCGCGCTTAATGTAATATCATCATTTGAAAATTAATGCAATCTTTCTTTTGTTTGGGGGGGGTTCGGGTGTTTTTTTTTTTTTTTGGAAACACTCTAGGAGCGAGCCACAGTGAGACAGGCAAGAAGATGGAGAGCAAGACAGTGATGGAGAGACATGAAAAGGAGAGAGAAAAACAAGTGATATGTGAGAAAGGAGGGAAAGACGGGGGTACTTTGTATTTTGTGGAGCCCCCCCTCCTCCTCTTTCCCTCCTTCCATGCCAGAATGACATGCAATTACGTCTGGGCCTGCCCCGAGTCAGAGGTCACTCAAATTACTCCATCATTTAGCCGTGCCGTCGAGATGAGAGGGAGAAAGGGACCACCCCACCCCCTCCACATCCTCCCAACCCCCGCCGCCACATCAAATATCATGAAATCATTAGTGTAATAAGCATGGAAATCTGTTTGCAGATTATCAACACCCCCCAACACCCCCCTACCCCTCCTTTATCTGCCCAGAATCTCCCTCTCTGAGCTTTTTTCACCTCTTTATCCTGTACAATCATATTAGTGAGGAAGAAAGACGGGCCCAGACAAAGAAATACAAAGAAAGAGGAAGAGATGCAGAGAGAGATGAAAAGAAAGTGTTTAATAAGACAATTAAAGATTCAAAATGGTAACTCTCCACGACTTTTTAACAATAAAAATTAAGATTTAACATTAAGACTCGACTGCCACATTCAGGCAGGTCTGTGAGATTCTTGGTGTGAGAGTCGTCCTTCCGACTACAGCTGCTGTTGCCCGTCTGTCAGTAGCCCAACAAGACTATCTGCCTCAGTAAACTCTTCAACTCGCCCGGGGACACTGGGGCGACATCAGCCATCCCTGAGGAAAGCCATGTGGACAGCGGCTCCGGTGACCCCTTGTATCTACGCTACCTTTATCGGATAAAACAAACACTTTCTTGTGATGCAGAACCTTTGCATAAATACAATATTATTCAGAAGAAATGCCGAGCGGAGGGCAGCTCCCAGAGAAGCACAGGGTCAAACTTAGAAGAGGCCTACTTTAAGGCTGCCTTACAAAATAACTATGACCTAATTTAATATTCATTAGGTATACCGTACAGGCAATGTATTGACTACTTTTTAATATGTCATTTAATACAGAGACGATTGGCCTATGAGTCCCTTCACGACATAACACAAATTCTCCAACGACAACACAGATTTTCTGGGATATCGTGACCTCAACTCAACCTGCAACCTGTAAACCAGCCTTTCCTGCTCTCCACTCACATGTTTTATTCAAACTCCCATCCCAGGACCGATCTCCCTACTCTTCTTCTATCCTTCCCCGGGCAGTGTGTGTGGTAGAACGATGAGTACAGCTGCTGATTGAGCCAGTAATCCTGATGAGGCTGATTCCTCATGTATTGATTGAGCTGCTGGCTTTCTTCTACTTTGCTCCGAGAAGCTGTGCATCTGGACTGATTAGCTGCTGTAGGCCACTTTCACTATCGCTCCATTTCTCCCAGAGCAAGGCATAGTCCAACTCAAACGTGTGTGTGTGTGTGTGTGTGTGTGTGTGTGTGTGTGTGTGTGTGTGTGTGTGTACAAAAGCAGAAACCAACGCAGAGCACTGGGAGCAATTAACTTCAGTCTTTTTCTTTGCATCACTACTGATCGCGTTCAGTCAATCTGCTGAAATACGAAAAACAAAACAAACATGAACAATAAATCTCAAACCTCAGACCACATAATTCTTAATTGCCCGCCTAATTACCGCACCAGTCATTTGCTCATACTTTTAACTGAACACAAGGAGGCAACGTTTGTATTCATCTTGAAAAATCAAGCGCAAGATTTATTTGAACAGGAGCTCGATTGTCGACGTTATTTTGAAAATTGCTCCATTTCTTTTCGCTATGAGTAAAAAACAGATCAGTTCTTGACAACTATTGCAAATTATTTTACATAATTAACTATTCCTTGATACAGATCAGGTCCAAGGTAGCGGCTTGAAAGGATATAATGGCTTGGCGACACCATGGTAAGTGTCAGTATGGTTGATGCACTAATCTTAAGAGCAGCACGTCAACAGAGAGCCCTGTTTAGAAATCTACAGAGATATATGTGTGAGGTATAGAGGAAACTGAATTTCGAACAGCCCTGCAGCTCTCCCTCCAAGGGAGACGAGCTCCATTATTTACAGTTCTCCGTCCCGAATCATAATCAGAGTCTTGGGCTCTCCAGGCTGCTAACTACAGGGGTGCAATCTCCCCATGAGTATAAACACACCCATAAATTCAAACACTCAATATTCAGGTATTCAAATTCCCTGAGACATTATATATATATATATATATATATACATATACACATATATATATACATATACACATACACACACACACACACACACAGGAAAACATACCAATGTATGTGTGTGTTTGTGTGTGTAACTTTAACTCTGAGCTCGTCCCGATATAGACTAAGAATCAAATGCAAGCATGTTATCATCTACTCCTCTAGGTCCACTTAGTGCAAACAAATTACAAAACACACAACCGAACCGGCTGCACTGAACCCTGCCAAGAAACATTAATGCAAATGTACTCACTAGACCAATTCTGTCCAGGACATCACTGTGTAAAAGTTTACATTTCTACTGTTCTGAATCACTTCTGCAAATTAGTAAAAAAATTAATAATAGATTAAATACATATAATGATATTATGATAGACACACACAACCCAAGGTAACTTTGACCCAATGAAAGTGTGAAAACATGAAAAATCTCCCCAGATATAAAAAGTACATCACATTTGCCTGCACTATAAACAGCCCAGGTATCACTTACATCTTATGGAAATGAGTTCACATTCCTCCACTTGCCTTTAAGAGGAAGACTCATCTGAACATGAGACACACATTACCTAATGTTTGCCAAGATATAACTGCCAATACACATATTGATTAATGCTGTTTATGCATGTAATCCTCTCTTGAATAATTCACACCCCCTTTTATGGAGAACCACATCAATCACACCTGAAGACCTGCCCATCGACATCTCCAAAGCCACACTGCACCATTACTATATCGTGCACTATATTTAATGTCCGTCATTGTATTTAAGTGTCTGAACTGAGTGAGGAATCCATGCACTTTATAGGGCCCTAAAAAATTCCCACAGTGGAACAAAAAGAAGGGAGCAGTGAATTAGTGAAGGAGGGAGTGGTTTTGGAGACAGCCAAAGAGACCACTGTACCCAACCACTGCTCTAATATGTCATAAGTGCAACACAATGCTTCAGATCAATTATTAATAACTATTATAACTGCATTACAATGTGTAATGATAGCATCAATAGCATTAGCAGTTTTGAAGTAAACGGTAAGCAAAATTTAGGCAAAATCCCTCCACACTTTAGTCTATTCCCACTTCAATCAGAGTGGTGATTACAGTCAATAACGAGGAACCATTCAGCAACAGAGCTTAACTATGTCCAAATCTGAGGTCACCCTTTTTCTGATCTGCCTCTCGCTTGAGTGCCGAGTTACTGTGGTTTGAATTTCGGGGTCAGTCATTTGTGTGGCATATTCAGGGTCATTTGCGTAACGCGTGGTGGGCGGGGGGGTCATTTGTGTAAGGTGCTGGGAGCTGCAGGTTTAGTATGCAGGGAAGCGAGGGAGGGAGGGCATGTGACATCCACAGAGAGCCGGGACCCTCGCTGACCCCTGTCTATAATTCATCCCCTGGAATACGGGGCACATCAAACCTCGGTTCCTTCCCACCCAAAAAGAGGAGAGAGAACCTTTTCACTTTGTTGCACGGCACTCTGACCCCGTATTAAAGCGAGTAGCAAGAGAAAGGCTGGAAACGTTGGCCATTAAATTTTCAGGGCTGTCCCGGGAGAGAGCGTTTCCAGCAGGCCCCCCGATTCACGGATGGCAGAAGACTGAGGAAAGGCCCCATGCTGACAGAATAAGGGAGAGGGAGGGTGTGTGTCTGAAAGTTCAAAACATTATCCTCTCTTCATACGTCCATGTGCAAACATGTAGAAATACAAGGAAATATCCACAACTAATGCAAATGTGGGTGGATAACCTGTGTGTTTGCGTACATGTGTGTTTGGACAGAATTTGATAAATGAAACACAAATATTAAAGGCAGACCAGGCCCTAGGGAGGAGACTCCCTCCCTCTATCCCTGTTTTCTGTTTTTTCTGTCTGTCTCTCTCTCACTGCCTGTAGCTGCAGGTATTCAGCTCCAATTCTGGAGGTTTCATTAGCAATGCAGGTATCAAAGTGTGTGTGTGTGTGTGTGTGAGAACGGGGGGGGGGGGGGGGGGGGGTGTCGAATAGAACTTACCAGATGTTCTAATCTGCCTTTGATGTTCTCAGCGTCCCTGCAACACAACAACACATTTCCCCCACTGTAAATAAAACGCAGACACAAAACATCATATATTAAAAAGAACACTTTTTTTGCAGATGTACGCACACACACACACACACACACACACACTGAAAAAAGACACATAAATATGCAAGAGGGAGACAGAAGAACAAACAAACATTTGGGAACTAATGAATATTTTAATGAATTGAATCTGAACAATACCTGTGGTAATTCTGATTTTGAGATGCAACTTACAATTAAATTCATTATTAATTGACCCACTCATTATTCTATCAGCTGATTCATTATTTGGTCTAAAGAATGTCAGAAAATGAAAAAAAAAAAAAAAAAAAAGCCAATCGCTGCTTTCCAGAACCCAAAATGATAAAATAAACTTTGGTCAATATCTTTAGTCAAAATATTTTGGGTTTATTTCCAAAGAGGATTAAGATATTTTGCTGAAACCAATGATTTTTAAAAAAATTGTTGCAAGAAGAATTACTTCCCAGATGAATCGTTTCTCATGTAGATTAAAAATAGTGAAGAATGAATTGCTTCAGCTCCAGTTGGAATAAAGTCAGCAATTTTCAGAATCAGCTCATTGCATTTCCTTCATTTATGAGGATATGTAAATGGCTGTGCAAGAAATTGAACTCAACTACACTAAAAAGGTTTAGGTTGATCAAAAGGGAAAAAAATAGATAATGAAGAATTACCCTAATTGGAGCCTTTCACATTGAAGTGCTGTGTGCGACTGTATGTTTGCATCCACACCAGACAGAGGTTAGCTAATGTTGATGCCTCATATTTGGCAGCCATAATAATAATTTCCAAGTCCAGAGAAAGAACGCTGAGCTTATTATTTGTGAATTAATAAATAAAAAAATGTGCATATGATTATGAGGGCAGCAACGGCAGAATGGTGAGCCGAGGAAGTGGAAGAGGAGGAAGGGGGAGCAGTCGGTTTTAAAAAGAGCAAATTGGCAGTAAATAATAGATGCGATTTTGGCACATTTCAAATTTGCAGCAGTGGAAATCAACAGATCAAGAGAACACAAACAGCCCCCGTCCCCGATCCCAGCACCCCCCATCCAACTCTGGCCCATTACTGACAACTCCACCCTGGCCGTGGCGTTTGACTGTGTGTGTGTGTGTGTGTGTGTGTGTGTGTGTGTGTGTGTGTGTGTGTGTGTGTGTGCGTGTGTGTGTGTGTGTGCTGAGAGGGAGGAAGGCTTATCGACAGGCTTCAGTTGCTAATGCAGCCAGCAGCATCACAGTGTAAATCTACACCATCTCTAAAATTACATACTGTCTAATCCATCCCACCTCTCCCTCCCTCCATCCCTCCCTCCCTCCATCCATCCATCCATCAGGCCAGGTCCCATACAGTGTGACACTTAGGCCAAACCGAGGCCATTCCCACATCATCAACATTCCCAAATAATGGTATGAAATGCTGAACAGAAATATTAACAAAAGTACCCAACATTTAGAAAAGAAGTCATGAAGAAAGGATGTTTGCTGAGCCACATGCAGACAAGTCAACCACTTAAGGCAAACTTCATCTAGCTGTAATTACATTACATTCTGACAAACATCCCGCCACATTCATTATACATGACGGGCGCCCGGCAACCAGACAGCAAGACATTTGTTACCGTGGTGACAGTGTGTGTAATCCGCTAATGAAGCGCAATTAGTGAGAAACAATCTAACACAGGGGAGACGCAGGCGCTCAATCCCTCCTCCTCCTCCACTCATTTCCCTTCACTTTTTCCCTCTCCCCCTTTCCCCTCGCACTCCTTTTTTATAACCACGTCCTTTTTTTCCTGTCTTTTTTTTGTGATCCAACCTTTATTAAGCTCTTCACTTGCATTCAAACCCCCACTCTGTCATCTGTTGGCTTGACTTTATCAAGGGCAAGCTGTCCAGCACCGTCCGCACCAGGGCCGAAGGGATCTCTCTATCCATTAGACGCACACAGCTGACACACACACAAACACACACACACACACACACACACACACACACACACACCATTTTACATCCTCATCTCTCTTTTCAAAACATCATATAATCTGCTGAGGTCTTCGGGGACAGAGCTTTCCTTTTCCCCTTATCTCCCTCCCTCCCTCCCTCCGTTCTCTGTGCCTTCAACGCAGAGGCAGCATCGATTTCTGAATTACACCACAATATTAAATAATTAATATACTTGCCATGATTGATGTTTTGCATTAGGCCAATATTAGGTTATCAATCAAAATCCACTTGGTTTAATGTAATAATATTGAAAATGTGTCAGTGCCTGTTCATCCAATTTGTAGTGGAGGCAAGCCAGATAGTAATGGTGGTGTAGCACAAGGCCTCAGAGACACTGTGGCCTGCTTGCTACAACCGTAGGAGCACATTAAAGCCCCGGCAAACAACCGGAGGGAGGGAAGGGAGTGATGGAGGGAGAGATGAAGTGAAGACATGGAAAGGCAGGAATGAAGCAGACAGACAGTGATTCGTGATGCGCTGTGACAGGCTTGGCATGCTCAGAAGGCGTGGCGATCACATCGTGGTTTTGAGTTTGCCTTCAGACAAGAAACTGAACTTGTGGCGCATTAAAAATAGTACTCATAGTGCATTTGCATGGAATCAGGCAGATGGTAGACGGCAAAGCGGATGTCATGTTAGCGGATGAGAGTAGGATGTTAGGTGAGGTTGGCTGAAAATACTGGTCTCTTCCACAGAAAATGTTAAAAGTTGCCATCCTCTGCAATGGAATGGACAACCGGACCGGACGTTATGTAGCTCCATTTCACTGGAGAAAGTTGTTTACTTTTGCAAGAGAATATTAACAGAAAGCTACTTTATAGCTACATATACTACTGGAATAATAATGGAAATTAGGAGACACAAAACAATTATTAACAATATTATTAGTTTGGATGTCCTGCCATTCCAGACAGTAAGACAGTTTTTTTCCTGTCCAAAAGGTGTCTGTCTGCAGTCTACCTGATACCACGCAAATATATTAGTGCTCAATACTGTGTTAATATTATTTATGCATTTACAAGCAAGTGAGTGACAATTTTCCAACACTATAAGAATTAAGAACGATTAGTAGCTAATGAGTGAGCCAGCTCTCGTGTGCACAAGCACAGCACCAATCGGCAGGACGTATGGATCGGTTAGCGATGGACACGTGTTGTTGTTGTTCCTGTGTAGTGTAAATGAGCTGATAAATGATATGATAACATAATATAGGATCATTGCTTAGACTCAGGTCCTTGCCAACGGCATTTTTGGCTGTATGAGAGGTATTGGAAGAACAACTGTAATCAAGTTTTAACAATCAATCGTTGACTTCAGTTTAGCAAATACTGGCCAAATATGCCTTTTTTCAAATGACACATTTTGACTTGTTAAAGTGTAAACATGTACAATACCATGACCCTGAAACTGAATGCAGCCATTCTTCATTTTATCATTTAAAAATGTGTTTGTCTCACAGGTCAAAATGTGACCGTGAAAAAACTCCAATAAAAGGGCACCAAGCAGCTGAGGTTCAGAGTCTTAGTATCTTGAGATACACGATTAACACAACAAAAACGTCTAAAGGTGCAATCAAAAACTGGACGCTAAACGCTTTGGCCTTCAATGTCAAGCAATATACACAGGCATCCGTCATTACATTCAACATTTTGCAAGACGAAGATTTCAAAGGGGGATGGGATACTTTGCATCATACCATTTCTGTGAAATTCAAGGTTTATGTACAGATTCCCTCTCTTTCCTCTTTTGGCCACAAGACAGAAAGACAGAGAGCCTGACATCGACTGGCTCGTGAGAGAGGGAAGGGTCAGAGAACAAGAGAGAGTAATGTACTGTTGTTCCAGGAAATGGTAATTAGTTATCTTGGGTCAATTAAGTAAAACTAGACAAACAAGTGAGTGTTAAACTGAGCCCTGGCAAGGTCAATACAACCAATTTAGCATGGCCACTGGATCCATCACACTGTCTGCACTTTTCTGCTTTCTCATTCCAGCGTGTTTCTTCTCTCCCTCGCGTCTCCTTCTTTTAACCTTATTTAATCCACTTCTTCAATCGCATACCTGTGTTGCACTGTGTCTAAACCCTTTTCTGTCTCAAGCACTTTAAAGAGGAACTTTAAGCTGTTGCCTCATCTTAGCTCGTCTCCTTCTTTGTCTCTCCACACCTGTCATTTTGTCCTCCTCTCCCAATCACCCTCCTTTACCCCCCCTCGCCTTCCCATACCCTCTGCGCTCCTGCTAGCAGACAATTAATTACAGAGCCGGCGCCAGATGAGTTGTCATTTGTGGTCAAGTTTCTAATAATTGCATTAGGGTCTTCAGGGGTTTTATTCTTCCTGAGATGCCCTCCACTTCTTTCGCTCACCCCCTTTCTTATTCTTCCTCTCTTGACTTGAACCCTCCTCTCCCCCTCCACTCCTTGACACGGCGGAGATAAATATCTTCACTCACTCAATGGAGGCGACAGAGGGACTTAAAATGCAGAGGCAGTCATTTGATTTCCAGCTAACAGAGCTGCCCATTAGCGCAGCACTCATCAGCCATGCATTACCCTCAGACCTGCTGTCCCGAGTGTGGAAGCTTTAACCATTTCATTGTCCACTACTGGCCAGGTTTACCACATCATATCAGGGTTACTTTGACGGGCTGTCATCCACTGGCCCCATTAACCTTTTTGACTGCCTCTATATGTGACAGCATCCACTTAACTGTCCGTTCCTAGTGTGGGGGCAGTTAGGGCAGGTCAATAAAAATTAATTCCCCTGTCCGCATCCAAGTATAGTGAATGTGGTGAAGAGAATTCAAAACAAAAATACTCAAAACTGAATGCTTGTTTGTGTCACTGTAATGGTTCCATCATACTCTATAATGTAAAATGGGTAAAGTTAAAAGTCCTGAAGACTATTAAACCAGAAGGTCCTACACTGACCTGTGGCATTTAAAGCATCTACCTTCTTAATCTTAAAAAGCCTAGAACATCATGTGAACGTGCTAACATACATTTCTCCTCAATATGAAACCATCATCATTTAAAAACAACTGTGAAATTGTCTTTAAATTTGAAGGTTGGGGTCCAGAATTAAGGTGTGCTGGACTACATATAACTTGACCATGACCATGTTGCATGCACTACACAAGATTGTTTCTTTACGTGTACCTCTCTTTTTTCTCTCTCTTAAGGACAGCAGCCTCTCAGCCTGATATCAGAAGGAAACAATGAGCAAAGGGAAGAGAGGACACTGTAACGCTACGAAAGAGACATCATTCATAAGAGTTAGTGTGTGTGTGTGTGTGTGTGTGCGTGTGTCCCATTTGCCACAGTTACATGTCTTGTCAGGCGTGTCATTGAGCATTCATATGTTGTTTGACTGCTGATAGAACGGCAGGCGTATTTATTAAAGAGTCCATGTGATGGGGAGACCAGGGCAAGCACACTCACACATCCATCACACAATGCACTAATACACAGTCCACATCAGTGACATCTGCCTGTTTAACTAATAGAAAGCAAAAGCTTGATATTAAGCAGTCGAGGGACACACACACACACACACACACTCTCACACACTAATACAGCTCGGCTTTCCCCCAGGCCTGATTGCCATCTCCATAGCTCCTTTTTAACAGGGCTGCCAATTGACATTGAAATTGTATTCTTGTGTGTGTACTCAGCTACCGCTCAGGGTTTTATACAGCACACACACACACAACCACACACACATGCACACACACACACACAGAGAGAGAGAGGAAGGGATCATGCAGGGGTAAGTCAGGGGCTGTCACTCTTTCATGCAGAACACACAAGAGGGAACAAAACATAGACTTATGCTTCTATGCGTTCTATGTAATTCGCCATGTGCGCACACACAAGCTCATACATTCGCGGGTACACATGCCCCCCCTCCATACTTCCCAATGGAGGGGGCTTTACTTTAGCATAATCCCAAAATGGAGGAGAAAAGCAGTCCATTAAAAATGGGGCTAACAAATTCAGCACTTTATGTTTCTCTGAAGGGAGGGTTAAGAGCAGTCAATAAAAAAGTCAGAAAAGGGGGGAAGAAGAAAAGAAGAAGCTGATTTATGGATGGACTTTCTGTGACACGCACGCACGCACACACACACACACACACACACACACACACACCTGTTTATATGTGGCCCATATCTGACACCTGGCCGTGGACAACAAGTGAGAGAGAGTGCTAGAAACACTTGTGGAGCCGACATTTAAGGACTACATTTCTTGAAACTGCAAGATTTGTCAACGGATGAGAATGTACCGTGTTAACGTGTGATATTATCATCATCATTCATATTAAAAACTTTTCTTTGGTCACTCTGCACCAGAGGTAAAAAGTTGATGGAACTTCTTTTTTTTTTTAATTAAAAGGCACTTTTATGGCTACCTCCTAATGAAGCCACTTTATCTTATATACAGAAAGTTTGACATTTTAATTTGACAATTTAATTTTCTGCCACCTTAAAAATGTGACTAAGTCAGCAATAATAACACTCAATTTAAGAACACTGTCCTGTTGAATGAGGTAGACATTAAGAGCATAACTGACGGACAGAAGGAGATTATGGAGTCATGGTGTTACAGAACAATCCGTGTTTGTGAACTGGTGACTTTCTGTGCTTGTGAATAGTTAATTATTGTGTCAGGGTTTTTTTTGGAGCTTGACCGTAAATCTGTCAGGCCGATATATACCAGCCGATATAAGCTCACTGCAGATATAGCGCTGTTTGTCAGCTGATAAGTAGGAAGAAATTGCAAACATAATGTGTAAACTAGGTTTGAGGTAATTTAGAAACAGTGTCACTGGGCACACGGACTTTATTTTTCACACTTTCAAATGTCCCGCTTAAACTACCAAATATTAAAATCAGTATTGTCCTAAAAATCCAGTACTGGATTGCAAAAATTAGCTGCACTATTTTTCATTAAAATGTAACATGCCAATGTGAATGTTTAATTTTGCTATTAATGAAACAAAAGTCATGGTTTGAGGAATCAGCTGACACCCAGAAGCATTCACACACACGTACATTCACATATAGCATCCCAGACTGAGCGCCTCTCCCTACAGACTGCCTGTACCCCCACTTCTCAGCCTATACACACCAACTGAGTGTCAAAAGGAATTGAATGCCAGGGCCAAGTTTAAAAGTAAATTGACTTATTTTTAGTGTGTTACACAGAGGGAGCGCAGGACAAAGACAGAGAGAGAAAAAGCAAAAGGGAGACATGGAGAGCAATCAATTTCCCCGCGGTTTCTTCAATAGCCGGCGGTCCTTTTCATACCTCCCAATTAGAACCTTTCCTAATCAGAGAAATACCTCTCCATTATTGAGACGGAGACAATGACACTCCCCAACATTTCCGCCTGCTCCAAAACTCTGTAGATTGCGGTGCTGGTACACAAAGAATAAAGCACTGGCTATACGGCGGGGGGGCGGGGGACGCTTGTGTTAAAATCACATGTGGAAATCTTTTGGCTCTCCTCGCAGCCCCGGAAAAACTGATGGGGAACAATGGCAGCCCGGCACAGCATCTGTCATGGCACAATATAAAAAGATGATCTTGGCACAGAATGGACAAAAAAAAAAAAGAACGAGGGAGAGGGAGGAAGACGGGGGAATGGAGGGGAGGGGAAGGGGAGGGCCAGGCGAGAGGTAATTCATTTGCAAATCAGGCCCTGACGCTCAGGTCTATTTCAAGCTGCCAGTGGGTGCCAGGAGTTAACAAGGTAATCAGTTTCAATCCTGCCCTTCAATTGTACATCACACCCTCATCCAGAGAATACCCAGGCCTTTCTATAGGGGCAGAGGGGGGAAATAGCAATCTGGCTGCCGGCTGGCTGCACACACAATAGACACACACACCTGAAGACTAGTGCGTACACATATACAGGCAGCCCCCGCATACACACACACACGCACACGCACACACACACACACACACACACACACACACACACACACACACACACACACACACACACACCTTTATAGACAGTTTATTAATAGCCATTTATACACATGTCCTGACAAGCAACTGTACTCAATTTTGATAATTTTGTTTAAAAACTTTTCTTTCTTTTTTTAAGTTCTTTAATTAGGGAAGACATTGCAAATATTTGTTATTTCAGCTCTCTTGGCATATATGAATTACATTTTTGGACTGTTGGTGTGACAAAAACAAGAAACATGAAGTTGCCTCTATTAATCGAAAAGAATCAAGTAAATCAGCAATGAAAACGAATGACGGTCACCGTTGAAAGCGCTTTGAAATGTTGATTTATCACAATCTTTCTTTCCTCTCATTATGTTTTTACTTGCCAGGTAACCGTCTCTGTATATGTGTTTGCTTGTCATTGTGTCACTGCTGTAGCCGTACTGTATTTCAAATTGTTGCTGACCATAACATTATACAATGACACACTTTTCTATCAACATAAGGTGTTACAATGGGACCAAGAAATATTCTTAAGTCATGTTCATCATGTTCACTGTAACCCTCTTCTATTATTTAACTGAAGCTTCCTTTTCCAAAAACGCTCCATAGACACAAAGGGGTACAGGGCTGTTCTCAAGCTAAACGTGGTACAAGAAAAACGGTTAAAAGAAAACAGCAAGCCACATTTGCCCTAATCCCTTCTTCCTCTCTGCATCCCTCTCTTTAGCCTGTGTCAGCTGTAACCGGCTGGTCGAGATGCTTTTAGCCCCAGTTAGTCGCTCATCTGCATAATCAATATGACAACCTTATTTTTCTGATGCAAACAGGATTTTGCTGCTGAGCTGTGTTTGCTGATGTGTGTGTGTGTGTGTGTGTGTGTGTGTGTGTGTGCACAAGTGTGCCCAGTCTGCTCCTGGCCAAGCCTCAGTCATGGCCCTCTTTAGCCTTAATTAGATTAGGCGCGATTATCCCGGCTCTACCTTACAAGTGTACAGGCGGGATAAAGTGGCCACAAAGGCCAGCCTGTCACAGGGACCAGGCTCTGGTCTGCAGGTTATCAGGGTCCAGGGAGACACACCGGGTACATTGTTATTCATATCATCTCCACACCGTTTTCTACGGCGCCTTTTTCACAACTCTCCCCCCCTTCGCCCCCCTTCCATGTCTGTGGTGTCAAACTGGCACAATCACTGGCCAGGGTAAGTCGCTCTTTTTTTCTCTCTTTCTGTCTGTCCGTCAGAAGACAAAACAACATGGCCCCAAGCGCTCTGCAGTCTGGCCTACAGGGAGAGATGTCAGGAGTGTGTGAGAGAGAGAGGGAGAGAGAAAGAGAGAGGGTGTGTGTGTGTGTGTGTGTGTGGACTTCAAGGATAAAAATGGTACAAAGAAAAGTTAACCCAAGTCTCATGCTAATGCAAATATATGAACGAGCAAAGCACAAAGTTGCTACAGCTAGGGATGTCCCGATAGCGTCACTAGGCCGAGTACCGTTCTGATGCGTTTAATTAATAAACTGAATGCCTGAAAGCTGGAAGTGACTGGAGTCCAGCTTTTATGTGTAAGGCAACATCAGGCCTGACTTAAACCTTGCTTTTAACAAGTAAATACATCGCTATATGTTTACTGAATAGTTATTTATAAATTAAATAATAAACCGTACACCAGCAACAGGAAATACACAGTGTTTAATCTATATGGTATATGAACATAGAATAACGGTGAATAGATCAGCCAAATTGTTACCGATACATAATGCAGCTATTCAATTCAGTATCGGCCCGATATCTGTGCATCCCGAGTAACGGCTCGCATTCAGACATGCAACATTTTTTGGCAGTAATCCAAACGCGTCCACGGCACAGAGCGTTGAAAACTAACTAAGTATGAAAAGTCTGGTCAGATTGTTAATCTAGTTTACTGTTGAAAAGAGTGATTTTAATTTAGCTGATTTTAATTTAAGTTCAGATCATTTTTTTGTGGTAAATTTCTTGTTTGGACACTTTTGCGAAATCAAAAATATTTTTTCTATATATCAGAGATACCAACATACAGCATGGCCATATAAATACTTCTCTCCTGAAGTGCACACTCAGCTTAACTGTGGCGTATGTTTACCTGCATTAATGTGTGTGCCATAACATTGGCTCCAAAAGCATTATTCCTTATGCTTAATATATGTTTGAACAAATGTAATGAGATGATTTGCTATGATATTCTGAAATACTCCACTGCATTCCCTAAAAATGTTTTCCACGTAGAGTTCAGCTCTGACAGACTCCAGTCGGTCTGCATCAACGAGTGTGTGCGTGGAGAAAAAAAAAGTTAGAGAGAGAATTATTTCCTCACTGTTGATGAGACAGCAGTGCCTAAGATATTTATACACATCTGCACATATATTCTATGCTGTCAGATGTGAGCAAAGAAAGAGGCTGCGACACATAAAAAGGCTTAATGATAGCAAGATACTTAGAGGAAAGAAGGATAGATGAAACCTGTAAAGAAAGAAGTGCATGGTAGCAGAGGGGAAGAGGACCAAAAACTAAATGAATGAGCAAACAGATGTGCTATGTAAACGGTGTTTTAAGGGATTATTTTTAATCTATTCCCAAAGAGATGGTTCTTGTCCAAATTAATGATTCAAAGCAAAACGTAATTAAAAGCAAACAAAAAAAAAAAACTTTTATTTATTTATGTGGGGGTGTTGCCATATTGTGACATATCGCTACCATAAAATATACCTTTTCATATTCTGAGGATTATTTTAACCATAACCCAAATGCAGCTGATCATATACTACTATCTCCCAACTGGCAAAAGATGAAGAAGTAAAAGTCATCAGTTTATTTGAGTGCGTCTCTGTGTGTGTGTGTGTGTGTGTGTGTGTGTGTGTGTGTGTGTGTGTGTGTGTGTGTGCGTCAGTGAGTGAGGCACAAGGTAAAATAACTCTATTAGAGAACCGCAGGGACGAGGCTTGCAAGAGAGCGAGACAGAGCACATAAGAGTGAAGGAGAGCAAGAGTGAGCGAGACATTAGTACAAATGAATTAAACATCGGCCCGGAGATCTAAACTTCAGCTGCAAAAGTGGCAGGCTAAATGGGAAGGGAGAGAGAGAAGGGAGGCTTCATGACTTTCCCATGGCTGTTCAATATGAGCTGTGTATCAGTGACACGAGTGAGCGCTCCCATCCCTCAGTCATCACCATCAAGCATACACACACACACACACTTGTATGATTGGTTACTGCACTCATAACTCTTTTGTTTCATTTCTGTGTGAAAGCAAAGGAAAAGAAAATTGGCTGCCGATGTGAAACCTCCACTGAGAACGACTGTTATGGTGCTCCTCTCAGGCAATATTTACTTGCACGGCCGAGTCATGGTACTTTGCTGTGTGTCTGCAGCCCCGTTTACCCAGTCTGTAGGAGGCATTCTTATAATGATCGATGCCATTAGGCAAGACCTGCGGAGCTGTCTTTCTGTCTCGGAGCAGCAGAGGTCATGACGAAACGCAAACTGAAATCTCTCATCTGCCCTGTCCATCGCTTTCTTCCACCTGTGTTACTTTGTCTGCTCTCGCCAACTAAAAAGAACATCTCTCTCCTTAATGTATTCTCACTCTCGGCTTCTCATAAAGACTTCAGTCCACCTTTCTTTGCCCCAGGTGCAGACTGGAGCACTGGAGAAAATTTAACGTGCACACATCATTCTCCACAACAATCTTCTCCGTTAGCTCCACGCCCCGATTCCTCCACCCAAAAAACGACCCGGATTTCCCAGCGCGAGCGGGGAGAGAGGGAGAGAAAATACTGAGGGTAGAAAAACCAGTTTTGTCGAGATGCACATTTACATAACCCTCACTAAATCGGAGCTGGCCTGTCATGTTTGCTGCTCATAACCTGCTGCTTATAATCCTGCCTGCATCCTCTTCTGATCCATAAAGCTGAGCAGCCAGCCACTTCAACAGCAGCCAGGACTGCCATCACTAGCTGCTGCTCCTGCTAAGACAGGGCCGTAAAAACAGGAGGGGGGACGGGAGGAGAGAGGAGGAGAAAATAAAAGAGAGGAACAGGGTAATTGGATTGGGGGGGATCTTCTATTTGGCCGGGCCTGGTCTCTGTCATCACGCTCCAGGCCTGGCTTCTCTCAGTGCCTACAGAAGGTCTCAAACACATCGACACACACATAGACACAGACACAACTCCAAACAGCATTGAATCACTACTCAGTTCACAAGGCAGACTGTCCTGTGCACCGCTGAAGGCTGCGGGGCGTCTAGTGTGGGTTTTTTGTGTGTGTGTGAGTGTTTGCCTACTCCTTTAACAACTCACTAAATGGTTAAACAGATTACAGAGCGCACTAAGTGGATTGTCACAGCTCTCTATCGCTTGCTCAGGGTGTCTTTCCTGTGATTAAAAGTGGCCAGATTTCTCTCTCTCTCTCACGACACATCTGCAAGCAGTACAGAGAGAGAGAGAGAGAGAGAGAGAGAGAGAGAGAGAGAGAGAGAGAGAGAGAGAGAGAGAGAGAGAGAGAGAGAGAGAGAGACTCTCAGCACACACACACACACACACACACACACAAAACAGATTATTTTCAGCTACTCGTAAGATTTTCTGATACTTGATCTTATTAAATTATAATTTTTAGTGCGGTATATAACTCATGTTGCCCAAACCCAATTACATTTTTTTGCAAACTGGAATCACGCTTTCTCCAGTGCAACTAACTTTAATCTACCTAATGTGGATTATCTGTTACCCTTCTTGCCTGGACTTCCTTCTGGAGTCAACCTTTTATTAATTCAGTGTTTTATTAAGATACAGTCAGTTGCAGAGGAAAATGTTAGTTGATTGAAGGTTGAGTTTATTTCCCCACTTATTATTTAGCAGGAAAAAATAAAGGGCTAATAATAATAATAATACAAATTTGAAATGTTAGGTCTGGAGCTACAAGTTGCACAGGTATTCTTTTCGATTAGATAACAAACCTACAGTTATAGTTGCTACATTGTTCACACCTTCCTGCCTTGGAGGTTTGGATCGGGATCATGGAGCTGGGTCAGATGACCCACATTCAGACCAATGAAAACCCAGGGTTGTCCTGCATCACTCCTGCATCTTAACAAGGTATTCATCTGCTTGTTTGCTTGTGTGTGTGTGTGTTTGTGTAAGAAAATAAATGTCCATCTAGCGCGGATAGAGTTCAGGCTGTTTTCTAGCCAATCTGAGCTCATTATCTGTGTAGAGAAAAAAAAACAGCTAATGACTACATACAGCCATGGGCCAACAAACACTACAGCTGCACCGCTTGGTGTGTGCATGTGTTTGTCTATTGGGACCTCTGTGTGTGTGTGTGTGTGTGTGTGTGTGTGTGTGTGTGTGTGTGTGTGTGTGTGTGTGTGCACGCGCTTGTCCATCCTTTGCATGTAGGCATCACTCCTATTTCGCTCAGCCTCATCCGACCACCCAGCCCCCACCCAAACTACACACAGGCAAACACGCACACCGGCTCCTCTGCAGCTTCACCCATGTCTCGTCTTGCTCCGAGCCACTGTGCTGCCCCCCCTTGACGCGCACACAAATAATACACACACTTACAGCTCATTGATTTAAGTCAATGTGAGTGTATCCTAACCTTCCGAGGACGGTGTTTGAAGTCTCTCTTACCTCCCCAGACCCGCTCCCAGAGCCAGACACAGCCTAAAGTCCTGCAAGACTGCAGACAAATGCGCATACATACATACACACAAAGCAGCAGCCAGTGGTCCCGTCCACACCACCCATACACACACTCCCAACTGGCTGAGAGGATGCCGCAGGCAGGGGCTACATGTGCGTTAACGCACACACAAACACACTTACTTTCTCTGTGTATTACCAACACTAATGAGCTGATAGATGTTCAACAGAGGCAAAGAAGCAGACAATCATTTCCTGAGAGTGAGGCAAAGAGGGAGAGAAAGTCAACAGCATTGTGAGTGAATGTGTGTGTGTGTGTGTGTGTGCTGGTGTCTAGGGTCTTGTTTTATTTTCTCTCTGCCTCACAGCCTCTAGGCATCCAGAGGTTAAGGCTGAGCGATGGAGCAGAGCTTGCCAAACTGAGGCCTATAGGTTCTGCCGGACCCCTGTGGTGAGGCTGGGTTCTGTTTAGCTAGTCAGGGGAAAACACAGTAATGAGAGGAATTACTAAACAATCACACTCACAGAGAGAGATGGGAATGGGTGGGTTGGTGTGGACGGCTCCGTGGACGAGTGTCAAGAAAACATGCTTTATTTTACAGACTTAAAAAAGAAACTCTACCCTCAGAAAATAAGCTGTTTTACAAGTGCGAACTGTTGAAGTGCTGCCCCTCACTGGCAGAGAAACACTCCCAAACGATTCTTTCATAGACAAAGACATCAAAAAAGACTTTAATGAAAGGTAGGCAGTGATTTCATTGCTTTAACCCTAAGCTCATTATATCAACTCCAGTTTTACATGCACAGGGAAAAGACGGCTCTCTGATACCATGAGAGGTCTCCACACTGCCCTCAGTGCCTCCGCTGCCCAGCCTCGGCCCACTTCACACTCAAATGACATTAAATTGAGTCAGATGGACCAACAGTCCTCCCGTGACCAAGCACAGACAAGGAGTTCAGCCTAATTGGGCAGACCTCTCTGATTTAGGATGTGGAGTAAGGCAGCCAAGCCCACGTTGTTCCGCTACCTTGGTGATGGGTTACAGAGGAAAGCTAAGAGGTCGACACCGCCAAAGGGAAAAGGTGTAGACTATTCTTGAAGAGCAGACACATTCTTTGATGAAGGAGTAGAGTTTGAGGAGTGAATATATGTGTTTGTGTGCATTAACATTATGAGTGAACCCCAAAAAACTGGGCCCGACTCCATCCATAACCAAATTTTCAATCATCCTGACCGACAACAAACCAAACTGAAAACGTCATCAGGTCCAATTGCATGCAGATTGCAAAGCAATGCTGTGTGCCTGCGTGTTCATTACCTCTAATTGTTTTGCAGGAGGACTGAGAAGAGATAAGTCAGGATTTTGCTCATCTTTGTAATTTGTCCCTGGTATGTTTCAGTGCATCCCAAGGGACCCAAGGAGATTGTTGAGTAGCTCAGCTAATTAAGAAAATAATAATAATTAGATTTTTTCTTATTTAAAAAAAAAATCTATTTATTTGTGTTAAGGAGGAAAATAAACATACAAATAGGATTACAAATTGGTGCGAGGTTGATCTTTTTTCGTAAAGATATTGTCACATTAATAATTTACTGCCAGCATGCCTCCGTTTCCCACCAACCTGCGTCAGATGTTTCACATTAACACCAAATTCTGCAATTAAGGGTACGTGAGAACTAGTTAGCAAGCGAGTAGAGAAATAACAACGCACCCCCGAAATGAATTAATAAAAGGTTGAGGTGTTAGTTTCTTCAACTCCAAGTGGTAACAGTATGAATGCAAACTTGACTAAGCAAAATCATTGAACTACATTGTGTATAAATAATTGTGTGATGATGTCCACTTTCGTATTAATTAGAATTAACATATTTGATTTACGGGTACTTGTGCACTTCTGATAGGGCCAGGAACAACTTGACTATTTATCTGAATGTTGAATGAAAAGTAAACCACAACACTCAACTGAGCCTTCATTTTTTTAAAGAAAAACACAAACAGTTTTAGGGCTGGTTAAGTAACCTCTTATGTTCTCTCTGTAAATAGGAAGGAGTAGACAGAGCAAAGCTGACCTCCTGACCCCTCTCGACTAGTCTGGATAAATCACACACACACACACACACACACACACACACACACACACACACACACACACACACACACACACACACACACACACACACACACACACACACACACACACACACACACACACACACACACACACACACACACACACACACAATCAACCACTTACCCTTTGCCACCGGTGAAAGGCAACAAGATCTCTTAACAGCAGCTCGTCTTTTTCAATAAATTTTGCATGAAAACATGCCGCTGGAGCACCAAGTTGCCTGCTGTCATACTAGAGGAGTGTTAAATGTTTAATGACAACAACACCACACACTAGCGTGCACACGCGGAGTTAGTGTCAGGGTGCCGCTCTGAGGGGCCCCTCTTTCATCCTGACTGACACGATGAAGCTCCTGAGCCTCCTCCCCACCCTGCCATCAACATCGCACTGCTTCACTCCCCTCCTACCACCCAGCAAGAAAACCTGGATGTAAATGAGCTTGGAGTGTTACAGAGTGTGTGTGTGTGTGTGGGGGGGGGCTTACATAAAGACCCTACCCCCATCACCATTAAGAGTAGAAGAAGAATAATGGAGAAGGCAGATAAAAAAGAAGAAGTGGCTTGTCATAGACAGGATATACTGCAGAAAGCCTTGTTTTACATATTCCTGAAACCTCTCAGTGCCTTTCTTCTGCTAACGAAACTCTGAACTCCTGTGGGAGTCTCTGGGAAATAACAGGAGCATCCATGTCAGGCACTTTCTGGACGTTGATGGCACATATCAAGATCTCAAGATAATCTGAATATAACTCATTCACTTTACTGTGAGTGTGGTGATGGAGTCAATTAAAGTCAAAATTTAGTAAAAAGATTTCAGAAGATTTTCTTGCATTATGTCATAAAACATCCATTCATTTAAAAGGTGTCACTAATTGCAATATAATATATTTAAATGTAGTAATCACGTTACTTTGGCTTCTCGAAGTACAGCACATCTTTTGCGATTATTGAATACTCAATACATATTCATGTTAAAACAACCAAAACAAGTACACATTCACACACTGTGAAAGGATGCAAGATTATTATATGTTTAATCAAAAAGAACAATGTACATGTAGAAAACCATCATTGTCTCGTATGATGGCAGGTGAGCACCACGTGGTTTAGTCTGAATTATTCCAACACCGGACCTCCACAGGTTTAAATAAATTGGAAGTAGTTTGTATTATAATAGGCTGCCACAGGTGGAAATGCACACACACACACACACACACACACACACACACACCAACAAACTTACTCGATGTATGCTTACAGACACACATGCACACAGACAAGCTAAAGCGGGGTCACAGATAAAGGAAGAGATTGCTATCGATGCTGAAGGATATTGAAGCCTTAATAAGAAAATAGATATAGTCGGCTGGCCTTACATTTCACTGTTAGCTTTATTTGTTTTCCAGATACGGATCTAAGGAAAGGCAATATGTAATAGCTTCAATAAATGGAGCACTTTTCCTTTAAAAGTAAATCTCCATGTTCTGCTCACACAGAGAAATCTTGAGCCACAAGGTCGTCATTGATGACCAACAAAGCCTCCGTGAGAATGAAAAAAAGGGCTAAACATATGTAAATTGTAACAGCTAAAAGGGCTGTTTATTATAAACATGCTGTTCTATCAAGTCTTACTACTGAATGATTTGAAAGATAATTTACAAACTGCAATTCTAAGTAAACAAGAAACCATAGCTTGAATAACAAGTCAATGATTCACCCTCATTTCTAATCATGTGCTTGTTTTCTTCAGTTACATCCGTGCACACTACTTGCTAAATACATAAAATGATCTCAGTTAAGATACATTTTCTCAATAATTAGCATTTACTTTACTTAATGATATACAACACACACACACACACACAAACACGCACACACACACACACACTTTCAGAATAAGTGCTGTGACAGTTTGACAGTGGTGCACAAGCAAAGTTTTAAAACATGTTAGATGTAGTGCACTTTTCCTCTTTTGACCGTTGCTACAGTGATGAGTTTCATCATCTCATTGCACTGTTGCATCAAGAATACTTCTGAGGAATGGAGATCATTTTCAGTCAGATCAGAACACTTAAAAAATCCTAAATTGCCATTTGGCTATTACTGCGTATTCCTGTTAGTAAATCCAAGGAAAAGCCTACAAATAAATATTGCCACAAAATGTTTTCTTTCAGACAACAAAAGCTGAAGTCTCTTAAATGGACGTGTTCCTGCACAGCAGCTGGTCTGCACCACTCATGGGATCCATAGTCTGCTACACAAATCTGTGCCATTCAATATGACAGACAACAACTGGGCACCCGTCATATTACAGTGGCCTCAAATCACATTAGACATGCCGCGCTGGGGAGGGACTGAGGGTGCTATTCTGGTCGAGGCAAAGAGAGGCCTCTAAGGTAGTTAGACCTGTAGTAGTGCACCACTGGTTAAACATCCACGACTCTAAATCTGTTTCTAGCTTGTATTACTGCCTTGAGAAGACACAAGCTTGCAAGTGAAAATGTCATCTGCCAACATTTCTCACCTTAAAATAATGCTCTCGTTTATTTATTGTTTTTTTTCTGTCTTGGTAGAAGCATCAAAGACATCAGAGATTCATATGATGGTGTTATGTTTTTCTAGACTTATTGCAGCTGGGTGAAAAGTGGAGTTAAAGACATCAGACGTCATCTGGTGACCAAAGCATTCTTTAAAAACTGAACCTGTGCAGCAGTCCTACCTACCATCGATTCCCCATGAGGCTCTCTCTTACAACAGGGGATTATATCACATTACAAGGCAAGTGGAAGCTGGTGCTTGATTGCAAGGGGACATGGAGGAAGAAAGGGAATGACGGAAGGATCAAGTGATGGATGGACAGATGAAGGGGCTGAGACCGAGCTCCATATTTAAGTCTGTATTATACTGACCAACAGTATGACCTAAGCTTTAGATTGAGCAGGGCCAACCCGACTCTTGTCTGGTGTGTTTGTGTCCACCGAACATGTATGCCTGCCATGCAAAAATAATGTGTCACTCACCGCTTTTTGGCTGCCTTGTTTTTACTCTTGTCCTCTCTGTCCTTGTCTCTTGCTCTCTCCCTTTCCTTCTCCCTCTCCTTCTCCCTCTCTCGGTCGCGGCCCTTTCGTCGGCTCCGGTCCCGCACTCTGCTGTGGCTGCGGCTCCTCCGCCGGCTGCGGCTGCTGCTCCTTTTGCGGCTTTGGGTCCCTCGTCGGCTCCGGCTGCTGCTCTTACTACGAGACCGCCGGTGGCGAGAATGAGACCTGGAAGAGATAATGAATCTGATCCGTCTGACTTTTTTCTTCAATGAGTAACATGTGAAATGCTGGTATTTTTTTTTCTTCCACAATTTAGCCATGTTCAATATCACCAACCCGTTCCAAGACTTTATAATAATAATAAAGTTATAGTCACTTTTTTGCTATTTCTGCTTCTCTAATAATTATTTGCCATTATTTCTTTTGATCACTCCCAGCAAATGTGGATGTGAACTTTTCACCTAGCTGTCAGTTCTGCTTGTGAACAGAAACAGAAATAGTGGGAGCAATTGCGTGTTCCATTGCATTGCAATCCAGGTGAAATACACAGGAAGCAGCTAGTGTCCAACTCAATGATAAGTGTTCATAAAAACTTGAATTCCTTTATTTTTTATTTTTATTACTGCTTGAAAAAAACAAGAGTTTTTTTGTTGTCAATGCATTTTTGTTCAAAATACATGCTATTATGTGCATCGGTTAACAAATCTCACAGGGTTTAAACTTTCCTGAAGTGGACACATTCACCATCCATTACATGGACCTAATAATACGGTTATGTACAAGCACATACAGCTTGACACACGCAGAGAGACACAGTAGAAATGGAGCCAATTAGAGGTAGGCTCAGAGGAAGGCCTGTCCTCTGTATTGATCTTGACAGTGGCCCTCTGGTATCAAAAACATTAACAGCATGGGATTTACTTTGTTAGTTATGACACACATACACACACACACACACACACACACACACACACACACACACACACACACACACACACACACACACACACACACACACACACACACACACACACACACACACACACACACACAGTTACACGCACATCATTTAAACATCAACAAAAAGAGAATTGAAAGTGTAACTCATGCTTCCATATTGTGTCGTAGACACAAATTCCCAAATCATAACCACTTATTTATGTGTCACTGCACATGCCTCTTAACACAGACTAAATCCTTCAACATGTGTGTGTGTGTGTGTGTGTGTGTGTCTGTGTGTGTGTCAGTGTAGATGCACGCGTGTGTGCGGGGAGGAACGTGATTTGAAACCCCAGTAGAAATCGGCAGCTGAGATGCTGTTATTCTCCATCATCTATCATTTTATTGATTTGTCTATAAAAACAGTCAAACCTGCTGTCCACGAGCTTTATTGCTTTCCCCCCTTTATTAGTTTGCAGTTTGGGACATCCAGAGCTGTCTCTCTCCCGACAGAAAACTAATCATTTGCTTCAGACGCCTGTCACCATCCAAACAGACAACACTCTGACAACTGTTGCAATCAATTAGGCTGGGCTGATCCTGATCACTGGAGAGTAACGAGCTGCACCAGCTCAAGGTCTCAAAAAGAGATCATCTTTGGAAAATCCCCCAAAACAAAAGAATATAAAGTTCAGTTGCAACAGAAGTGCAATCTGTAGCGAGTAAAGCTACTTCATAAGCAAGCACTACAACTTGTGATTACTTTCATTACCGATGAATCTTCAGATTTTCAATCATTTCATACATTTCTATCAATTATCAAAATAAATTGATTAATCACTTATCAATATAGTTGCAGATTCATTATTTCAGCTCTAGTTACAATAGGAGCACAGTAGTTTAGCTGTGGCCTCTTCCCACTGTTAAGCCGGTCTCATTGCATCATGCAGAAAATATACTAAAGCAGAAACCCCGGAGTGATGATCACAAATAATTATTATGACACATTTGATTCAGAGGAAGAGGTGAAAGCTGTCATCAGTCACAGGACATTTGCTATAGCATGTTTAATGCAGTGTTTACTGGAGCTACGATTCGGCTTGTCAAAGAATCACAGGATGGAAAAAATGAAAAAGAAAAACATTGGCATTTTTGGGGTTTGGAGTCTCCAAGCGAGATAATCCATCAATGGCCCAAACAGACCTTGGAATGAATGAATCTATGTGTTGACAATGTCTGCGTATGTTTGTAATCAACAGTACATGGGGGGAAATACAACAGAGTTGCAGTGTTCCAAACCAAAGTCTTATATTTAAAGCCAAGTAAATTGTGGCCAGAAGCAGCAGATGCAATAAACACGATCTCCCTCCCTCTGTCTCCCTCTCCCTTTCTCCCTCTGATGGCAAAGAAAACAGCCCACTTCTGGGGTGTGCAGCAAATTAAATTTACTGTAGTTAATAGAGTGAGCCTATGCTGCTAAATGTCAATTTCCTGACCAAGTCCTTCCCCTTGGAGAATGATTAGCTAATTTGGGCTGGGGATAAATGTGCTAATGCAGGACACACACAGATAAACAGCCACAGTTGGACCCCATGCCAAGCCCTTTCCCTGCTTTACATTTTATTGGCCTTATTATCTCGAGGGAAAATGGGTCCCCCTATGGCCTAAACATATTTTCATTTCTAATAAAAGGCCCTTGCTGGTTGTCCCCACATAGAAACCCCCCCACACACACGCTGCCCCCTCACAGCCTCCTCCCTCCATTCCCTCGTTTCGCAGTCCAATCCATTAAATCGGTGCTCTGCAATTGGCTGGGACCGTTTTCCTGGTGAATTATCAATAGAGTAATTATACTTGTTGGGAGCCAGGCTGAAGCTTATCGCTGCTGACCCCCCGGTGCGCGCCAGGATATGATCCCTCACCACAGCCCATTGGGGTAATTATGTGGTTGGGTGTGAAGCTGGATGGTGTGTTACCCTTATCAGTCTGTATTCTATTTCTGTTTTCATTGAAAATTGGACATTAATGGCAGCTACGCGATACCACTAGTGTCAGATACAGGTGAGCGTCTCCAATGGAATCTGACCCCATTTAAATCATTATTCATTCTACGCAGTGTAGGGACGGGGAACACACACACACACACACACACACCATCACACACACACACACACACACACACACCATCACACACACACACACACACACACACACACACACAAAGACCAATTATCCTGACTGTTCCTTTAACCTTATCTTTCCCATATTCATATTGTTTCTTCGTTTCCCCAACCACCACCCTCTGTCGGGAGGACAAAACAAAGTCCATATTGTATTTGTCCTGTGGCAGAAAACACCACACAGCAAGTGTTGTTCTCAGTTATACCTGAGCAGCGTCCCGGCCCATTAGGCCAGTGTGCCGCAGCAGTGATTAATGGCTATGTAACTTTAACCCTATCACATTTCTGTCTGACCAGATATTTTCTTTCCAACAATACACTCCAAGCTAAAAGTATTATTCTTTATTTTTATTATTTTCCTGGCTAAATATTGTATTAATGATCAGGGAATACAAGCGATTGGTCATATTATTGTGAGTAGGATTTATATAGGGTTTTGTTTAATTTAAAGCTGTGCATCTTACCACTCTCTTTGACTATGCTCATCAACATGTGTCAATATATAGAATCTCCAGGTCACCTTTCATTGTTCACTTTGTCTGTTTTCATTATTTTTTTCTAAAAAGCGGAAAGTGAATCTGGAGTTAGGTATACTATTTTAAGCCTAATAACGTTCTACTACTGTAAAAACTACTAGTAAAATCTAAGCACTTTGTCATTTTTACAACTTATCAAAGCCATAGGTGCACTATCCCTATCATTATTTAATCCTTGTAAAAACGATGTGGAAGTCATCTTCCACACACAGTTACAGTAGACACCCAGCTTAAAATATGGACAAAAAAGGCAGTATTATGTCTTATGAAAGATAAATCGCCTATGAAAAATTACAAAGCCAGCAGAACAAGTTTACAGGACAGATCAAACTATTAATTGTAACTAAAATCACAATAATTAAAATCACAATATGCCTTTAAGTTACATTAACCATGTTGGATAGACTACTAAACAGAGATTGTGTCTTATATCATTTGTTAAATCATATAGATGATGCTACCTGGCCAAGAAAAATACAATGAAAACATCTCTGCAGTTTTCTGATTAATTTCTTCTTCTTCTTAAAGTATGGTGGTACCTATCCAGAAACTGTAAACCCTTAGAATTGAGCACTCTCCAGCCACACACACACACACACACACACACACACAGACTACAAAAAAGCTTGCCAGTCGACTTTTCCAAGCAATAGACAGATTGAAAAAGAAACGGGCCTATTGAAAGTGAGAAGATCCATATTTGAAGAACTTCATTAATGCGCTGTTCCCCGCCGAGTTATTTCCAGTGACAGAGCACACAGCAGCAGCTTCATGTTCAAGTTAAAAGTCACTTTTCTTTTTTTCTGCCATTTCAATGTGTCTAAAAGCACCTTGAGTGAGCAATGTGCATTTCCTGCTGCCAAAAGACGTGGAAAACAGCTGTTCCTGCCCGACGCTGCCTGCTGAATGGAATGCAAATATGTTAACCATCCAGAATTTATTACTTTTGAGTGCTCTTCAAACGCAACGGCAGACACAAGTTTAATTTATGATATTCCTCTAATTATGAGAGCTGTTGAAATCATTTCCCAAGCTGCTTCCTCCTTCCAAGCAGCCACATTATCTGCTCCCTCGGTTCACACTACATGCGAGCACGCACACACACACGCAGTCATCCACCATGCACACCAACACAGAAACATAAATAGACACACACACACACACACACTAAATAACGCACGCGCACACACAAGGAATCACTGCAAAGTAGCTGATTGTGAGCACAATTAACACAGCAAAGACGGAGCATGAAAGATTCACAGAAATGTTTTTTCTCCGTCCCCCTCTGCTTCATAAAAGCAATGTTTAGATTTGTCATTATCTTCAGTTTGCTTTTAATTTAGCAGTCGTCAACACAAACGTCTGCAATGCCCTGCTATGCTGTGAAGCAGAAATGAGACCCCATGCAGGCCACCCACTCACTACATACCCCCAACCCCCATACCCACCCCAACGCACACATACACTGTTACAGCCACAAGGTCAAGTCATTTAGCAAAGTTCAAAGGCCTTCACAGACCGCTTGGATCTATATGAACCTACAACGGACAGCCAGCGATGAGGGAAAGGATGACTTTCTGCAGCAAGATGTGCTTTCCATGCACACGTGTGTATGCGCATGGACGGGTGCGTGCGTCGCCGCATGCCCATGTGTTGATTACCCTCGTCTTCATTGGCGCATATGCCCAGTGTCACTCAGCCTCCTCATCGCAATCCTAAACTTGGCCGTCTGGTGTGCACCCGCGACCTTTGCCCTCCGTGCAGCCGAAGCTCGACATGACACCCATTAGCAGCTGGGGCCGAGGGGGGCCCCGGCTCAGCCACTCAGCCCAGACACAAGGTCAAGTGAAGGTCACACTTAGACTAGGTGCTAACTTGCCAACTCGCTCACAGCTACTCACGCAATTGAAACCCACTTTTTCCTCTCCTTCCATCCATCACGGCCCGGAACAATTAGTTACGCCGAGTTAAGAGAGAGTTGTTTTGGTTGTCATTGCCTCCATCTGTATGAGGGTGGAAGCAGGCAGGGAGAGAACAACTGAAGGACTGTAGGAGGAGGAGGGAGGAGAGGAGTGCAGACTAGATGGGGAGACAATAAGTGAAGGACAGCAGGAGGCTATGGAGGGAGAAGTAATGATAAAATGCAGGGGGGGAAAAAAGGTTATAAAAGTTGGTGGAGTCAAGAACAATCAGGGTAAGAAAAAAGGGGGAGATGTAAAAGAAAAGATTGGGACTTATGGAGAGGACAGAGCAGACAGCCGTGCTTCACATCAAGCTGGCTCCAATTAGCAGGTGTGCTCTCAGACGCTCGCTCTCCCTCTCTCTCTGGTCAGGGAAGATGTATTTTTCTGCCTTTTATACGCATGTATTTATGAAGTGGTAGGAGATCTGAGGGCCCTTAGCATAACAGCCTTTTATTGTTTAAATGTGGACTGCTCGGCCCCGTGTGCTTAAGTGATTTAGGAACCTCACAACTCCGGTATAAGAAAAATCATAAACGCTGAGACAAACCATGTGGGTGGACTGTAAAAGGCACCGAGGAACGGGCCGACAAAAAGCAGACACACATTCCACTACTAAAGGGAAACTACACTTAATTAAACACCCAAGACACAACTGGAATAGCGCCCTGTAAAAAACTATTAGTTTCCCCTCTTCAGTGGAATAACAAAGTTGTCTTCTGACAGAACAGAGGCTTGTCTCATAAAGAAGTTTCTAAAAATCTTTTTTTTTTTTAGGATCTGCTGTCAAGATTGAACAAGGAGGCGAAGAGAGAGAGACGAACTTGGAAAGAGAGATTGAGAAATGAATAGAAAGAGAAAACACTCCACCCTCTGAGGGGGAAAAAGCCTCTCCCCTCCACTCCACTACACTGTCGCTTCTCGTGGCCTACATGTCCAACGCACAGTTACAAGGAGCCCATGAAGAACAACGATTACAATTGGAGATTTGTGAGAAACACTGTGACAAAGACCTGTTTTATCAACAACAAAGACTTTTTGGGGCCACCACTGTATGAAAAATGTCAGGGAAAAACTAATCAATATGTTGCATGTTATGGGATGATGATATATTGGAAGCTGCACAAAGCTTCACAAATTGTTTTCTCTCCTCTCTCCAGAAAGTTACTGATGATTTGACTTGCTATGCACTGCTGTAAGCTGGATCCAAATGATGCCACATGTTACAGTGATGGCATGAATATCATTAATTACACATCTGCAGAAGCACATGAGAGATGGGGTGCACGAGTGGTTATCCCACTTTTTTCTGAGTGTCAATATCCCACTGAGTTTACAGAGAAATCTGGCAAACTTCCACTGCAACAAAACTGTTGACTGCATTTAAAATAATTACATTTTCCCTGCTTTGATTTCGAGCCAAAATCGCGACGTCGGGTTCTCTGTTCAACCAGTCACAGAAGTCTGCTCTTTGTTCAGCCAATCATACGACAGTTGGCCACGTATCCTTTGGGCGATCCATCTATCTCCACTTCATCCTCATGTCCTCGACTCTGCCAAAACCCGAATGGATAGACAGAACAAGAAAGGAAGGCAAATTTCAAATAGAAAAACTCATGCGCATGCTGAGAAAGTGTTTCATTACTTTCAAAAAGATTGTCAAGGTTTCAGTCAAGGCGCACATGATCCTTGTTTCATTTCTCTGCCATTCTCTTTCATTTTTCTCTTCTTTTTCCACAAATAAATTACTAAATGTGTGAGTGAAACCACATGCTTGTGTGTGTGCGTCAGTGTGCGAGTGTTTGTGTGGTTCCTTTGCTTGTCCAAAGTGAACTGACAAGTGCAGGCAGTGGTTCCATTAGCTGGCAATTTGCTCTCAAGTTGTCCTGGAGGGAAAGGAGGAATGAAGGAGTGTTTTTTGGCAGGACAACGCACATGGCTCTGCTTAGGACGAGTTAAGTGAGGTGCTCACACACATAATCCTAGGCCATCATTCAAACAATCTCATAACAGATACACTCTCAATCATGCAGGGTCCTGCATGTGAATATGACCGCAGCCTAAATGGAGATCAATGCCTCGAATAAGGAAAATGGAAATCTACTGTAAACATGCAACATATTTACTTGATTAACCCGCTGACAAACGTGCGCTTAAAAAGTCGAAGCGAAAGAATGAGCCTGAAAGTGACGGTGCCAGCATGTTTTAAAGATGACCAACTATGTAAGTCCACACGTGCTTTCCTCTGAGTCCCAGAGAACGGCGGTGTCCATATGGTTTGAGCCAGAGCATAAGTAGAGTACAAGGTAAACACGCCTGACTGAGGTTTGTCCATGCATGCTCTCTTAGCATGCGTCTCTACGGACTGGCTCAAAACCTGGCCACTGAATCACACACAGCACATAAACATACCTCGCTCCCTCTGTGGGTGTGTGTTGCATGTTAAAGAGTGAAAGGAAGAGCTGTGGACAGACGGTGGCGTTTATCCGTGCATAAATTAAGAGCCGAAGCTGTTAATTAAAGGGGGGGGTGTAAAAATAAGCACAGATAAAATAAAACTTTGCTAATCGCCTACTTGGCAAGGTGACCTCTGAGTCACCGGGCGTCATCGGAGGACCTGCTGTCCTGCTGGGTGAGTGGCAAAGGGGGGCACAGTGCAGGTCTGGCTATGAGCAGCAGGTAACTGGTAGAGCCCCCCTCCTCTTTACTCTCTCTCTCTCCCTCTCTATGTCTCTCTCTCTCTCTCTCTTCCCCTCCTTCTCCGCCCAGAGCGTTATTAGACGCAGGGCTTCGCTGTGGCTCCAAACAGCTCAATGACAACACACAGGGCCTGCCAATTAGAAATAATTAGACAGTCATTTCAGTGGCAAGTCTTTTTAAGTGCATATATAACGATGCAATGATGCTTATTAGCCGGCCTGAGCCGGCGAGGACCAGGGCCTCAAACGCTTTGGCGCTGGAGAAAATAATTATGCCAGTGATCACAAAGCGAGCTGCACATCTCTGTACTTCACCTCCACGCGTTTCAAAAATCCACTTCATTAGCTCCCGTAATTAATCCTCCATTAATTGCAGGAAAAGCCCAGTTTACCTCCCTTCGTTTCTAATTATCATCTTATAAATAGTTATGGTTCTAATTAATGTGTTCATTAGGCAGGATATTTCTCTCAAAGCCTTGCTGGGAGCCAAAGGTCCGGCTCGGCTCTCTCTGAAGCCTAACCAGCCAGAAGGTGAGGCCATCCTGCCTGCATTTGCTTTTATTTTACTACATTCAACCTCCTAATTGGCATTTAAAACCCAATTTGGAAGAACTTCAAGAAGCTTAAATAGGAGAGAGAGACAGAGAGAAGGCAGGAAGGAAAGAGAGAGATACATTTGGTGCTCATTTTCCTATGCCAGAGCTAAAAGCGTTTCTGTCTCCGTCGTTCTCTTGGTCTGGCCAGACGGACGAGGCTTTTCACTGTCATAAAGTGAACACAATAAGGGCCGATGCCTGTTTTAGTCTTTGGCATTACAGAGGTTTTATTTGCAAAATATTGCATTACCAAAGAGATAACAGGGGGAGTGTCACACCGTGTCATCGTATATTAAGTAGTCTGCTCAACACATTTCAAAAAGGAAACTATCCAGCAGTGTAAATTATTCATAAGTGTCAACTAAAATCTTTTTGAGACCTTTGTTAAATTCCAAAATATGAAGGTGAAAACTTTGTTTATTGAGAATTTATTGTGGTTAGCTTTCTAATTAGAGTTACGTTAGAAACACTGAATTGCACATCTTCAAATATGCTTGGGCTTTCAATAAGAAAAAAGTTAAAATGTTTAATTTAATTAGCAAATCATCACTATTTCACAAATACTCATTTAATTATCTGGTGCTTTCATTTTTATTTATCAGTAGTCAGTACATCAAATACTACTTATTAACAGGTGTGTGTACCGGTATTTCACTTTTACACCAGTATGTCACCATTAGTGGCCATCTGAAAAAAGCATGCTATGAAGAACTAAAAATACAAGCAGACATTTCATTGTATTTGTCTGTTTTACCATTATTATTATTACTATTATTAAATGCTAATTACACCACACCTTGAGGACCTTCTCACTGAAAACTAATATTTTCTCGCCAAACATCCACATGTTAAGAAGTGAGAATAAAAGACAAAATAACTACAAACAACAACTTTTATTATTAGTATTATTATTATTAGTAGGAGTAGTATTATTTACTATTCAGTTTCTCTGCTGAATAATGATTAAGAGCTACAGCATTAGAATTTAACAATCTGCCACTTTGACCAGTTACTTAATCTGGATTAACGGGTAGGAAAATGTGCCAAAGTGACTTCATACACAGAAAAAGACCTTTGAAATGCAAGTAAAGTAATGACGTTTTTCCTGACATTTATGCAAAATACAGAAGTACTTCTCCTGACGAATATGAGAGATGTAAATAACCTTTCCTATTTTTGAAATCACTTTTGGATCTAAACACAAACCCGTGGGAGTCATTTCTGAAGCACTGATTTCGGCAGCGGCTGCCCAAGAGAATCTCCTTCACGCGATGTCTAAAAGCACAACAGCCAGCTTTCCCGTTATAAGGCTATAACATGACGGGCGTTAGGCGTCATTACTCCCAGTTTGTTTAACAGATGGAAGGGGAACTCTTTGATGTTAAACTAGTCTTTGTTTGGGACCATCGGCCTAACTCTCTCATTTGATCGTCTACGTGAGAGGACTGGTGTGATGCCTTTTGTGAGGTGAATTGTGTGTGTGTGTGTGTGTGTGTGTGTGTGTGTGTGTGTGTGTGTGTTGCACAGTGCAGACTCTACAGCTAGGTTGCTACCCAGGGGACTGGGCTAGTGTGTTGTGAGCCTGCAGGATGGAGGAGTGCAATGGGGTAGGGTGGGGGTGGGTGGGGGGCAAGACGGCTTGGTAGAAGTGTGGGGGGGGGGGGGGGGGGGGGGGGGGTTCCTTTGGCGGTAGAGGGGAACACTGCTTGCGGCGAGGTGCGGATAAAAGAGGCTGTCTGTGTCAGTCACTTATTCCTCCCTTTGGTAAATAAAGGTTTCTGACAACAAAGCCGAGCAGCGCTTGACTGGCCTTTACAGCAGATAAATAAAAAAGACAACACAGAGAAAGAGAGTAAGACAGACAGAGAGGGAGAGAGGAAGAGCGAGACACACAACAACAAACGCGTTCAGATCTCACGACTGGAAGCATGTTGATTTTTATGGAGTAGAGAAGACGCAGCCGAACTAAACCAGGTCATCTTTCAGTTTAAATCAACACTTTGCAAGTTCGGTAATAGGGGAAGAAGGGAGAAAGGGCTGAACGGCATCCTGTGGAAGGGCGACAAGAAAAGAGTTTGAGAGTCCACGGGATAACAGCCAAGAACCAGCGCTGTTGGACTCACCTGAGACCACTACAAAACTGTGACAACACTATGGGAGATACTGCAACTTTAAGAAGAAAATGGACATCTCTATCCATCAGCACCACCATTTGGGCCTTATGGTTCTCTCATATTGGCGAGATCTCAGCAGTGTGTTGAGGAAACCAGATTTTACTTGTCATGTCCTCAAAAAACACTCGGCTGTTTCCCTTATGAAGCCAGCGACACCCAAAACCACCTGCTACATCACACACAGTCTAAATTGTGTGAATAAATATATGTTGGACACAAATGTGCAGAACAATTTTCCACCCTGTCACCTGACAGGGGAATTGCTGATCCAGGTGCAACGAAAAGCTGGGAGGCCAAGCCGCTCACCCAAAATAAAGACCCTGATTTTCCTCACCCCACCCCAGTCTTCTTGCACTCAGCCGCCCTACCTTCGCTTTCCTCCCTCTCTAAGACCTTTCCACTCCTCCCTTTAGTTCCTCACCTCAACCCTCCCTGTTCCCAAGCCGCCTGGATGACCTTGCGCACGCTCCATGTCGGTGCTAGGCAGGAAAAGCTATCTAGCAGATGTACGACACCTCATCTCATACAGGGGAAAATTGCTGTGTGAAATAAATACCAGGCCATCGCTCAACCCACACACACACACACACACACACACACACACACACACACACACACACACACACACACACACACACACACACACACACACACACACACACACACACACACACACACACACACACACACACACACACACACACACACACACACACACACAGTCCTTCTGTGATCTCCAGAACAGAAAGCAGAGCTATGGAGCTAAAACATCCAGATTACCTCATTGTAGCAGCAGGAAGACATGACAGCTTGGCCGAGTGGCTGACTGACTCATAACCAAAGGTCTAAGGCAACGATACCAGCTAGCGGGCGCTGGTCATTAGTCAACCGTTACCTCTGACCTCTCTGAATGAGGGCATCAGGCTGTACCTCGTGGTATTACATCATTATTATCAGTTGTATATCTACAGCCTATGTTTCATGTGACATGAGATCTGGTACCTATTCTGGTAAATCTGGAGGCTTATTAATGACACATCCTTTCATTGTACTGAAAAGCTTCAATGGCATCTTGTTTAAAGCTAGAAATGTATGTTTTCAGAAAGTTCAGAGACATCAATGACTAAAAACAATTGATTTTTAAACCACAAAAACCTTTACCTCACAACTTCAGCGTGGACTTACACTAGCCATACAACGCTTTTAAGATGCGGCCCCTGACTGTTTGTCTTGGCCCACCCACTGCCCTTTCCCCTTGCTTTACCGAAACACCGGTTGTGACCTCATCCCAGCCTATGTGGCTCCAGGTTGGCTGAGATAATCCTGACTCTGGTCTGCTAACCTATCTCCGCTTGGGGACATAATTAGAGGTCTTACTCCGCTTAGAGTCATGACAGCAGCCCAGTGATGAAGGCGCTCCACTGTTAGCGGAGGCTAAACCCTGACGCTAGCACTCTGCCCTGCTAACTCAACACACATCTGAAATATTAATGAGGAAAATGTAAGCATTTGTGCGCGTGTGCCCTGCAGGACTGCGCTCACCTATGTGAATATCCACCAATGAATGAAAGACTCAGCTCCTCTTTGATGGGTCAAGTGGTGGATTTGTCACACCTGCCATTCCTCCGTGTCTTCTAACGGCGTCTCTAAAGCGAGCGGTTAAGTAAATGAAGGAGTGACAGGATGACTGAGCCACACACATTTAACCCCTGCTGTGGACGCCAATAAAAGCGCAGCACTACAGCGCTCCTCCGAGCTCACCTAAAGATGTGCCTGTGATCCGGCTGTGATGAGAGGCTGCGTCGCCTTTGTTGGACTGGGTACACATCAGATCACTGTACGCTGCTGCTGCTGCTGCTGCCATGCTCTACTCTGCTCTCCCCCAGTGGACTAGGCTGTGACCCCCCCCCCCCCCCTCCATGAACATGCATTCAGGCAGATCTGCACATACATGCAAACGCTCAATCAACCTTACACATGCTGGTGCAAAGGAGACACACACACACACACACACACACACACACACACACACACACACACACACACACACACACACACACACACACACACACACACACACACACACACACACACACAGATATGCCTGCTCACATCAAAGAGAATAAACATTAATGGCAAATAGGTAATCTGCTCCTCTTGTCTGTTTTACATTTCAGGGCAAGATTGACTGCCTCTGGGGGACCTGGCCCTTCTCTGATTGAGGGCATGGAAAAAAAAGGAGAAAGAGAGAACGAGAGGAGAGAAGGAGGAAGCAACGATAGATGGTAAACACATGATAGAGCATTATTCTTATTTCATGTATCGCTTTATTTTTTATTTAAACATGAGAGATTGAAAAGAAGGTAATAATATCCCCTGCCTTCAACCCACGACGGCCCCACTATGGTCCTAATCTTCTCCACTGCAATATTCCGATGCAGACGTTATTATTCTCATTTCTCCTGAATAATATCCCTCTCTCGGGCCTATCTGTTCTCTCTACCGATGCTCGCTTTTGTCTCTCCTCTTCATTTTCCTCCTTCAGCATCTTCTCCGCTCTCTCCCTCTCCTGCACTAACTCAACCTATTCTCTCCACACTTTTCCATTCTCTTCTAACTTCTCGTCTTTCCCGTCGGTGCACTCGGCCTCTTCTCCCTTCTCTCTCTTTCATATTCTGAAGGTGGTGCCAGGATGGCGTGGTTGGGGTGGGGGTGGCAGGCAGCACCTCATATCCTATCTCCGTATCAATCATGAGGTCCTGTCCACTCAATGCTCCTCTGATCCATCAGCCAGCCTCGTCCACACACACACACACACACACACACACACACACACACACACACACACACACACACACACACACACACACACACACACACACACACACACACACACACACACACACACACACACACACACACACACACACACACACAGCACTGACTAATGGCAGTCAGGGCACCTGTGCACACCAGCCTGCTTTCATTCCACAACCACAGTGGATGCAGAATGTGCAGTATCCAACAGAGCTGTACAGTACAGGACTAGAATACTACATTGAATTTGCTCCTAGTACTGCAGATTTAAAATACTTATAGTACTAATACTAATAGTATTTGAAATACTTTGTGCAAGATATTCACACGATTTGTCTCAAATTTGTCCCATTTAGGGCATCGACAATTATCTTTACTATCAATAAATTTGAATGTGTTGATTAATAGATATGGTCTAAAAAATGTCAGAAAATACTAATAACATTACAATAACAGTCTTTCCCAGAGCTCAAAGAGACTTTAAATAGTGTATGCAATATTCCAAATAATAAAAAAAAAACCCAAAGAGATTTGTTTTCCTCTCAAACATCACAAAGAAATCAAGCAAATAGTCACATTTCTGGTGCTTATAAAGCTACTGAAACGATTAATCGATTATCAAAACTGGTGTTGATCATTATTTTATCGATTGACAAATCAATTAGTCAACATATAAATTCAGTGGATGATTCTGTGGCTGCCAACGACAAAAGTTTTGCCGACACAAATTGCAGTTGCAATCACATAACTGCATCAATTCATCATCAATGCCATCATTTTGCACATCCCCACCTCCAACACCGCCTCCACCTCGTAAACACCCCACCACGCACGCTCCCACCAACACCAGCCCAACCCACCTGCTCCTCGCTCACCGCTAAGCCGATTACACAGCGCAACCTTCCTAATCACAGTACAGCGTTTGTAAACACCGATGTCATCGACTGTAGTTCTAAATCTCCCAAATCCCCTCCTCCCTTCATCTCTCACCACACCAGTAATGCCATTTCCACTGATGTTTTAATCACCAGTGCTGCTGTGAGTGACTGCCACTGAGACACGGGAGATAATGTGTGAAAACTGTTTGGACAAATTCTCACTATAAATGGTTTCAGTTCACAGTGCTACACGGAAATGTGTTGTCTTGTTGAAGACACGAAACCTCCTGTGACCGTAAGGTTGGAGAGTTGTCTTGAAAAGACTTAAAAGTGTCTATTTTATGGCACCATCAAACACTTGTATGTCAAAACGTCTCTGTTGCATCATCCATTCATCCTGACACCTCTGTAATGAAGATATTAAAACTCTTTTTTCTTTGTGATTAAAATTATCTCTGCTCTCCCCCACAGTCATACCCGAGTAAACAAAGGGCCTCGCTCGCGCATATATTATGACAACCTTTTCTTCAATTGTGCGTCTGTGCATGTTTTTGTGTGTGTGTGTGTGTGTGTGTGTGTGTGTGTGTGTGTGTGAGTGTGTGTGTGTGTGAGGGGGATTTAAAAACAGCAGTTTACTGGTTCATTAGCACCAGATTAGCTATGCTAATGACATGGACCACCACACACAGAGTTGTTGCCTTTATGTTTCTGAAAAGGATACACAACTGACTATGAACGTGTGTGTGCGTGTGAGAAGTGTGGTGCAGGTGTGTACACATTAATCTTGCATGAATAAGTTAGTCGCTTGCAAAAAAAAAAAAAAAAAACTCAGCTACACCAATAATAATCATAATTCAACAGAGTACGTATGGGTAATGATGTTTTAATTGCATTCATGAGTGAAAGGAAAGCTGTTGCCAGAAGAGATTTGGGAAGTAATGAACTGGTGTTGCAATTTGACCTGCTCTCTCAGCGCATGTTTCTTTAATACTCAATACTCATACACAGAAAGACGGATAGTTCGGACACAAGCTGAGACACAAGCACGATGCACACGCAACATACGAATCCAGGCGTAAGACGCAAGTTTCCATGAGGCTCCATCTGATGACAGAAGACATGAATACCAAACTATGTTTACGCTGTTCGTTTATGCTGAAGTAAACTTCCCAAAGTCTTATTGCTTTTTTTTATAAGAAAAGTCTGCAATGGCATCCCACATACTGATTTCTAATACAAACACAGTACTTCAAGACGATTTCTGTCACTCTTAAGTGATGTAGTCATCACTCATCGCTCCTTCTCTTCACGGATCAAATACTCTGCTTCAGTAGAAATAAAACGTATTGTTTCCGACTTCAGCTTATTATTTCCTTTCTTTTTTTTGTTTTCCTTTTTTTCAAAGCCTTTATATGTGTGTCTTTGATACCACCTTGTGTTTATTTTTAATTCCTTCCTTCATGCCTCTGTCTTTTTTAAAGCACTTTGAATTGCCTTATCTTGTTAAAAATATTGTTAAATACATATTTATTCAGAAAGTATTATTATTATTATTCACTTTTACTGATACAATTCTGAGGTAAAAATGTGAATTTAAATTATAATACTTTCTTTTCTATCGGCAAGAACAATATGAATCATGAAATATTTCACAACCAAAACCACCAAAGAGTCAAACAATTCACAATGGTGTGTGTGTGTGTGTGTGTGTGTGTGATGCGTTACTTACCTCCTGTCTCTGCTGCGTGACCTGTGTGAGCGGTGGCTCCTCCCTCTGTCTCTCTCGGCGCTACGACTCCTCCTCCTGCGAGACGAACTGTGAGACGAACTGCTGGTGGAACGTCGTCTTCTCCTGGAGCACACAGACCAAAAACATTCAAATTAAATGATATTATCGGTGGAATCCTTAAAACAAAACAGCACAGGAGGCTTGTTGACAACCAATCGTTTTGGGATTTTGATAATCAGATGATAATAACGTATGTGACTTTCTTCTTCTGTGGTTCATAAGAAAATATGGTTCTCAAAATCACTGAGAATATACCGTTGTTGGAAGAATTTTTCATCATTCAGCTTCACTGTTTAGTATCTCTTAAAACAAACCTACAAAACCAAAATCAAACCCTTCCCATATCAGCTCCCTCCTCCTCCTCACTTCATCCTTATGCTACTCGCTGCCATGAAAAGAATTTCTCCATCTGAAATCCTTCCCACTCCTGCATAGGTGAATGCTATGTTCCTAATTTGTTTTGCTATTCAATTCAAGGGCAACTATGTCCTGGTGTTCCAGACAACCTCACCTACTATGAGCAGTGCTGATGGCAATTCAACCTTAGTGAACACACTTGTATACGGCCAAGAGCAGCAGAACCGTGCAGGTTGGCCTAAAGTTCCTCCACAGGGGCCCTTTGGTGCTCTGCTGCTCGTTAATGAGGCTATGGCTTTGAGTGTAAGGTCTTTTTTCCAAACACCACTCGCACCACGTTCCTATTGATATCATTGCGCAGGACGCATTCATGGGGCTGAATGTAAACACAGAAACCACCCTCTTCTACTGCATAAACAGTTTCAGCAATATTCATTATTTAAAATATCATCTTTTCTTTCACCAATGCCAAAAATACCCTAATCTTTTTAGCACATACACACACAAAAATACACATACAGTGTCCTATGGGAGCTCTGTAAGATAGAGGAGAAGAGGAGAAAAAAGGAAAGCAATTCAAATAACACAGAGGCTGAACTATCAAACCAGATTTGTACCACTTAGAGCAGCGCAGGAAAGATCCATTAGTATTCCAAAGGCTGGATCCCATGAGCAGGGTCTTATGAAATAACTTCCACAGCCTGCGTTCAACCACTTCACACATTACACAGAAGAAACACACAGTAGTGAGCGGAGGGTTTTTGGAAGGTGGCGTCAGCTCACATATTTTCTCAGAAGCCAGCGAGAATGTAACGTAATAAAAACATAACAGCTCAAACACATGGGAGTGGGAAGCTCTGGTTAACACAAAAGCCTTTCACACGAGTACAACACATAGCAAGTTGGATTTCATAGCTCTTGTTCACTCACACACACCGTTTCCCTGTCTTGCTCGCAGCCACGGACGTAGTAACTCTCTTTACACAAACACATTAATTATGTGGTCATGATGTCACCAACCAACCACACATGAGGTCTCTTTACACCGTTTGTATACATGTATGCGGGTTGAAATGCCACAGATTGTGTGTCCTCTTTCATCTACGTTTCAACACAGAAGCACACACAAGGTCTTGGTGAATTGATCAAACCATATGGCTAATAGATGAGGGACTGTGGTCCCAGGGTTTACACTGCCCATCCAGCCCCATCCCATACAGACAGGCAATGACTTCCAATCAGCAGTAATGGACCTTGACCAAGCCTCATAAATAATTAACATCAACTGGCCTTGTCTGAACAGCCACACACAGCCAGAGGCAGCTGTGGATGGATGGATGGAGGGTGGATGGAGGAGGCCAGGTCCAGCTACTGGCCACTTGTAAAGGTATCTGATTATTACCGAACCTCCCCTTTCCTCTAAATAACAAAGTGTAGAATTTTGGAAACATGAGGAGGAGCGTAGAAAACATGTACAAGCTAACCTTCAGATTTTTCATTTTCATTTTTTATAATAGTGACCATACACTGTAGGCTCAAATAAAATGTGACTACATTTCATATCTGGGTGCTCTTTTCAAAGCCATTATCCGACATTCATTTTAAACAGTATGGGTGCTTCAATGTCCACTGTTTGAGGTGGAGAGGGAATTACATTGTGAAAATATTCTTCCATTAGCCTGAGCAAAGACCAAATTAACATATTACAGCATTCTTAATTCATTTAAAAGTAATTTAAAATCAGAATGCAGCATTTGTTTGACTTGGAGGAGGAGGTGAAATAAGGCTCACGTGCCAAACAAGTACACTCTTCTGGAAGTAACAGTGAAGCTGTAGCAAAACAATGTCCATTATTTCGTCAACTAACAGCAGTCACATACTTGTCAATACAACGGGAGGCCCTTTTCACTGAATTTTGACATTTCACAGTAGAATAAAGCAGAGGTTAAAATAATAATGTTATTAGTAACATCTATGCTTTTCTCTATCAAAATATCTGTTGTGAAGAAGGCATATCGCACTAATATTAGTAGTAAAGCTATTAGACCTATACTGATAATATGCTTTAAAATAACCTGTTTGATAACAGGTAGAAGAACACATCTATAACTGGGTTGTTGTCACTTCAGCAAAATGACATCAGACTTTAACAACTTCTATTGAAAATGGCTGCAAAATCAGAGGGTTACGCTTCAGGGTCCATACATTTTAGCAGCTAATGATCTGCAAAAAGAAAGGAGGCCATGTACAATACAATAAGCTAAACATAGAAAGACAAGAAATGCACAAACAACATGTGTAACCTTCTATTAAATGCTGCTACCACAGAGGAGCTGGGCTGCTGGGAAACTTGCAGCATCAGCGTCTCTGAAGACAACAGTCTGTCACGAGGACACTTGAGCAGACGACTCACCTGCTCCGTCCTCATCCCTTCTAAGGAAAGCTGTCTCACCTCCTGTCTTTGTCTTTGTCTCTGGAGCGAGAGCGGCTCCGACGACTCGACCTTCGACCCTTGCTGCTGGTCACTTTGCTGTTGGAGGATGAAGACGAGGAGGAAGAAGTGGAGGATGACCTGCGACGCTGTTTTCTCTTCCTCCTGCTCCGACTGTCATCCTCACTGTCAGACGAGTGCCGACCCATGCTGGCTGACTGTCAGCTGGCTGATACACACACACACACACACACACACACACAAACACAAACACAAACACACACACACACACACGAGAGTAGTGTTACTGATGAGCTAAAGCACTCAATTATTTAACAAAGCCAATAGTACACGTCTCTGCTTATAAACGAAATGTTTTATTCATGTAGCTACTTTAACCAGAGGGCTAGTCAGAGATATGGCTGTGTACTTTGCTAACTAATACAACATGTAACGTTAGCTTAGCTCAACAACTACACGACGGGTAGTGATGGATATGTAACACAAATCACCGTTACAGCTCTAACAACAGTGTGAACAACGCATATACCCACATTTAAAATAGATAGATTAAAAAAACAACAGTTTTCTGTGGTGGCTAACTAGCAGGCTAGCTATGCTAACTCCACTAACGTGTATGGTAGCTCTGGTTTCGACTGAAGCCTTCTGGCCCCTTAACCGTCACGTTAACCGCGTGTCACACTGCAGTCGGTAAACAGAAGTGTAGCAAAAAATAAACGAGGAGTTGTGTTGAAATTAAAATCCCGCTCCTCGCCTTTAAATCGCTGTGAAGCTTCCCAACTCTGCCATGCACACGGCTCCGCAGCCCCTACTGGTCGAACCGGAGAGCGTCGATCGAGTCCAGGCACGAGAATCGCACACAGAGCAGGAGATTGAGGGAGTGCTCTCATCTGGTATCATGGGTTGGAATAAGGTGTTCACTATTTGCTCTATAGGTGTTCATCATTTGAGGTTGATGATTATATCTTCAGCATCACATGAACCCTGAATACTGCAGTATGTATAGCCTATTAGCCCCATTTTAATAAATACAATAGGCTACCTAATTTTAGAAGTTTAAGGGTGCATCTTGATTCAGTGAGCCAGCCGATAAATAAACATATTTCCATTATTTCATGGCTGATGTAACGTATTTGAATAATTCCGGATGTTGGCTTCAGAATGGCACCTTTGACACGGATACTCTTTCATAAATCTAGTCAATAAATGGAGCAGCAACATATCTTCTTTACTTATTTATTTAATCGTTAATCTGCCAATTTCTTATTTTTTATTTCAGTCTCCAGTCAATTAGAAAATATTCCAAATGAATAAGGCTATAAAGCTTATTTATGTATGTCAACGGTCCAGGTTACTCATATTCAGTTTTGATCTGACATGCACCACAAATTATAACATAAGCAAATGCACGTGCGAGTTGTAGGTCCGTCAATGAGGATTTGCATGAGGTCACTCGCTCAGATAATCAGGTTTTCCAGCAGCATACACGCGGAGAGCAGACAGAGCATTTCCAGCAACGTAGAATAATTAATCACTTCATGAAATTCAAAAGCACATAACGAGGCCGAAGGTGAAACGACCACTGTTTCACTGGCAACAAGAATATGTGAATGAATCAATAACATGCATATAGGAATGCTGCAAACAAGTTAATGGGGTCTCCGCCACAAATAGATACCAGAGGCTGCTTATCACAGCGATTAGGAATTCATCCTGCTTTCAGAGGCAGCAGAAATATTAGTAATTAATGCCTAGGGTTCAAGCTGAAACATGGTAAATATTTAATTGAGGGAATTGTTAGAGCCCTTGTGTAGAACTAGTGCTTTCTATGGATGATCAATACACGCGTTTATGCATCAAATTCATCCCGACGTTTACAAAACCCCGCTGTATCCCGTGTCTTCGTCTGCCTTCATGTTTCCTCCTCTTCTCACTTATTTCTGCTCTCTCCGCGGCGTTCGCTCACCTTCACCGCAAGCCAACCATTGTTTATTTATTATTTTTTTGCAAATATAGACAATCACTGCAGCGGGGAAAGCGAGTTGAGAACGTTAATTAGTGAGCCCAGTGGCAACGCATCGCGAGAGGCATTGTAATTAAACGTTTAGCTGCTATTTAACATCCTAATGGCTTAAAAAGTCCACCGAGGATGAATATTAAGCGATATAGTCTCGCTAATGACGACACGTTTTAAATACATCATTTGCTGATTAGAAACACAAAGAGATATATCGCGGGAACATGAAATGATTTATCTCGCAGGGTCCCCAAACTTTCATGTCAGTCTGATATCACACATTTTAATAGACTAGTGGTGCCGTGCGTCCAGTGCAAAAGCAGTATTTCAAGATAATATTAATAATAAAAATAATATTAATAATGATAATATTCATGATCAAAATTTCGTTTGTCATTAAAATGTGGGCTTGAAGTCCGCAATTATTTGATCACGTGGAGACGATTTTTCCATGGTTTTTAATCCTTTTTTTATTTTTTTTATTTTTTGCAGCGACATTCTGTTTGGAATCCAAAAGGACAACGTGGGATTCATATAAACACGTGGAGAACTTATGGATGAATGTTCAGGCCTGAAGCCAACTGTAACTGTGGGTTCAAGTAAATGTGTTCACTTGAGCTTCCTCTAAAAGCGACGCTGCTCCGATTTCTTTCTCTCTTCCTTTCTTTCGTTAACCTCTTTCCTCTCCGCGTCATTATTGTGACTTATTTTCCCCCAGATCACAGAGATATAGTGAAGAAGGTCTGTTCACCCATGTGCTCCCCCCTCTCTCTCTCTTGTCATTTTCAGATTTTTAAGCCACACCCCTGCAGAGAGAGAGAGAGAGAGAGAGAGAGAGAGAGAGAGAGAGAGAGAGAGAGAGAGAGAGAGAGAGATCCATGACCATCTCCTGAGTGTTTAAAAACTAACTCAGGACAATAGCAGCGAATGAGCGCTTAATTAAATTAATTAGTCCTTCTTGTCAATCTCGGATTAATGGCCAATAGCGACGGTGCTGCTTAATGTGTTTTTTTAACTGCTCTCCTCTCTCTCTCTCCCTCTCTCTCTCCGGTATCAGTGAAGGGGAAGGGGGGCTCATCCCGGCATCCTGAGGGGAGGTAATTTGCACGGATCAAGGGGGCAAGGCGCCGCAAAGTATAAATACTGTGACTTCAATAGAGGATCACCAGCAGGTTTCCAACTCCGCTACCAAAGGAGGGAGGAATTGGCTGAGAAGATATATTCTTTATATTTTTTTTACCTTCCTCCAGAGTTGGCAGCATCACCTCGTATAGGCTCCCGTTTTCAAGGGGTCGACTTTAAAACGAGCCACACCATTGATGTCTTAAACTGTCGTGGAGCAGAGGGAGAGAGAGAGTGTGTGTGCGTATGTGTGTGTGGTGATTTTTTTTTTAAGAGGAGAGAAGGCAGTGATGGAAGAGCTCACCGCTTTCGTGTCTAAGTCTTTCGATCAGAAAGTGAAGGAGAAGAAGGAAGTGATAACGTACAGGGAGGTGTTAGAGACCGGGGCGACGCGAGCAGGCAGCAGGGAGTCTTTAACCGCGGAGCCGGGGAGCCGAGACGAGGCTGCAGCCGCCACCCGGAACGGTGCGCTCTCGCCGGGCAGGGAAACGGACATGCTCGGCCCGGAGAGAATCAGGGACGCCGGGAGCCCCAAACTCATAGACGGTAGGACTGCAGGCTGTGCTGCTGGCTGCACACTCTTTATCTGCGGGGATGGTAGAGGACCGACAGAGGTGTATTTTAGTCCAGATCATAACCACGTTCATATTTGGGAAATACACTAAAACAGCGGGTTCAGCCCATGATTACGACCCAAGCAGACACTGCAATGTTAGAATGGGAATCGTGAACTTGTGCTTTCTGAAAGTGTCTTTTATTTTTCCTCTTGGAGGCTTTTTAACAGGCATCGTTGTTCATAACATCTTCCATCTTAACAAGAAGCTTGCATCTTATTAATGTCTTACTGGAGAACACTTTTAAAAAGTTTCTATTTATGAGAAAAGGCTTAGGCTGACCCCAGAACTGTGATAAGAAAGGCCTCCTGGGCAAACTAATAACCATTCTATTATAATATGACAGGACATTTATTTTAATATTATAAGTTTCTGCAGATTCTTTTAAAACGCTGCAGTTTGGTCAATTTCAGATTGATTTGAACCCTCAGGATAATGCTAGTTATATTAATTCATCACATAAGCGTCAGCGGTTGTCGTAAGAGATCTTGATCTATCTTTTATAGATATAATATCAATGTTTCAACTAAAAGAGAGGCGCATCAAACACCTGACATACAGACATCAGTGCACATGACAGTGCTGTCATTTCTGTGTGAAAGCACATCAGGAGAATTATAGGCTGGATGGATTTAATAAAACTCTGATCATGTCATATTTAAAAAAAAAAACATCAAATAGACTTCAGTGGGAGAATTTGTTTCGTGGTTATCCTCAATAATTCAGTGTTTTTTCACCCTTAAATTGCATAACGAATACATTGTAAATTGTTTTATAAAATCAGGGGTTGAAGTCAGCATACAATCTTTAAACGGAAAGATTTAATTAAATATAAACAACTGCTTTGTGTTAAACGCTTCCACACACAAAAAACACCAGTTCTAACGGTGTTCAAATAATTTATAGTTTTGCATTTAAAGAAAACCGAAGCAGCTGTTCTCTTTATGAAAGCATGGACATAATGTGACAACACACAGTGTCAGACTTGGGTGGCTTGTAGAAATGACATCTGCTCGTCACGGGCAGCGTGGTTAAAAGCGGAACTGCGACAAGCGTGTATCAGACATCCAACAGTGGACTCAGCGTTGCATATTTATAAGCGGTTAATAATTAAAGAGCTTTATGTAGCTCTACAAAACATCCGAGGTCTGATAGCTCTGTGATATCTGAGGACCGGGAGGGCATGTCTGTCTTTCTATCTCCATCATCTGGAGGTTTTTATTTCAATGCACGTTAGTCCAGTCCTTTTAATCCGGTCTGGTTTGCACACTTGGCTCATTTTCACGCGCGTGTATTAATCCTGTAACAGCCTGAGAATCCGGCTCGTTTATTCTCAGCCAAACGTGTTAAAAGGTGTCATGGCTGTGTGAGGATGGAGGCCAGCGGTGCGCCGGAGCTCGGGGGTCACACAGCGCGGCTCCGTGATGTTCATGTGTCCCTCTCTCCTCGTCTGCAACGACACAGGCAACACGGACGTGAAGGAGAGGAAAGAGGACTCGAAGCCGCTGGAGGACGAGGCTCAGACTAAAATCAAACAGAGGAGAAGTCGGACTAACTTCACGTTAGAGCAGCTCAACGAGCTGGAGCGACTCTTCGACGAGACCCACTACCCGGACGCCTTCATGCGGGAGGAGCTCAGCCAGCGGCTGGGACTGTCGGAGGCCCGCGTGCAGGTAGGAAGAAGAGCCCATATCATATTATAGAAAAATCATATCTATGTAGCATTAATACTCGTTTGGTGAGACACGTGTCATGGGGCACTTACATCTGTGTATATGTATTTATAAATTAAATAATACATGTTATCATTAGCATTAATAGCATGATCATAATGGCAGTGTGGATATACGTGTATCGAGTATGAGCTAATTCGTGTAAAAACAACTAAGGAAAGGGAAGTGACCTACGTGCATAAACTGGAATAAAAGCTGACATAATAATAATAAAAATAAAAATAGAAGAAGATGAATAAATAAATACACAAATAAATAAATATTCACCCCATATTTGCTGCATGGATTTCAATAATATCTCGTTATGATAAGCTTGACATGACGTAGAAACACAGTCTGATATTATTTTTGTTTTATGGAGGTTTTAAAAGCACCACACGTGAACACACTTGCTAGCAGGCCTGAATTTATGAGACGGTTCAGAGGAACCCCCGTTTCTGATTGTGGGTTTTAATCAGTTGAAAAAGATTTCCGAGTTCACCATCAAAATATTATTATTATTTCCCCCCCTATCGTTTTCTTATTGGATTATTTTATCTCTCAGCTTGTTTTGGTTCTTTAATTGGCGTTAATGATCTCAGTGGCCTTTGTTTACTGTCACGAGAGTCGTTTTAATCTTTATTGTCCAAATCCGCCAAACAAACGAGCCTTCAAATAATAGCGTCGAGTTTCTGGATGCATGTTAGCAAAGGCCCTGCTTGTCAGAGATGCTGTCGTCTGTCATGGGGACAGACCATCTGCGCAGAAACCCAGTACGGCTTCAGCCGGGGGAGGGGGGGCTCAGACGCGCCTGGTGTAACCGGAGCAGGGGGGACAATGAACGTATAGACAACTCCTCTCATCTGATTTATCAAAACTCTATAATATCGTATTCCAGACTCGTTTATCCCGCGTGGCCCCGCTCAGGGGATGACGGAGCATGTGTCTCTATATTGAATATGGCGGTCGTTTTGGAGGAAGAAAAAAAAAGAAAATCATAAAAACGGGCCCAAAAGACCGCCATCCTCAACTCACCATTCACCCCCCTCAACAAAAAAAGAAAAAAGAAAAGTTAAAGCCAGCTTTTTTGCAGGGCTCTCCCGGCCTGAACTGGAATCCCACCAATAAGGCGCATTGTATCCCGAACAAGGAGCACAGCTCGGGGATTTGCATAAATTATGTATTATTTTCTACCCAAATCAAGAGCAGCTCTCCCTCTTTCTCTCCGCGAGACTATTATACCCTTTTACCAGTTGCACGCGGAGGCTATACGCGGTTATTTTGGATTTTTAAAAACAGATCATGCCTCAATCGATGGCGGCAGAGCATTTGCTTTTATCATCGCGATAAATTATAGCTGAAGCGTGCGCGAGGACTTCCGATTGACATCCACTGTGGTCAATAAATGAAGCCAGCTGACAGCCAAATCGATATGATATTTCAATCTTGCTTTTACTCCGTGTGTGTGTGTGTGTGTGTGTGGACCTAATGTAAAGGAGATTGCAGATTGACATGTTGCATTGTGGGCTAATTTAGCCCGAGCCTTGTCTGGGAGATTCAAAGCAGATTATCATAGAAATAAAGCGTTTAATCTGTGTTCCAAGGCGTTTCTCTGAAATTGACGCTTGTCGATTTCAGCAGAAGGAAAAAGAGAAGTGAGATGTCTTTGATGCACGGTGTGTGTGTGTGTGTGTGCGTGTGTGTGTGTGTCTGTGCAAGTGTGTGTGTGTGTGTGTGTGTGTTACGGCGGTGATTAGACAAAACGGCGAGGCATTTAAGCGTTTCTCTGACATGGATTTTCTGCAGATAAGGGTAATTAATTTCAGCGGTCATTTAATGAGAGGGAGATGGAAAGAGAAAGAGGGAGATGCTCTCAGATCGCCCTGCTCTGATGTCCAAAACCGTAATAGCACTGCTGCTATTCGATATCTGAGAGTCCATTCAACTCTTCGGGGACACTAATCTATAGAAAGATGAAACCGACGCTGACAAGGTTATTTATTATAGTCCAATAGCCCTGCACATTCCCAACAAGGGTGTTTCTATCCTCCTAATAAGGTTTTAATGTCCCTCTTTTTCTAGATTTACTACTTTCTATTTTCTCTCTCTGCTCCAACCTCCCCCCCACTCTCCCTTGTTGTACACTAAAATGTAATAATTCAAATCCGGGGTTAAGCAGTGCCATTAATATTTCAGTGCTCCTCTGGGATATTGTTTTTCTGCGGTTGTTGTCACTTTGAGAGGAATTACACATGGCCTCACAAGCAGCTGCCAATCAGTGGGTCTCTAATTAATTTCCATCCCCACAGGTTTGGTTCCAGAACAGAAGAGCCAAATGCAGAAAGCAGGAGAACCAGTTACATAAAGGTAAACGCTTTTATCCTGCACGTGCCCACAAAACTGTATTTATATTCTATTCTATTCTATTACAAGGCCACAGCATGCGCAAATGCATGCAGCATCTTTAATCGTTACGCACTGTTATTTGCGACGACGGGTTTCATTTTCGGTTAATTAAGCCATCAAAAGCACTGTGATTTCTTTAGTGTTTGTTTATCTTGGACGTTATTAAAGTTTACTCCGATAATCACTGCTCGTTATTCAGTCCTACAGTTTTACATGATTTTTTAAAAATATAATCCTCACAATTAGGCTATCATCTGTGCTTTTGCAGGAGTCCTGATTGGAGCGGCGAATCAGTTTGAAGCTTGTCGTGTAGCGCCATATGTCAACGTGGGGGCTTTACGGATGCCATTCCAACAGGCAAGTTACTTTGAAGCGCCCAGTCTTAAAATCAGACCAATCCCCGGACTGCTGTCTTGGCACGGGCCCTGCCCGAGTGCTATGCAGAGACTCCAGCTCCAATGTAGGGGGTAACTAAACTCTTATTACCACACTGGCAAAAACACTGTGCCAACACAGCGTAGCCTGTGCAGTCTAATTGGAAAATTCCCTCTATTGTTTTATGGCTCATTTATAGACCCAGGACTATTTTACTGGAGCAACTTAACGTATTAGTGGACCTGCTGGGCTACTTCACAGTGTAAAACTCACAGCCATGGCAAGGCAGGAGTTTCTCAGTGCTCCCTACCTCACACATAGTATAACATAATTCTTGTGGGTGGATTGGTTTGTGTTTGATATATTTAACCTGTGTTTTTTGACAATTTGAAAAAATAGAAAACAAATGTGACATTTTTTTTTATTGCATTACGTTTGAGAGAAGTCCATTTCTCACTAGGAGCACCGCCAGTCTGTTATAATTGTAGGCCCAAGATTCCCAAAGGCAACGGGAGTTTGATTTGAGGTTATATTTCATGCCATTGATGTCCAAATAAAAACTCAAAATGTGACCTTTGATTCACATGAGCTGCAGTGCTGTTGCTCAGCTACACATCTACAACAGTGACACAAGTGAAATGACCCTCCAGTTAACGCATGTTCTCCCCCTTCTCTCCCCCACCCGTGCGTCCCGTCCCGTAGGATAGTCATTGCAACGTGCCGCCCTTCTCCTTTCAGGTGCAGGCGCAACTGCAGCTGGACAGCGCCGTGGCCCACGCGCAGCACCACCTGCACTCCCACCTGGCAGCGCACGCACCCTACATGATGTTCCCCGCGCCGCCGTTCGGGTTGCCCCTGGCGACGCTCGCGGCCGAGTCGGCCTCCGCCGCCTCCGTCGTGGCGGCCGCCGCCGCCGCCAAGAACACCAGCAAGAACTCCAGCATCGCCGACCTGAGACTGAAGGCCAAAAAGCACACGGCCGCGCTGGGACTGTGACGCCAGGTAGACTGGGCGGCACGAGGCGCCCACGCGCTCTCCGCCGCGTCCTCGCGACTGGCAGACACTGAACACAAACGATTTCAAAGTGAAGAAAAAGAACAAAGTGAGAAAAAATTATCCAAGGACGATATTTATGTTTTGTTTTTTAAATGAAGGACGAGAAGTATAACTATAAAAAAATATAGGCTATTTATGAGACGAAGAGAAGACGACGAAAACAGCCTACACGTGATTTTGTTTTGGACGCCATGAAGTGGCGGATGGGACGGACGGCCACGGCCTCCTTCTCTGCGGCCACATGGCCGAGGAGGGCGGGACGCCCCGAGGAGGAGGAGGAGGAGGAGGACGATGCAGCTGGGACGGTCGATACTTTGTCAAACAAGGCGAACCATTCTGCAGTTGTTCTGTTTTAATATTATATTATTATTGTGATGATTCCATTTTGAACCTATATAGAGGCTGGCCTCGTTATAAAAAAATCTCTGTAAAAGGAAAGAGCGGGAATTCTTTGACAAAACAGAGACAAAAAGACAATATTCAAATAGTTTCTCCCTCTTCTGTTTCTTGTCCAAGATTCAAAATGCCCAAGCAGTGTTTGCATGAGTTTGTCTTCACGGATGACGTGATGTGAGCCATTTCTCCCCTCCTTTCTCCCCCCTTCTCCCTCCCCTCCACGAGGAAGGGCAACTCTCACTTGAATGTTTGGCCTGTATTTGACCTTGTTGGACCTCTGGCGAAGGTGAAACTATGGGCGACGAGATGTGAGATTATAATATATGTGTAGGCTATGCTGAACTTTTTGGTCAGGATATCCGGATCTAGTGTCCATACATGGCGGTGATTTGTCCTAAAGGAGCATTATGTCATCTTCAACACAGTGAACACACGAACAAATTACAGTCACACGAGAACTGTATATATGCGAACCGGTACGGGCACATGTAAAATATGTTTATACACAAGAAACATGCATTATTTTTTATTATTTAGTGGCTTCATGCCTTGTGGGGAATTTGTTCATTTTGTATTTTACTTTATTTCCGTGTATTAAAAAATCATGTGCTTTCTGTATGTAATTTTGATGTTTTTATAACAGTGAAAGTGAACTTACCTGAGGCACGGGTTTCTAAAAGAAAAAAAGAAAAAACAAGACTCATGAAATTGTTTTACTTTTTCCATCACATGTGAAACGTGAATCCACCTAAACAAAAAATGTTTTTCGTTGCTATAATAAATTAACTAAACTTTCTTTAATGGGTTGACATTATTTTTACATTGTTAATTGGCCTTTTGCTAAATTGCTATTATTGTTATTATTATTGCTGCCGGTAAACCTTTGAGGGCGATAGATTTTTAATAATTCATGCCTGTAGCTATAGGTCTTTTGATAACGTCACCGTTGTGACAGGCCCGTTTAGTCAGGAACATGGCTGTCTGTTGCTGCTCCGATGCCAAACCGATGCATTATTCATCATTTGGTTATGGAGCGTTTGGAGAGGAGGGCTGGCAATTTCCAGTACAAGCTAGAAGAACTGGCAGATAAAGGAGAAAGAGAAAGGGGCCGCTCGTTGGCTCAAAGATAAAGTTTTGCAGCACTTGAAATGTACACACAATATTTTCTCACATTTGGATTTTAAAACAATCTGTTAATCTTGCAATAATTAGCCGAAATAAACGAGCCTCAGCAGCCTATCAATTATATAAAACGACGATGGATTTGAATGTATTCATACAGTTCTGTGGTGTCGGTTTGCACGGAGCAGCATAACTGCCGAGATCATATCTAGCCTATGAATCGATCGTTTTAGTCTAGATAAGCAACATTTAAGACATTGTCAGTAATGCATATAATATATGTTATAATTATATATAATTATAAAATATTATATTATATATTATATAACATAATAACAGGTTAATGGTATTCGATGTAATTCCAGTGTTGGATCTCCTCCAACATTCTTCAATCCGCCTCCTGCAGTTCTTCGGCGGATTAAAATGTGTCCGGTTTATGCGTCCTGGTCTAAAGTTTGGGGTAATGCACAGAAACACACAGGCGGCTCACAAAGTAAAGCCAAACCATTGCCTTTGTAAAAATCATTCACCAACGTTCGCCGCACTTGACTTACAAATTCGCCTGATTCATTTCCTGACATCTTAACCGCCTCTTATTGAACATTTAATAAACACCTGACACGGGATCCTAGAATTATAGGAATCCGGATCGCATTGCTCCCTTCCGATATTTCCACACAAAACACAATGTCTTCAGCTATTAATTAATACTGATCTCACAGAGTCTGCACTAGAGTCTGGAGTGTTTGTGTATCTCGCCGTTTGGGGCAGGATTTAGACGCCAAAACTATTGAATTATTGATTCAGAGCCTCGCCAGTAATGGAGGAGACGGAACTGGGAAACTGCTGAGCCGGGAGCGTGCACCGCGCCTCTGCCATGGAAGAGAAGCGCGGGGGCGCGCCTGTCCTGGGACTGTGACCGGTTGTGTTGTTTGACTTGGCCCGCAGAGTGAGGTCAAGTTCATCAGAGTGGTTGTGTCACATTAATCACTGCTCACACATTATTATTCCGCTGTTTCATAGAGCAGCAATCGGGTCGAAGGCATTTCATTTTGTTTCAAGGCATGAAGGCAACCCTCCTTTGGAATTAAAAAAAAAAGGTGATTTAAAGGTTGAGGAATTATTTTCGATGAAAAAATGCCATAAACTACAAGTGTCACTCCTCATTATTGTGGACACCTCAAGGACATTCCTGTATGGTGAAAACAAGAATGATTTCATGAAGGCATAATTAAATCCAAGATATATTTAGTGTCACCTGAAGGACTCACTTCACCGCATTTACCGCCGTCTCCGTTTATACGACATCTTTTTTTACAAACATTTCCCTCCCTGTGCTCGTCTTCATGACTACAATCCAAAGTCTTGAATCCTGCCCTTGTGGCTCGGACCCAGCAGCTATATCAGCATGTCCCGAGGTGTAGCGGTGGAGTGGAGGGCCTCCGCCCTGAGGGGCCCAGGAGACAATGAGACGGGGACACACAAGTGTTCCCCTGATTAGACATGGAGACGACCAGCGCTCTCACCCTGCTCTCAACACACTCTTAAGACACACACACAGACGCAGCCAGCCGGGAGCCGGCCATGCAGGCTTCTCCTCACCGTCTCTCTCCCACTCCTTCCTCACTCACACACACACACACACACACACACACACACTCTCTCTCCCACTGGATCATTGTACACCATGTTGGAGGAGTCGAGAGTGGGCCAATTCTATCAAGTTCATCAAATGAATGAAAACAACACTGGACATGCATAAATCCGAATGCACACACGTATCATCGCAGCCTGGTGAGTCACAGCAGCTCTCCACACCATGGAATCCTTCATATCAACTGGTGCTGTCTTGTTGCTATATTTACCCCCCGACAACCCCAGAGACAAATACACTCTCTCATTTCCCGCACTTGGCCCTTTATCAAATTAGGGCACGTTAAACAATCACACAGAGCAGTCTGTACTGACAGCCGAGGCTTTTCCCCCCCTCTAAGTGAATGGCCGTGGCTAAATGCGATGCTATATACCGTTTGTATCCGCGGTTGTGCGCGTATGAATTTATGTGAGAGAGTATGTGCGAGAGCTCCCTTTCTCTTCTTCTCTCTCTAAGGGCTTGCCTTTGTTACATGTTAGGAGTGCTCAAAGAGCAGGGCGCACACAGCACCGCACCAAAGACAACAGCCATCAGGAGCAACGGCGGATAAAAAAGACCAACTTCAAAGACATCAAATGGAGCGAAAGTGAAAAAGAAACCTGCTGAAAATTCCCTCCAATAGCACTCAGGCCAGCAATTAGGACGCCATATCGCTGCCTGTTATCACATGCGTGCACCGTATAGGCCTGGGTGGCTAACCGCAGCACTCGGTGTGGGTTGCAGTCAGCGCAGAATTACAGCATTCATAGAGCTGGAATGTAACACTGTATTTAATTTCACTGTAGGATGAAAAGTGGGTGTTCACACAGATTTGACCCCTGCTACGACCAGGGAGGCTTAGCCGTGGTGATTACAGACAGAGGAAAACAACAGTGTCTATCTCCAGCTCCTTCTATTCAGCAGCTAAGTAGAACAAAACAAAACAGAGGTCAGAACAAAACAAGAAGTCTAATTGTTTCACTGTTTCCTGTTTAGGTGCCCCAGGGCAATCTACACATTTTTATGTACTGGGTGCATTTTATTTGTTATTAATTCATTTCCAGTTGCAGCTGGTTTGCAGATTAGGGAGATAACAGAATGTATAACTGCCTGGCCTGGGAGGAAGACATAATAAGGGTGTAAGTGTTGAGACCTGTGGACATTAGTAGCTCTGAGGGAATTGCGTGGTTTCCATTAAAAAAAGGTCATTTGATGCATAGTGGATGCACTGAGGGGTGAGTTTAGGTGCATCTATGTGTGTGCATTGAGATGTCAGAGAAAAAGAGAACAAACTGAATGCAAAGGCAGAGAGAGAGAGAGAGAGAGAGAGAGAGAGAGAGAGAGAGAGAGAGAGAGAGAGAGAGAGAGAGAGAGAGAGAGAGAGCAGGGCACACAGTAAATGTTAAACATTTGGCCCATGCCGCTCTGTATTTACAAGCTGGTAAGATCCAATCATCTGTGTGCGAGTATAATCGAGTACTTGCTTTCCAATCATCAGATGTTTGTACACAGACTCTTAAATTACAAAAAGCCTCTTGGAAACACAGGCCTAACTCATCTCGTATTGATTGTATTCACGCTGTCTGAAGTTTACAAAATGTCATTTTAAAATGTCACAAAATGACTAAAAGGCCGACAAATCACCCAATATTTGTATCAGGATGCTCAAGTGTCTTTTTAATGTGGCTAAATCCGGGGAGGTCCAGGATCATTCATTCTGGGGTTAAACACTTTTCCAACATTCTGTCCAGGGAAGCATTTATGACCATTTATATATCTGTCAACTGCATTCGAATGCTCTCCCAACTGGTGACAGACGTGTGTGGTCAAGGCCCGGTTTAGATGTGGTGGAAAATAGCCCCTGGTTTTCAGTGTGAGCATCAATCACCTGTGTACTGTAAATGTTATTCTCACAAAGCTGTTAGTTGTTTTCACGTAGCCATAAATCTGAGTATGTGAAGTACAAAAATCAATACATCTTACTGATGTTAGAAAACATACAACTCTCTGCTGGATACGCTGGCGGCAATTTACCTACTTTTTCATTCGACAGTTGCATTCAAACACATCATGACTTAATGAGAAATGCATTGTGATTGTATCAGAATGTGACCTAAAGCTTTCATAAACATTAAAAATATGTTAAATGTATTATATGAAATTGCCCTGAACTATTGGCAAAGGCATCTGCAGGCAAAGTGTATTATGGTGAGCATCCAAGGAAACTGAATGTGCCATAATAATCATGATGATGTAAAGTTGATGATTTATGTTAAAAAAAAAAAAAAGATTTGAACTCTTTAGACTCATTTAATATGCAGATTATTCTGAAGTACCCATCTGTTCAAATTAGTTGGGGATATTCAGGCAAACAATTTCTTAAAGATCAGACAACTTAAATCTGTTATTGACTATGTCTTTCAAGTACGTTGTTTATGCTGTCTGAAAAGTTATCGGCGTAAAAAGAAAGAGAAGTAAAAAGGAAAAAGTACTGCACATCATTCCCACTTCTCTCCTCATGTTCCAGTCGGCTCTTTAATGTCACTTAAAGTATGAAAAAGTCCTAAAAGTAAAAGTGCTCATAATACATGAAAATAACCTGTGACTTTTAGAATTTAGATTTTTATTACTGATGGATTAATGTGTAAGCAGCATTCTACTGTTGTAATTTTAACAATTTTACACAAGGTTAGTATTATAAGCATTAAGGAGTAACAGTAGAAGTGAAAAGTAGCATACGAGGAACTACTCAAAATCTGTTTAAAAGTTACATTCACCACTGAATTCTACTGGGTAAAATTAATGTGATTATATTTTAATATTGGGTTGTCATGGTAGCATAACCCTTAAGATGTGCACCACATAATCTGCAGCTTTCCTGATTCGAGTCCAGCAGAGGACATTCCTCGTCCTCTGTCTAACTTGCTACATTTCCTGTCTGTTTTCCAACTCCATAAATTAAAGGCAAAATGCCTCGATACAAGCTAAAAAGATATTATATTATTGGTTAAATGCCTTCATTCTGTTTTTTGTTTCCACATTAGAAGCACATTTTTTTATCACGTGAGTGTAGCAACCTTTCCAACATTGGACTGAGTGGTTTTGCGATCACTTACTGCATGAATCCTTTAATTAACTGTTAAAGCATCGCCCATGGACATGAAAGTTTACCTATCCTGAGCACCCTGCGGTATATTAATAAGTCTTTGGGGCAGCAGAATATGGGAGCAAGAGGTCAAGTGCTTCAGCAGTAATAGAATTTTAAAGCAGGGAAGTGTCTGTCATCCAGAGCATCTTATTCAGATGTTTTCATTGATCCTGCCACTCGTGTCCCTGCTCTGATACAGCAGTATCGACGGCTGTATTGCTATGGTAATTTACTCCTCAGGTAAGTGCATGTAAGTCACCGTCCCCGGGCTGGAACATAAATACATACAAGGACCACACGCACCCATGTGCGCATGCCTTATTATGGGCTAATAAGATGAGCATGAAAGGTAATGTCTAATGGTGGGGGGGGGGCCGTGTCAAGTTCAACTGGGAGGAGTGGCTTGAGTGGGCTGCGCGTGTGTTTGGGTGACTCACTTGGTGGGAAGAATGCATCTTGTTTCAATGCAGGCTAATGCAAATTGATGTCACAAGCCGAGAGAAGGGCAGACAAAATGCGAAGAGCTGACTGAGCCGCATTACGGGGCCAAGGAGGCATCGGAGGAGGCAGGACCCCGTAGCGGTGCCACGTTCTATTGGATTACAGTGTTGGCTCAACAATCTGCCAACGTCTAATTAAATAGGCCTGCATTAGCTTCCTCCACAGCGGGAGGTGTGAGAGAAGGACACTATCTCATTCTGAAATGGGATGTAAAAATAGATCTCGCAACTTGGCCCTCACTCACACTCCCCTCCCTCCTGTGATATCGCTACTTCTCAGTGTGTGACAGCCTCTCCACGTCTCTTTGAGTTCCACGCACATTCTCCTTGTTCAGACTCTTTATATTATTCAACCGGATAGAAATTAAAGAATAAGTAAGTGGCTGTTAGAATTCGTCAGTGCATCTGTACGGTATAACACACAATCGAATGTAAGATAGTGTTTACTCAGAGGTTTCCTCGACGACTGGGACTTGGCAACGCGTACACTGGGAAGAATGGGGAAACTGTTTTTGCTTCGACAAAACACGTGCACGGCGAGTAAAACAACTTTTTGCTCCCTTTTTTTTTGTTTTGCAATGTAACAAAAAAAAATTCAAGGAAGTGACACACGTATAGAGAATGAATATCACATGCATCCTAAAATAGCTGACACTTGCCGTGGCAGATAACTGGCAGTGTTATAGAGAGGAAGGAAGGAGGCTGATTGAAAACAACTAGAACTCCCAACCCGCAGTGATATTCATAAACTAGATTTGAAACTGTGACCTGGATCCTTTTGGAAAAACTCCAGTCGGACTGACATTGAATTTGGACTTCAGTGGACAAAAGTGTGGGGAATGTGGAGGGGGGTAGTAAATGAAGCCCCACGGAAAGAGACGGGGAAGTTAAAGAGGACGAGGGGAGCGATACGAGCAGAATAGATAGAAAGAAGAGTACGTTGGAGAAAGTAGACGGAGGTGAAAAAGACACGAGTGTGCCAAAGAGGAAGCACTTTGTTGAGCTAAAGCATGTTTGAGAGACCGGCTCTTATCTTAATGATGACAGGGACCCTTTTAGAGGGTCACATGTAACGCACTGTGGGCTGGAAGTGCTCTTGTAGGACCACCTAAGAGACGCTGGGACGGGAGCTGGTTTAAGTTAAATACGTGCCAGCTTGAACCGTAATGACTCATGGACCTGCGGGCGTTGATGACAACAACTTCTGTAATTCATGAGTCAAGAAAAGTCCACACAGCCTGGTTTTCTTCCCTAAAATTGCATTTCCTACTATAACCAACAGAACGGCATTGTAATAAATATACTTCCTCATAAATATATCTCTGGAAGCGTTTAACTTGTAACTGTTAATGAGACAGTCTGACTGATGTAATTTCGGGGGCATTAGTTGGTGGTATTGTCGTATTATGTTTCATTATATTGTAAGATGAATCTAAGAGTTTGTCCACCATTTTACACAGAATGGAAGGTGGTTGAGGAACATGGATACTTAAGAAGTAGTTGGACATTTTGGGATAAGGCTATTGCCAGAAGACAGTAAGCTTAGCTTAGCACAAGGACTGAAAACAGGGGGAAACATCTAGCATGGCTCTATCCAGAGGTAACAAACCCACCTACCAGGACTTTCAAACTCAATAATCAACATGTTTTTCTTGTAACATTTCATGTTATTACCTACAAAAATATAAAAAGTATAAAGTGACAATTCGCCGGACAATTTCTTGGCTCTGGGCAGTTGCTGGGCAACCAGCGAACGCCACAGAAAGTCACTGCCGAAAAATGGCAATTTCTCAACGGATTAAACAAACAAAATGAGGTGCTGGAAGGTGTTTTTTGTTACCTTCCTACTGAGCCTGGCTAGCTGCTGAAGAATTAACAATATTACTACATGTTATCGGTCCATATGAGGTTATTTAGAAGAACATAAGCAATATGATATTCTGGGCCTGAGCACTGTATATAAAGACCTGCACCACTGCTAATAAAAACATTACTATAATCTTTTTTTGTGATAACTTGGTTTGAGACTTGTTTAACATGTCATATCTGCAAAAATGTAAAATTCTAAATGACGGAGATTATACTGAGATTGTTTTTCTGCTGAGCCTTTCATGTTCACAAATACATGAACGCATTCACAGAAGCGTTTTCAGTAACATCCAGCATTTTTCACTCGTACAGTACCAGCCTTTACGAGGTATAATTGTGAGCTCCGCGCTGCTGCTAACGTCAACACTTCTTCATATTAGTCACGTTTATTTACTTTATTCCGTAAAAGCCATTTTTCTTTTGTGACTGGGTCGGATAAATATAACTCTGCCTCTCTGAGAGATGTTTTAGAAGCTTGTGATGGAGCAAATGTAATATATCTTTATAATATTTCCTTTGGGTAATATGTACAATCCCAACACTCATATCATAGTGATTTCCCCTAAATACTATTAGAAATAATTTGGGGAAACTGCAACATGCTGGAGTGGCTGAACTTCTCACAGCTGCTCGTTGAATTGGCTCTATGACCCAAATATGAAATGAAAACCTGAGTTGAGAGCCTGCAGACTCCAGCGAGACAGTGTAGCGTGGTCCGGAGGGGGGTGTGCGGACACAGAAGAGATCCCAGCACTGTAAAAACACATCCCTCCGGCACCATTATATAAGCATACATATGGGACAGTAAAAATGGAAGACGACACTTTAAATGACATTATTATAAAATGCAATACTCCTGGAATGATCCCTTATTAAATTAGGCCCTATGATCCAAGATGAATTTCCCGCTTCCCTAATCCATCAAGAGGGGAATATTAAAAGATAGGCCTCAACTGGCATTAGAAGCGCACTCCGTCTTGACTTTCATTATTCTGCATTAGGGTGCTGCTGGGGGAGAGCCTCTTAATGAGAATTACAATGATTCACTGGCCCCGGCCCCACTTCTGACAAGTCAAATATTAACTCCTCAGTCACAGCTGTCGGAATTAAAATACTTTGTAGCCGCGGACGTGCTAAATTAAATTGGCCTTTTATGTTCCTTACATGGCTGACCCCCGTGGGGCTCCGCCGCCTCAGTCACCACCGAGACGCTATGACAGAGCAAGAGGGAGAGACTGAGCGCTCGCTACACACACACACACATGCAGGCTCACACAAAAACAAACATGTCCGTCCCCTGTGTGTCATTCTGTCATCTTCTCTCGCTATCACTCTATTCTCCCCCTTTGCCTTCATTCCGTGTTCCTCACCAGAGGCTGTTTCCTTGGCAGACATCTTCTCTGTGCGGTTTGTTTGATAGCCGGTGTCAGCTACTGTCGACTACTGTCTGTGTTTGGCTACGGCCTCTCTCTATTTGCGGGGCCACGGACGCACACATAAAGGCTCCTCACCTGTTGCCTGCCCTTCATGTTTAACAGCCGAATTGATTAACATAACGGAGCGGGCTTCTCAAAGAGCAGGGGATCTTTGTTCTACTGTTATTAACGTTTATCTGCAGACAACAAATCAAATTTGTGTTGACCTTTAAAAGTTTTATTTCAGTTAATTTGCACTCACTTAAGAAGAGGGCTAGGGCTCGCAGACCCGCACTCCTCTCTGCCTTCCAAATTCCTCTGTGTATGCACCAACGCATGCTGGGCGGTTCCTCCGCCCGCTCGCTCTCTCGCTAGCTCGCTAGCTCGCTCTGGCCCCAAGGTCATGAGCGCTGACGCTGAGAGCGGGGAGGTTTTCTGACTTCTGCCTGCCTCTTTCCCCAGCAGCATTTCTGCTCTGCTCGCGTTGCCAGCAGAGCTCTGAATCCGTCTCCTGCTCTGTTTGAGCTCCCTACAAACAAACAATCGATTTCACAGAGAGGGAGAGAGAGGGAGAGGGAGAGGGAGAGAGGAGGGAAAATATAACTGTCAGTGACCCTGCAGTCTGCAAATGTTACACTTGAAATCGCTGGATTTAAAAAAAATAAATAAAAAAACACATACATGCCCCGGGACATATCACCTCTCCCCTTTCAAAAGTCAACTGAATGAATAAAGAAATGGATGGAGCTGATAAAGAAAACAAAATAAACAGCAAAATGGAGAGAGAGCGGAGGATTAATTCAGTGGGTAGATGGGTCTTGGTGTCAATTTGAGCTATTCTGATCCACTGAATTGAAACTAGAGCTTCAACCAAGCCCCAAACAAGTCACCCTTGACCCTCATGACAGACATAATACTGATACTCTATATTCATTCACTTCCTCTGCACGCTTTGTTTTGACTAAAACCACTTTTCCCTTTACTGCTCTGGCCTTACTTTAAAACTCTGCACCTTAGGTCAAATCATTAGCATGCAGCACTATACAATGGGCTGTAAAAGACAGCTTGCCCACTGCTGGCTATAAGGTAAAGTGGTGCTATAATGGAAGTACTTTGTAACTCTTTAAATAACTTTTAACTTCTAAATTAAAAGTATCAATGCATGATTGACCCTGGGTTACCATTGAGGTTATTAATTACCACCCAGAAAGTAATTACTTCCAGTTTAAAGCATATTTCTTTTAGTAGTGAGCTTCTCTGTGCTTTTTATTGGGGGGGGGGGGGGGACTATCCCACATTAGGTAAGCTATTAGAATTAAAAACTGTTCTGACCTCAAGATTGAATATCGAACATTTTCATGGTTCTCATTATCTAGTCATAATTAGCTTCTAGTAGTGGTAGTGGCGTTCACATGTCGAGAGGAGAAGTAAGCAATGGTTTGTATTACAATCCTCCGAAATCAATGTTTCCTGAAGAGATGTGCCTAAATTGGCCCATTACTGTGTTTAGAGTGATTTAGACGATACACCTGCAGTGGACCATCAGTCACTCTTTTAGAGGTAAATAAGCCACGTGAAGGACTGTTATCCTTACTGGCTTAAACCCCCATTAATCAGTCCACTTCACCTGTCAATACAGCCACTGGCTCCCAATCAAACAGCCATTACAGCAGAGAGCATCCCAATAAAGGCGATCTTTGTTTCTTATTGAGTTAATCAGCCGGCGTACACACGCGCACGCCGTCTCTCATCAGGCCGCCACCGACGGTGTCTATCCGCCTCCGCGTGCGTGGAGGGGCGCAGAGTTCAGGCTCGATGCACGTTGTGACATTGAGTGTGGAGGAGGCGTGGGATGAAATGATATTATGAGATCGCTTTGCAATTAGGAGACGGATCATTGTCTGAGATTGCCCTCCGAAGGTGGAGCATTGATCTATGCAAATTGATGAAACTAGTACCTGCTCATTGTGAGTGTCATCAGCTCTTGATTTATGCCAACAGTGGTGAACACGGCAAAGGGCGAAGAAGGATCGGGCCTGAGTGACGTGATGGAGCGACGTGATGGAGCGACGTGATGGAGCGACGTGATGGATGTCATCCGCCGCCTGGCGTGGAGGATATAGCTCCGAGCAGGTGGGAGTGAACAACCCTCTGACAGCCCTTTTCAAAATGACAAAATCCATCCTTTGGTATTGATCAGTTATTCTTCTGTCTTTCATCGGGCATCTTTAGATCCTCCCGTCCTCTCTTCATCCCTCCCCAACCTGCCCAGCCGCTCCCTATTGATCCTCGCCGGTGATTGGTTGAGGTGTAATTTGAGATGGACATTGACGGATGAGTGCAAACTGTTTTTCTTTCCCTCTCTTCCTCTCCTCTCAAGGGTGATGAAGTCATAATGCTAGTGACAGAGCCAGACAGGGACCTATTGCAAAGGAGTGCTGGCCCGGATAACCTTTAGAGCCATTGCAGGATGTCTCCCGGTCTGTCGCACATGCCCCCGTGGGTGCTCGGCGGTCGCAGGACTCATAAATGCTCATATACAGGCAGCCACAGTGAACTGAATGGGGAGAGAGAAGACAGGGGTACATTAGGTGCATAGTAGAGGATATCTCAAATTAAAGAGTGACAACAGTGTCTGAAACAGGAGAAACTATATCTAGCAGAGTGTAAAAGTAACGATTTAGATCATTTTGATTTGCATACCAGGGCAGACCAACTCTAACACCAGACAAGAACATTTATATTAGAACATTCTGCAATAACCCAGAATACATTCAATGAGAATGAGTTGGTTTTTTAAATATCCACTAGAGGTGGATCAGGCAGATAGGATCCTGTAAGCTATCGCAATTGTTTTCTAAAGTTATCTCTGGAATATAAAATACAACTCAGATGCACAAATAAAGGACAATAAATAACTATAACTTACTACCAATTTAACATTCTTTTTTCAAAAAAATCCAGCCAAGTACCCAAGTATCCATTCACGGTATGAAATCATACGTCCTCTACGTGCAAACATTCATGTTAGCAAGAGTGGCACTTAGCACTGTAATGGGACGGGTAACAGGAGTCATGCTGGCCAGTCATAAAGCACAGAACGAATAATATAAAAGTTAGTTTTATGGTCAGTTGAGGGCGCTCTGACATGGAGGTTCAGAGGGAGTGAGAACCACCGAGCTACTATATAACCAGAAAGATACATCAAGCAGCCATAATATCTCTATAAATACATGTATGATTGATTATGATTTGTGATTAAGAGACTTCACTTCCATATGAACACCGACAGGGCTAGCTAACCTAGCTAAGTCAGCAGAAATGCTAAGCCAACTAGTGGTCACTGTCAACTGTACGAACTATATATTAAGCTCTTTATGAAACAATCACGGTGATGGATTGACTCAGAGCAGCTGTCAATCCCATCTGTCTTCACATAGCTTTTATATAGCATCAAAATAATTAAAATGTAAACATACTGCAGCATTATAAGAACTAACTAAAATGAGAAAAACATATTTCAGACACATTTACTTGACGTGTAAATTTGTTTTAAGTTCAGCCCATATCACTCTGCTAGCATTTAAGGGGCTTGATGTATGAGCAATACTGCAGCCAGCCACCAGGGGAGAGAGGAACAGGTGTAAATCGCAACTTTCTTCATGATGCCATATTATTTGGATTATTTGGACAAGGATACGATGTTTCTATTTTATTAAATTCAGCGGCCTGGTGATCGATGTGAGACAATATCATATGCCTTGGGATGGGAATTTAAAAAAAAATTAAATGTGAAGTTAAAAGGGTAAAAAAAACCAAAGATAAATGATAGTGTGATGTTAGGTCTCATAAGTGAAAATTGTGTTCTGTCATAAGTGCTAATTAAAGGGAAACCTTGCTTCGCTGCGACGTCAGCGGTATGTGCAAATGAACGATGCTCCTCGTTCGCCCTCGCCGGCAGACAAACGAGGGAGCTGCGAGTGCCAGTATCACAGAGAGACGCTCGCTCCATGTGAATAAAATACGCATCCAAAATGCTCTATACATGCCATTTTAACAGGTTTCTTTAAGTGGCATGTCTTAAAATGGCCTTCTCTGGGATTACAGCCAGACGTCCCATTTTAACAGCACCCCTGTCTCTGTAATTGCATGCATATTGGATTTTAATAATGGTGTAGAATATTATCAGACAGTGAACATGCTGATAACGAGCCTTGTGCTTTGACTGTTTGACAACTCAATCTTTCACTGCCGTTTACTCTGCCTAATGTCATTACACACGGGAGAAGCAGGAGGAGTGATGGCTGCATTTAGAAAAGAAATCATTGTTTGACTGCGTGTTATACCCTCTATTTCCTCTATCCTTCATTTCTCAACAGTCTTTTTCATTTCATTCAACCTGCAATGCTGTCCACATGGTAGCAGAGCAATCATTCTTCTATAAAGAATTGCTTGTGCCAGTGGTTAAACAGGAGACATTTTGACTAATATTTCCCATTTGTTTGGTGGGCTTTGAGCTAAAATTAGATGGCCACCTAGACAGGACAGCAGTGACTTTGGTTTCCCCGCCAGGCCAGTCCGACGTGCACACACACCAGTTCCAGGGAGGAGAAGGAGAGAGGGAGGGAGGGCTGGTGCGGGGAGTAATTTCAGCGGATTGTGAGCGGACAGTAGCTCCGCTGGGAGAGCTGGCAATCATGGGGGAAACAATGTTTACATCGATCAGCTGTCAGGAAGATTTATGGCCTCATTTTGCTGTAATGGAGAATTAGTGGGGAGATTATCAGCGACTCAACACCACCGCTTGTTACCCATGTCCAGGCCTGGCAATTTGTCTCTCCCCACGAGCAGCCCAAACACTTGTGACAGCACCAGCACTTGCCCTAATTCAATCAAGAGAAAATGTTGGAATTAATTTGTTACAAGAAAATTTAAATATGTTCCAGTTGAGCAGTGGCCTATAGCCACTTGAAAAAGCAAAGGGGAAAAGAGAGACGGGGAGAGAAAGCGTCTGATTTATTGTGCTGGGCAAGATATTGATCCAGTTCGATCTTGGCCTGCGCGCAGAGGGTTTAATGTGTAATAATTTCCAATTTAAAGCTCCTTCTCAAGATCACGGCTGTAAGGAGAGAAGAGGAGAAGGCAGGCCGGGGCCAGCCCGCTGATTAAGGAGCCTGTTGCTAAGGCTTTGTCAAAAGCTCTGTTTGAATGTAAATGCGGGGTTATCTGTCCCGGCATCTCCCATGTGCCTAACGCAGACTTTATTTGTCTGTCATGGAGACGGACACGAGGACAGGCTGGATACTCAGGCTGGGTAATAACACACGAGTAGGAATAATTCAAGGTGTGTCTAGTGATTTACACGGCCGGATCACAGAGAGTGAAATGCATACTGTCGATGGCTGGGGATAAACAATCTAGCTTTAGTGTATAGTGCACAATACAAATATATATATATATATATATATATATATATATATATATATATATATATATATATATATATATATATATCCTGTGACCTTTTGTAAGCCTGTTGGTTCAGGCTTTGGCATCAGGCTATGAGAATGGTGAGTTCAGAGTACTTAGGTGACTGAGGTTGGGTCATCTGTTAAGTGAGTGTTTTGTGGGTTTCTCCTCAGGTGCTTCTGGTGTCTGCGGGATACATGATCACTCTTAACTACCCCCTTCCTCAAACCACCCAGTTTTCTCCCTCTACTGGGACCCCGAGGACTGCTGTCAGCACACTGACCTATTGATCAAGCTGTCGGTGAGCTGCTAAGAGTCCTCAATGTTGAGCAGGCTAAGGTTAACAGAACACAGCCAGCTAGCTAGATAACCATCGCATACGTATCGTATATATATATCATCAGCAGTCAGATGACACGGGGCATGTTACTCGAAGCCAGATGTTGGATTTTATTTCAACATTTTGCTCCGGCCCGAACCGTGGTTTCGTTTTCAGTTTTATTCTGGGTTTGTAACTGATGTACCTGCATATATTAGTGTTATCTGGATGAAGCTTCAACTATGTGTTCATATGAAAATAATACATAACGTGGTAAATGTAAACCCTTGTTTATCACCGTGCATGTGCCGAATATGAATGCATATGTAGGTTGCACGATCCCTTGAGTTTTCTCCAGGAACCAGACAACCAGCGTTCTCCGCTGCTGAAGCGGCGAGCCCACTATTAACACAAGAGCTGCTGGAAACCTCCTGGCAAAAGCACAACGAGACAGCGGGCTCAGAACACAAACACACACACACGCTTTCTCTGAACTCTACCTTTGGGGGTTCCGTGCCGATCCAGCAGCCTGTTAAGAGCGAAGCAACAAATAAACGCCTCACTTCCCTTTCCTCTCCCTCCATCTTCTCGTGCATGTGTGTGTGTGTGTGTGTGTGTCTGTCTGTGTGTGTGGCTTGAAGGCCATTCCAGGCCAGGGACACAGTTAAATGAAGAGGAGAAGCAAGCTCCAGCGCTGTGACCTCTGCAGGCCACATTCTCCTCCTCCTCCAGCTTTGTTTATTAACATCTCAAGGCTTTCCTCTATTCTGCTCTGATTTCATATTTTTCTCTGTGTATGGGAAATAGCCTACAAGACACTGTCTGTTCCCGACTGTTGACGTTTCTGTGAAACAGTTTTTTTTACAAATTAGTTAACAGGCGGGCTCTTAAAAAAATCCAATGCATACACATTAGCATGAGTTAAATGATGCCTAATTAATTTCTGCTGCCATGCATAAATTCGGGCTGCCTTCCCTAGCTGCCACAGGGGACCAAGACAAGGGCGATGATTTCCAGGCTTCCCATAAATAAATGAATAAACATCGAGAAGGGCCAGAGAGAAGCTGGTCTCGCAGAGTAGCCAGGTGTGCAAGGTTAAAGACCAACTATGTGGGCGTACACACACACACACACACACACACACACACACATACACACCACAGCCCAGCAGGAGCAGGTGCAAATACAAATGATCTTTGAAACTCACGAGAGGTGCCAGGCTAAAGCACCAAGTGCACAGCACAGCAACACATACACAATGTTAACAGCATCCTCTCTGAACATCACACCTCCAGAAATACAAAATGCTAGTCACTGTCACTGTCTTTTTTTTTTCCTTTTTTGCTGTACCTTGTTATTTATTCTACCTGAGCATCCCGCTACATCCAAATCCCACAGAAGTGTTAAGAAGAGTGGATGGAGTTGATGATTGCAGTGGCCTCTCTCTCGCCTAATTTGTAGTAATTGGTAGCTCATTAGGTGAAGCAGGTCAGTGTCACGGGGAGCAGGCTGTCAGGGCGTGAGGTTAATAACAGAGAGGAGACAGACAGATAGATTAAAAACTCTGCCGTCTGCCGTGTCTCTCCTCTGCTGGCTTGTCTCTAACCAAAGGTCCAGCCGTCCACCATATGCAGAGCTCTGAACATATCTGTCCCAGCACTCCTTTATAAACTGCACCGCAAAGGGCCTGCTTTATGAGCAAATGATGGTGATGCCAATTGTTGGAGATGCAGTCGATGTGTTCGAAATGGCATACTAACATACCATTGAGCTGTTTAGTTATTTTACCATTGAGTAAAATAACTAAAAGTGGTTAATATTTCATCATTTTATTAAGTCTTAATATGTTTTCATGCTTGAATGGAACCATTTAGATTCCCAATATATGGTCAGTATATCGATATTGTCTGCTAAAGCCGTAGTTAACAGATTGCAGCGTACTAGTGAACCACCAGATCAGCTGATGATCAAGAGAGAAGACAATGAAATTAAGGAGCAACACTGTTCCTGTAAAGTTGGCTGGCCACGTCCACAGGAAGGACTGGTCTCGCTTCATGCTAAGCTAAGCTAAATATTACCATACAGACATGAGGAGGCATCAAACTATCTAATGCAAATAATATTTCTCTATGGGTCAAACTATTTCTTCAAATGTGTCAAATGATATAAGTATGTCATTTAGACCATATAGTCGGTGTGACAACAAAGCTAGCCATGACCGCAGCCATCTTGGCTCCCGAGGAGTCTTTTTTCCCACAGTAGTGACTGACGGGAAGTGTGATGTCACAATGAGTCACCACATGCCTGGTGTCTGCATGCTCATGTTTGAATATGTGAGAAGGAGTAGGAGGGGGTCTGGGCTTCTATTTATTTCTCCTGAAATGACCACAGGATGCATTAAGTGAGATCTGCTAGTGTTCACCTGATAGTGAGAGGACAGAATGATACACAGACCTGAAGCTGCACTTAGCGTGTGGCCTGAGAGGACAGCGGAGGGCACTTCCACATCCAGGTGGTCCGAACATGAGACAGAGTCCTATCAGTTATACTGTAGCATGTGTGTGTGAGTGTGTGTGTGTGTGTGTGTGTGTTTGTGGGGTCACTCTGTGGAGAAAACAGTGCCTAATGGATCACATAAAGAGAGTAACTGTGTAATTTAAGAGTGACTGCTAAATGAATGAAACTGAGCTTGTAAGAGCTCTTATGGTTACGTAAATCAAACCCAAGAATCTTTCTCATTTATCCACCGTACATAGGCCTTTTCCCATCATAACCTGGAATGGATTACTGTACCTAATTTAGATTGTGTTTCATCAATTGTCTTTTGCAAAGATTCAAACCTCTGGCAGGAATTGTGGGTAATTATCAGCTGCCAGTTTCCCCAGACATAATCGGGTACTTTTGACAGGTGAGTTATTAAATTGTCCTCTGTACCTGATAAACATATTAATTTATTTCAAGATAGATAATTTCATCAATGCAGGAGTCATATCATATAGACAGTACCCTCTCCTTTTTAATTATGCAAATATCAAAGTCGTCAAAATGACAGATTTTTAGACATTTAGATTCTTTTCACCGCCTATTCACCTCGGTGAAGTTTTGATTAAAACAGAGTAACGTTCACACAGTAGCGTTGGTTCACACAATCGTTTTTTTATGAGCATATTTTGGGAGATACGCCCGTATAAATTCAAAATATCCAAAAGCTATTCACAAACAAAACTGAACCGAATAAGATTTTCAGCATACATGATTGATGAATGATTCAGCCTACAGCCAGCCGTCACTTAAACCAGCTCTTATAAGATAATCAATAGTGCCCTCAAACATGATTCTGGTCTGCATCAATTTGACTTAAAGTTATTGCATTCTGGTAATGAAATGACTCATGATGTGCTCCACACGTTGCTACGTTAGTCATACATCAAGATAAAAAAACAAAAAAACAAAAAACAAGCAACATTAACTGCTGTTGTCTGCAGACGAGTAGTGACTCCGGCTCTTCTTGACACTGATATCCAAGAGTGTTCTTACTAATTGATGAGTTACATGGTTTTAAACCATTCGGACCATGTCTAAAAATGTATAAAAGGTGCCTCCGGTATCATATTAGAGATTTTTCACTGTGATGCACTTGCCGTTAACTCCGTTAGCTTAGCTCTAATAGAGTATGTGTTCAGGGAGAGAGAGAGAGAGCATGAGCATTCCCTCTGGTAGATCCAAATGGCCCACACTGTTAAAACAGCATACACACATCACAGGAGTGTGTGTGTGTGTGTGTGTGTGTGTGTGTGTGTTTGCCTGTGTCCTTTTTAACACCGCACACGCATATTAGAAACATGCAGCCTTTGTACACCCAACCCACAGTTTTCAGCTTAATTCTCACTCTTGAACTCACAATCCCAGATGGGCTGCTTTACATTCCAGATTTTGCATTATGCAGCACGATAATCCGCGTCCACATACCGCTTGGATCTCATCGAGAGAGGAACAAGACAACTCGTTCGCTGGATTCTGTGGAGTTTGTGTGAGTGTGTCCAAAAACAGTAGGAACATTAACATTTCCCCGGCGGGAAGCTACTTCCTGTTGTAAAGTGTTTCTGGCGACTGTGAGCCGTGTTTTGAATAAGATGACCCTGTAGAGATGGACCTCGGTGTGTGTATACACACAGCTGCGGAGCCTCGGTGCAGGCATTGTCCTGCGGATTCAAATGTTGTTCCTGGACAAAAAAAGATATCTGCGATCAGCTCAGATGTTTATACAGTTCATCAGCTGTGTTAGTTTTAGTAGACACACAGAGACACCCGGGCACTCGCAGCGACATGCAGCAGAGGGTCACATCCAAACGACTGTCAACCAGACCACTGAAGTTTTTCAAAAGGAACGGCACCACGTTTTGGGAAATGCACTTATTGGTTTTCTGGGATTGTGGATGGGTTGTGTGCCGAACTATCTCACGGTCTTGAGCAGTTGCCAGGCAACCAGCGGAGCCGGTGAAAATGCGAAATTACGTACAAATAAAGCAAATAAATGCATTTCTCCAAAAGTGTCAAACACTTACTTTTAAGCCAAAACTGAAATTAAAAATGCACTTTTAACCCTTTTAGGTCATTTCTATATCAAAATCCAGTATTTATTTCTTCCCGGACAACAAATTATGACGTGTGCTTACATCAGCTAGGAGCAACCAATTTCAACCAATAATATCATGACATCCATCCATCAAACAATCTGCAACTTCAGCACTGCACAGAGCTAGAGAAGGTCGTGGGCTAATCTTTTGAAAGATCAAATCAAATTCCTCCCGACGCTTTGTCCCGCCTGTCTATCCCGTTTCTCTCGGAAATACCTCACTATACCGAAGCTAGACACTCTTGGAATGCCGTTTCATGCTCGATTCTAAGTCCACTACAGATCAGTATCAAGAATCTACCATATAATTGTTCAATACATAAGTCAGAACTGCAAGACTACATTGTGTTAATACCGTTTTGATTGGATGATCCTATTTCACATATCGCCTCTCAAACAAACCAGTGTCATTCCATCAAGGGGCTCCGGGGAATATATTCAGCCAAGATAAATTAATAGTTTGATTGAATACTTTGAAGCTTTGTTGGTTAACACAATGCAGCACTCAGCCAAATTCTCATTTTTGGTCCTCTTCATCCAAAAGTCTTTCCAATTTGGAGGTCTGGGGGTTTGGGATTCCCTGCTTGAGTTGACCCCTAGCAGACCAGGCCTTGGCTCGGAGCAGTGTGATTGACAGGTAGGGCTGACCTCATCCGTGGAGGTGGGTCCCTGAAGACTGATCACTATCACACGACATGGGATGGATGGGATGAAAGCCTCACTAACAACACCAGTGATGGGACACTGCAACGCCTCAAGGGTTTCTCCTTCCCTGTTTCTTTCTTTTCTGCACTTTTCTTTTTTCTTAAATTCTTTCTGGGTAACGTTTTGTTCATCTTCCTCAGTCAATTGTTTCTTCCATTAATTTAATGCCTTCACATCAGGGATGCCAGGGTGAAATTGGACAGGGGGCCAGATTTTTTTCAAGTGAGACCTCAGGGGGCCAGATTACACTTTCAGACTGAAAAGGCCAAACATTGACTCAACACATGGATAGGTAGGCTATTTGAAATTATTCATGAAGGCCTACACATCAAAAAGAAATTGCATTGGCACCAAAATAGCCTCACAATGAGGCCTAAATTACATACATTACAAAGGAGGATGATTGACAGGCGCTTTCCTTCATACAATCAGGTGCACACTTCATGGCTGCACCTGATTGGACGATCGCTTTCACAGCTGTCCTGTCTGCTCCCGGATTTCAAACCGACCAACATGGCGGCTCGTTTGGAAACTTTCTCTTATTTTACGACAATAATTGACCGAAACGTGTTTCTGAAAACATTTTAAGTGAGAAATAAGCTATGCAGTTGCTGAATCTGTCTTTATTTTAGATCGACAACATTCAGTTTAGAAGATTTTTGAGAGCTTGCGGGAGGGAGCGGCGCACCGTCTCTCCACACTCGCCGTGAGTCGAATGCATTGCAGGGCATACCGTAAATCCTTTAATATAGCCTCAGCCAAAATCTTCACGACGAAAACCTGACTGAATGGGAAGGGTGGAAATAACGCTGCCTGTCGACACTTGCCCCGGCCAATGTGACTGGCCGGTAATAGAATACAGGCCAGTAGTAGAGGATTTACGGTATATATTTAAAAAAAAAAATAGATAAAAAAATTCTCCCCTTATCACCCGCGGGCCGGATGTGACGTACAGTCGGGCCGGATCCGGCCCGCGGGCCGTAACCCTGGCATCCCTGATTTACATGCTCATACAAGGAAAACCCTTCTCCACATCTGAGAGCGTTACATACTCAGGGTTTTTCCTGCGTTCAAAATTGCGAGGCGGCCGCCTCCAGCTAATTTCGTGCCGCCCCCAGCTTTTTTCTTAATTTTGTGCCGCCATATCGCTCTGCCCCCAGCTATGGATGTCATTTTAACTGCAGTTGCTGCATTGCGCCACTATGGGGGCGCTGTATCAACAGCGCGTCGAACGAGTGACAGACGAGCCCGAGACGGCCCCATCATGGGTTTGGCAAAGTAGCTGGGTTTGGACCGCATAATTTTCGAGGGAGACTTACAGACTCTAGCATCAGGTATCCCGAGGTATAGGAGGAGGGACCGCAGCGAGACCCGCCGCCACCCGCCAACGCTGCCCTCGTTTCCCCCACGAGAGCGGTCCCGTCGGGGTTACGCACGCGTAACGCGGTCAGCCGGAGACTGAAAGTCCACCGACTGCCGCGCCCGCACATGCGGTCCCGACGGGGGCCCATCCCCGGCCCGAAGGTCGGGGAAGGAGGGAAGGAGGGGGGAGCGCGCCGAACGAAGTGACAGACGAGCCCGAGACGGCCCCATTATAGGTTTAACAAAGTAGCGGGTTTGGACCGCATGATCATCCGATTTTTGGGGAGATTACAGGTCACGTTAGCCATCCTAAAGGATGTTGCCCGCGGACCCCCACGAGGAGGTGTGACCCAACCGATTGTTCTTTACTAGACTCTGTATCCACGTGTTCCCCTGTGACTCCGGTTTCCATTTATAAGAGAGTCATAGTTACTCCCGCCGTTTACCCGCGCTTCATTGAATTTCTTCACTTTGACATTCAGAGCACTGGGCAGAAATCACATCGCGTCAACACCCCCCATGGGCCTTCGCGATGCTTTGTTTTAATTAAACAGTCGGATTCCCCTGGTCCGCACCAGTTCTAAGTCAGCTGCTAGGCGCCAGCCGAGGCGACCCGCCGGGACCACCGCGTGAACGGGGCCCGACGGGCACCGTAGCTGGGGGAGATCCGCGAGAAGGGCCCGGCGCGCGTCCAGAGTCGCCGCCGCCGACCGCCGTACCATCACAAGCAGGAGTGAATGGCAAAATCGTGTGCTTTCTTGCTGTTTTCCCCCTCGGGTATCACGTGAATTGGGCGTTCCCGGGGGCGTTCCCAGGTTGCCGACTGGATCTATGGTCAGGATGGTACCACCTCTGCCTCAATTTGAGCCAGGAAAAACCCTGCATACTGATACTAGCTAAATGCCTATTCACATTATACATCCGAGGACTTTACCGCCTCACATCCCTCACTAACAGCTGCTGGAAACTCACTTGAACACTTCACGTCACTTTCTGCTGCAACACAAGTTGCGCGTAATAACTTGATAATAAATGATCCAGTTTGAAATGAAAGTAGAACATAAGGTCCACGCTGATCATTAGGAATCAATTAATCACTCAATTATCTTAATGGTTCGGTGTGTGCGTCCAGGCTGACGGGATCTAAGAAAGCAACATCAGTTAAAACAGTCTAATGAACTGAGCTGAATTCATCATGAAACACCAAATAATTAGCAACCGTGCCTGAGGGGAATACTTCAAAAGGAACCTCAAAGTGGTTCGGCTTAGTGAAGCTTTCCCTTCAAAAGCAGAACATAAACACACCGCTTATAACTACACAGGCAGGAAAAGCTGTCCCCCATGCCTTTCATTTACAGCAATAAATAATGATTCATCACCAAAAAAGTTTAGAGAGGGTGTATTTGTTTGCATCAGAAGACGGTGACCTTTGTGGCGCTTTTTGGTGATTAAAGTGACGCAGCAGCAACATGCTCGGAATCAACAAATTAACATTAACCCCCGGCCTGGCGCAGCTTTGGTTGACAGGAAGGAGGGTTCAGTTTGTTGTTTTTTGTAATGCTCTGCTGGGACTCCGGGTGCGGGAGCACGCATGGCAGCAGAGCTAGGAGACTGAAGGAGCACTGGTGGCTCCACTGCCGGGGACCACAATGTAATTAAAATGACACAAACAAAGTGAATCTAATTAGGAATCCCTCCGCTCTAGCTCGTTAGAGCCCGACACTGCTAAATTATTTTCCTCTATGGAAATAAATGAGGCCACTTGTCTTCGCAGATTTGGGGGCTGTGAGGTGCTCAGGGATGGAGCACACACTGAAAGTAATTATTGAAGTGTAACCAGCACAGCCGAGTGCCTCCACGCAAAAAAAGTCGTATGCACTCACGTATGCTGACATCTACATCGGTCAGCGGAGTCAGTGCAAGCGCACACCTGAAAACACGTGTTTTGGTGGCGGGTCATGCGCTTCGTGTGAGCTTGATGAGTAGGTGGCTGTGAGAATGTAAGATTTCCAGCTCTCCCATCCGCCGCCTGCATGTCATTACACAGAAAACACATAGATCATCAGAAACAGTTGGACCTCCTCTGTGTTTCTGTCTGTCCCTCTGTCTGTCACGCGAGGTCTGGCTCGCTGTCTCACACCTACACTCATTCACACACATATATACGCACACTTCCTCCGCAGTATGGCACGTCCACACCACTCAGACCCCCCACACACAGACCGGTTGGTGTAGTGAGGTAAGTGAATCCAGTGGCTGATAGTTTTGAGGGAGCCAGGGGAGCCATTGAGAGCCCATTAGGAGGTTAAGTAGAGGAAGCTCTCCATTGTTCTGCTGTTTGATTCCTGCCCTGTGACCCACACTCTCCTGGCCAGAGCCTGGGAAACCCTGTTAGTGATGATGAGGGGGGATAAAAGACGATCGCACAGACACAAACACACTCGCACGGCTCACACACACAGACGACATACACAAGGCTGGAACAGTACAGGGCACTGACAGTTGGATGACTCTCTGTGGACCGCCGGCTGTCTGTAAGGGCGGAGAGGTTTCCGGCCAGACGACAGTAGCGATGTATGAGGCCAACAAAAGGGCAAACTCAGAACTCACTGTTTACACAATGACCGGTACAACCTCTAATGAGGAATCCCATAAAACGGGTTTAGTAGTTTTCTATTAATGGTTAGTAAAAAAAGACAGCCATGAAGCTGTATATAAACGCTAACATCTCCATTCTAACATGCTTAAATTGACTAAGCTAACATGGTCATGTTTAACAGGTAAAATGTTATCCATCTTAGCGAAGCAATTATTATTGTATGTATTATTATAATCATTATTGTTATTATTATTGTTATTATTTTAAGCAGTAAAAGTGTCTGAGGCTGATGGAAATGTCATTAATTCTTCATATATTTCATAAAACAAAGTTGTTAGTTAAAAAAGAGCACATAAAAACAGACATGATGATGGCGCTAGATGAAGTCATTAAGATACATCATCTGGAAACCATGAACCAAGTTCAATGATGATCCATCCAATAGTTGAGATGTTCCAGTTTTGACTGACCCTTTATTGTTGAGCTAATACTCATTCATGGGTGTTTTACTGGTGATCTCGAGCTACCTATAAAGAAATGCTGGAGAAGGAGAAATTCCGACCAGACGCATTTCTCACAACCTGGCAACCGCAAAGTGGTTCTTATTAATAGCTGATAACTGATCTTTAAGGCGCTCACAGCTGTGGTAGATCATGTTAAGGGACGACAGTGGAGGAGTAGAGCAGCAGGAGGAGGTGATGGGTAGCTACCACAGGGTGGAGGAACACGGGAGGTGGAGGATTTGTGAGTGAATGAAAAGAGAGAAGGCAAGGAGGACCGGAGGGTAATACGGAAGATGGTAGGGGGTGAAGGCGGGAGGGGGGGGGGGGGGGGAGGGAAGGGGGAGGAGGCGAGGCTGGATGTCTTGTTTGGCTGATAGTAATCTGACAGCTATTAGAGAGGGGAGAGTTAGAGACCTGCTGGCTTGGGGTGGCGGTCAGCGGCGGTGTTTCGGGGGGGTAATGGTGGTGCTGGGGTGATGTGATATATGCTCCCCTTCACACTGGAACGGAGTGGTGTGTGTGTGTGTCTGTGTGTGTGTGTGTGTGTCTATATTACTTCATTCTTCTACATTCAATTCTCTCTTAGCCTCAATGGCCTCTCTCTCATCCCCCCCCCCCCCCCCCCCCCCCACCCACCGCTATCTCTCTCACTCCGTCTTTCCTCCTTCCATCTCCTCCCCCAATCTCCCCTCTTCCTCTAGCGGGTGCCACTGTACATTTCAGTGTCTCGCCGCGTTACAAGGCTTGCCCTTAATTTGACAGTGTCACGGGGATCCATCTTCATTCTCTCACTCTTTTCATAATCTGATCCTCTTCCCCTAGCATGCAATTAGTGCCCCTCCCCTTTTCTCCCTCCACCCATCGCTCCGTCCTCGGCCTCCTCGCGGCCCCCGAGCAGCGTGCAGCTGCCCCCACTGAGCGGCCCGGATGATTGCTACAGCTTTCCCTGTGCAATCCATTTAGAGCCGGGGCCCTGTAATGAATATGTACATTGAGAGGGACCTCGGCAGGGGGGGAGGGTCACGAGCAATCAACCTTGAATTCAATTATGCCAGTGAAGGTTAATGACTGTGCTCAGTGGTCAGAGGCACGCGCCACATCGCCCATTAAAGCAGCTTGTCAGAACTGACAACGTGGGGGCAGGGATGCACTGGCTTGAAGGGAGAGTGTGGGTGGGTGAGAGAGAGAAGGATAGCGAGGGAGGGTGAGGAAGGGAGGGGAGAGAAAACAAGTGAGAGGAAGGGTTTGAGAGGGAAAGAGTTTGCAGGGTGGATGTGCGCTGGAGAGGGAGACGGAGGGAGCCGAGCGAGCGGCGGCGGAGTCACGTGACGCACGTCGGCAGATAGATGGACAGATAGATAAAACGGTGTCAGTCGGAGGTGCTAGATTACATTGAGTTCTCCCGGACAAATCAGATTGTAAAGTTCTCCAACCTCCACCGCCGCTGCCTCGCTCTCTCCCTCTCTTCCCCGTCTCCCCCGAGGTGAAGCAGAGCGTGCTAGCTGTAATATGATTAGTCTACATAAAGACGTGTCTGGAGTGTAATTCACTGCTCACTAATGAGGCCCTGTCTGAACCCAGGACAGATGAATCCCCCTGGTGGCACACGCTCACCTGCTGCCTGACGCACCCCCTCCCACCCCGTCTCCGCTAGACCCTTCAGTCTTCTGCATGCCTGCCTCCTCACCCGTACTTCTCCCAGTGTCTCACCTCCACCTCACCCACAAAGGTCTACCCAAAGTTACGCACTGTGACACGCAGTGCTTCATCTTAAACACCGTCTCATCTCCAGCCGATTGTCTTGTCAGAGCTGTTTTGAAACCTTTTGGGGACGTTCAAGTCCAGCTCATATTTTAAACTCTCTCACTGAATACGAACCTTAAAATGCCGTTATATTTTTTACATAGCCATCCAATGCATCACTGAATAATCACGACGTGTGGAAATGCAAAATCTTCCCGTTTTTCCATTTTTTTTTTTACATGTACATGAAGTCAAATCTCAATCAAGACCTCGAGTAAAGTCTTGATGTTGCTGCGACTCAAGTCCAAACCTCACCTCTAAAGCTCTCCATCTTCTACACATTCTACGTATTTTTGACTTCATTGCTAGATTACAACTTTTCAAAGGTGAGACACTCAAAAATATTGTTTTTAATGCAGTTTGAAATTTTAACATCTTTCAGGCTTGTGGATCGAAAGCATCCACAATACATATTAAGGTGTATTTTACGGTCCATTTGTCCATTTGTGTCCATAGATTTCTCTGAGATTCACCCAAAGGTAGTTTAAGATTATGACACATTTGCATATTTATTGATATTAATTTCCAATACAAAAACAAATTATTATTAGTTATTGAATTTTCTCTACTGATGTCGAAAATAAAATAAAAAGAATAAAACTTGCAGGACATTTACAGGAATTATTTAAATTGACATACAGAAAAGATGTAATACAGAAAGCCGATATAAACCAGCCTAAACTTTACAGGCGTTTTAGAATCCGGGAGGTCTGACATTGAAGCTCTGCTCGCCTTTTGTCCTGAGCTTAGAATTGGGAGCAGCCAAGAGAGCCCTGCCTGAGGAACTATAGCTGACCTCTGGCTCATGCGGGGTTAAAATGTCACAGAGGTAGCCAGGAGCAGGGCCTTGATAACCCTTGAAAGTTTGCATTAAAATCCTAAAATCAATTTCAAACCTGACAACCAAATGTGAGGATGCCAAACTGAGTGCAACGTGTTCCCTTCACCTTCCTAGTGCTGGTCAAAGTCTTCTGCGGCATCTTACGCCGACTGCAAACATGCCGTGGCTATTCTGTACCACTAACAGACCATCTCATTCCAGTACATTTATGATGGGTTAAATAACTGCGATGCATACACAAGCTCCATACAGTGTGAGCATCTCCACACACAAACACAGCCTGTTGTTGTTGGTGGTGGTGGTAGCAGCAGGTTGGGGGCCATCTGGACGTAGATGCTTGGAGAGAGATAATGACATTCTCCAGAAACGGAGTCTTTGATGGTGATACAATACAGTCCTGCTGTACTGTTTTCTGCCGGCGTAACAGTGGGCTTCTGGCTTTCACCATCAACATCTTACCAGTTTCCCTTAATGTGGCGTTTGTTTGAGAACATCAATCTAACAGGCTCCAACGTGGATCTGAATGCCATCACACAATGTATGCCTATTATGGCCAATCACCATTCATCAGATACAACATAGAGAAATTATGTGTACCGCATGCAGACACTGCAAACTGATTCAACATGAAAGACACTGTCCTCACCAGGAAAATGACACAATTGGTTGTTTTTTTACACAATCTATTGTAGGTCTGGCTCTTTTATGATGAGTGATCTCATGTGGTCCAGCAAATAATGACTGTCCTTACTTGGAAACAAAGGCATAAGCAGCGTGGCGTTGCCGCGACACCTCCTAGGGGGTTATGGTTTGGTCAACAAAGTGTGTGACTGCATCTTGGCTCCTACCTACGCTGACATCTCTTTACCATGACCACAGTTAAAACAAATCCTTTATTTTTGGTGTGGTAGACCTCCACAACAAACTCAGGGTCACACTGCGATGCACACGTTTGATGCAACATTCTATGGAATTATGGAGTTGCAGAGCTTTGCGGAAAACGAGGTTGGAAAAATGAAAAAAAAAAAACTAAAAGGGCACTTCCGTTTCCATAAGTGAAAAATAATGCGTGTATCCTCCCCATGATCTGGGAAGTATTCTTTTTTGGCCCATGCTACACCCGTCTACCAATGTCATAAAAATTCCTTTTTTTTCCATAATCCTAATGCTGACAAATGGACAAACAAACCAATCAACTGAACCGAAAAACACAACGATCAAAATGAAAACAATGAGCTGAAGGATGCTAAAATGCCCAGTAGAACCCAGTGGAACACCTGAATCGGGTGCAAACACCAACCACGGAGGTTGCAGATATGAACAACACTCATATCATAATATTTTTTGTCAACAATCATTGGAGCTGTTTCGTTGTCTTTCTGCTGACAGGGATGTCACATCTAATAACACTCATACAAGGCAACGAGTGGTTTGTTTTAAGGGGCATGAGTACATCCAGTAAACACCCATCCCATCAGTAAGAGAATTGTATTCTGGTCCGGCAACGTGTTCTGTATTATGGACATGAAATCCGGACAAAACAACGGATTACGCAGGTCAAACAGATGACTCAGCACTTGAGAGACAAACAGGGGATTTATCAGTACCGTTTAATAAATAAATAGGTTAGTCTTTGAAAAGAGTTAGAGCTGACACTGAAAGTAAATGATTTATGAATGGAACATCCAGGGTCGTGGGTGTTGTTATGAAGCGTACTCTATTTGTGGTGTGTGTGTGTGTGTGTGTCTGTGTGTGTGTGTCTGTGTGTGTGTGCGTGTGTGTGTGTGTGTGTGCGTGCGCTTCTCCGGCTGCCCAATATGTGAAACCCTCCTACGCCGATTCCTGCGGTATCCATCACGAGGGAACATCCAAAAGTAAATTTAGGGACGGGGAGGAAAAGTTTGCCACACCAGCATCCTCTTTAAACAGTTTATGTTGTTCACCGATGAAGAAAATATCAAATTCCAGATGAAAATTTATGGAAATTAGATCAATGCTATTACAGCGGCGACTTTTTAACGCAATATATTCTTTGCAGAGACAGTCCATGTGCAGATGATAAATAGAAGGTAGTCAGAGAGTTGCGAGGGTCTTTCCTCCTGTGGAGCGGACCTACGAATCTGTTATTGCATTTCAGCCTAACAGGATCAACATGCATACATAAAAAAAAATAAAAAATGCAGCATCCAGAGAAAACTCCCATCCCAACATTCCCGTCATTCTCCACCTCTCTTCCTCACTCTCTGTATTTGTCATGAAGAATCTAATACCATTTTCACCACAGTGAAGTGTCAGGTTATTGTAAATAAGATGAGATTTTCCTGCAGAGTGTGTTGTGTGTGTGTGTGTGTGTGTGTGTGTGTGTGTGTGTGTGTGTGTGTGTGTGTGTGTGTGTGTGTGTGTGTGTGTGTGTTCTCAAAAAGGAGGCAGTAAAGCTTTATAATGCTGATTTATCAGCTTGTCAGAATCAAGTATCTTTTAGACATTAATGTGTCGGTGCATGTGTGTGTGTGTGTGTGTGTGTGTGTGTCTGAGTGACAGCACCTCATATGCACGTCTTGTGCACTTGCTCGGATCCTGTCAAAGTCCCACAATCTTTACTGTGATGACGGCCGGTTCAGTTGCATCAAACCAGCTTTAATTCGGACCGTTTTCTCTCCGCTTCGTCGGCGGTATCGGCCGGTTGAGTGGTATTGGCTTTCCAATCAATGTGCTGATTCTATATTTCTATATTTATTCATAACTGATTGCTTTTCCGGTCTTTAAAAAACTCCTTTGACGGCACAGCATTGATTTTGTATTCCTCACTAAGGAGCTGTTAAGTTTCTTCTTTCACAAACAATTAGCTGTTTAAGTAGAAATCATAATACCATCTCTTCTAGAACTGTCTTACCTCTTATGATTTGTGTGATACTCTGTGCTTTTCTATTACAATCTGGAAATGACCCAAGTGTTGGAAAAGATATGGAGAAATAAAGAGATGTTAAATATGGTGTGTGAGTGTAAAAACAAAACATTATTTAAAAGTGAGTTAGTAAAAAAAACAAACTGAAATCCACCTTTTTATCTTTTTACTGATTGACGGGTTACATGAATAAATTGTCAGATTATACTAAGTGAATCAGTTCTCTTTGTCCCTTTGTGTGTTTTTTCTTAAAATGCATTGCAGTAATGTGATAAGTGATTATCTTTTCAAGAATAAGTATCCATTTTAATCATTTTAATTTGTTTCAGCTGACAGCAGGTGCTGCTTCTCTGAAGGACAAACCTGAAACTTTGAGAGATTTTGGGGAGAATATAAGCGGTGGAATCCAACAACAAAGAAATGAGTTTGTGTTGAAAACCACAAATAAGTGGTTTTGATGGGTTGTTTTTAGTTTTCTTTCTATTTGAAGGGTTAGGTGGTCCTGTGGTTGGAGAATTCTGTGGGCCGTTATTGATTGAGGGGTCTTTCTGTTGCTTATCTGAATCATTTATGGAGAGATGTTAATGTATATTATACAGTTCGCAAAAAACCTCAGAGGCATTTCAGTAATTTACTATAAATATTTCAGTTTTCTGATGTCTTTTCAAAATCGGAAGCGATAGTAGCTCGTTGGAATGACAGTAACGACACAGATTCTGTGTTGGACTATTACAAGGGCGTTCAGCCGTGTGCAGTATTTGGGAATTACAGAGCATGATCTTACCACGGCATTATGGTATGTTCAAAAATAATACATTTAAACAAGCACACTGAAATGCTTACAATACATATACACAGTGTATCTATTTAAGCATCGTATACACAATCAAATGACCGAACTGACGAGATTACGTCACCGGCAGCAGTTGCCCGCCGGCGAGCTGCCCGGGACAATGAGGTCCTCAAATGAATGCAGGGAAGTGTGATAATTACTGCTATTCTGAGAAGCAGAAACACAAGGCAGGAGAAGGAGGGAATTATTGTTCTGGAGCTAGGGAGGGGAAATACACGTTTCCTTTCCTAGACCTAAATATTTACCCTCTTCTACAGCCAGCTGACTCACGCTCAGAAGACAGCGCACACGGAGCCGGAAACGCCCCTCGCCGGGTCAAACTGATGCCTGAAACGCTGCCTCCTAAAACATGACTGCCATTAGTGCACACACACACACACACACACACACACAAGCACACACACACACACACACACACACACACACACACACACACACACACACACACACACACACACACACACACACACACACACACACACACACACAGCTTCCTGATCTGATTAGCGGACTGCGGTGCCCTGTTAGCTTGATGATAGCCCATTTCCCATTTTCCCATCAGGCCACTGTTGTGCCCTCGTCCTGCATGGGGCATGTGTTGCAGCAGGTGACAAAAGATTGTAGGAAGGGAGACAGCGTGTGTGCGCCGTGTGCATCATGAACTGCTTGTTTCAAAAATGTAGATGAGGAACACCATTTGGCATTTTGTTGCCCACCTAAAATTCTAATTCTTGTGTGTTTTTTAATTTGTATTTTCTTTGTCAAACAGTGAAGACAGAAAACAAGCCAACTGTTCAAGGCAGCCGTTTTCTAAGCCAAATTGTAGTAATGCAATGCAAGTTTGCCAAGAAGCAAAACAAGTTTGCACATTATACATTCCTGTACAGCATCCTGCTAACCTTTTAAATTCAGACAATGTAGGGAACAGGTGGTCAGATATTTTCCTCACAGTATAAAGCAACCTTATGGGGAATTTGTATTGTAATATTAGTAGGTGGTGACTGAATTAAGTAATAGAAGAGGTGCTTCTCGAGCAGGGCTTCGTGCTGACCGTAGTGACTTGAAAGCTGCAGTCCTTCTGTCACCCATATTTGGGGTTTTCATGTTGTTTTTCTTGTTTCTCTCCCCCAGTATGTGGTCAATCTGTCTTCATGACCTCAACACACACACACACACACACACACACACACACACACACACACACAGCTGTACATTGCAAGACCTACCGCCTCCTCTGCTTAATCCTCCTCTGCTTAACTCAGATTTCAGATAGGTCAGAAAGAATGAGCCATGATCCAAAATGAATGTCACACAAATGAGAGGGAAAAAAACAAACATGTATGCAGTAAATTAAATGAATGCACACATGAATGCAAAAAGGAAATGTAAATACACAATATCAAAATGGATGACGCCAATGACAATTGGCCTTCGTAGTTGATATCTGTGTGCATTTCTATGGCTCTGGGCTCATAGTGTTCACCGCACTACGACCAGAAAAATCTAATAGAGGAGGAACTTTCCCAGAATCCTTTGAGAAAAACACAATTCTAACTCAAGGAAATCTAGGCAACCCGCTCTCATTCCCAACTCATCAAATATGGACAGATGCCCCTCGGCTTCTGATGCCGACACCAAGGTACCCTTGAGCGTTTGTATTAAACGCACCATGCTTTCACTCTCATATAAACCCTCCTCATTATTAGATGGTCAAAGCAACTGACTAAAGTGGGCATATGGCAGGCGGAGGGAGGTTAGATGGGCCAAACAAACACGCAGGACACCGCAGTTTGTATTTAACTTATTTTGCCTTACTTTGTTAGTTACTTTGTTACATAACAAACATACTTATTTTAACCCAAACTAAAGACTAACCAAGTACTTATGTGGCCTAAACCTAACCACGTAGTTTTGTTGCACAAGTAAATCCTAAAAATGAACTAAACCTAAGTTTATTTTGAAAAGATACTTGCATGGTCCAAAGCTGCCTCTAGCTGTGTACCTGGAGTATGAAGCTTAGGACCACAGATCAAGCTGCAGTAGTTGGGAGTGAGAATGTGTTGAATGGGCCAACCTCAATTACACACCACACGACACTACAACTCGTGTACAGATTTATTCACAAAGTACGGAAGCAGTGTGTGGCAGCAGTATTAATATATTAGGATGAGGGGTGGACATTTCTTGTAATGTATTGTACAGTTAAAAGCAAAATTGGGCTGTTGGCTTCAAGAGTACTTTAAGAAGAGAGAGAGAGAGCTACAGTAGTGAGTGAGGGGGGTGGTGATGAGACAAGAAAGCGAGTGGACAAAATAAAACGGTATTTGCTAATAGTTTCATCAACATTAAGCAGAAATAACGAACCATAAAACACTCTGCAGATTGTAAACTTTGTAGAGACGCATTTGTTATTTTCCACCTCTGCATATCTCCTTTTTATTCATTCATCGCATCCGACTCAAACAGAGTCAACATGATAACTGTGTTGTATTATATGATAGCAGTCACACTTTTTAGCTCCTAGTTTAGTTCCTTGCTAAATACTTGGGACTATCTGGTCTTCAAGTTAACACAGAGTGCAGTATTTCTCTTTTGTTTCAAGTGTAGGAGACAATCTTAATTGGTTTGAGAAACATATTGCAGAGCTGAAAACACATTTTGCAACAAAACGTTGAACAGCCGTTACATCTGCTCTGTATGTATTGTCTATGTGGGAAAAGAAGGGAAAAAAAGGTATGAGAGAAAGATCATCTTTGAAAAGCTTTATCGTAGGCAACTGGACTCGCTTAGGAAATCTAAAGGAAGTCACGTTGCCTACGAAAAAGCTTTCAAAGATGACCGTGACCATGGATGAGTATTTTCACATACATGAGAGAAAGATCATTTTTTTCTGTGTATGACTCAATTTTGGGACAAATTCTAAACCTGCGCAAATGAGACAAAGACAAACCGTGTAATTCTAAAAAGACCCACAAAGGTTGAAATTCACACCAAACCCTGCTGCTAAGCAAAGTGCAGTAATATGCATTTAGGCTCCTTCCTATGCAAATGAGAATCTTTGCAATAGCGTACACACTTATCGTTTCTGCTGCAGTGGGATCGCTGAAATGATTTAATAACACAAAATATGTCCCAAATGACTCAAAAAACAAAACCTCTTAATAATATAATGGAATATATATTTACCTCATTAATGATGTATTATTTCACCCACCAGCATATGTGTGCTCTGCAGCACAGAGGGTTTTATTGGCAAAATGAAAGTAGAGAAATGAGTCCAACCTGAGCCTGACTGGACTCAGCATATCGGGGTTTGCTGGGTTCTGATGGGCTTCTGGCTCAGGACAACTCTTACCTCTCACAACTGATGCATCGGCCTTGTGACATATACTTAGGCACATGCATAATTGCAATGAGATGTAAAAAATAAATAAATAAAAGAGAGAGAAAAAGAAGGCAAATTGCACTTAGCTGCAACACTTCATAGGTATTTTTTGCACGATCATTAGAAAAAGATCATTAGAAAAAGCCTATCTTTTGTGAATCAGACCTTGAGACAGTGCAGAGAGTGTCTCATATGATGCGCAATTCATGGTGCTATAAGCAGCTGCAGTCCGTTCTTTTCACCCCCTTGTCTTTTTCAAACTGACAAGCTGAATGTCTATGCAATGCATCAGTGAGTTTGTCTTTTTCAACAAGAGTATACACCCTCCCTTTAAAGCGCATGCCGTTTGTAGGCTCATGGCAGAGCTAACGCTAACTGCTGTATTCACTGCTGCAATCCCAGAGTGAAAACAAAAGAGACAATAAATAATAAATGGTGCTCTTTAAGCTGTGTTCCTAACATCAAAAAGTAATGCCTCTAATATGCATCTAATATCCCATATTTTGTCCTCAGTGGAATCTAATGAATAACAGAGCTATACCAATTAGGTGCAGGAAGTTACTGTTAATTGCATTTCTAAGTTCTATTATGTAGTTAGCATGCATTAATCACAATGTTATTTTTCCAAATGCTATTTGTGGTTAAAGCAGAGTCAAAGTGTATTTGGAGTGGATTATGGCTCAACTACTGGATGTAAAGTTCTCAGATAAACTACAATGGACTGTGATACATTAGGCCTGGATGTTACCAGACAAGGAAAAACACATTCTGGGGCAACATAATTCAATAATGTGCATTCAGATTCATATTGTTACAGGTTAAATATGGAATTATAAAAGCAAATACCAGACGAGACAAAGTCTATTATAATTAGGAACAGAATAAAATTGGGCATTATCAAAACCACTTCGACCAACAGAATCTGTTTTTTTATACCATGTATGCAAATGTACAAGATATCCAGTAACAATTAACTTCAAGTCTGCAGCCGGAGACAATAACTGTTTTCTTGAGGTCAAAGAGAGAGTGTATAGAGACACACTTCCTTTTAATCAAATCCAGAACAAGAGTCTCCAGTTTCCTCCTCTTCACTGTGTGTACTCCAGAAGACGGAAATGTAGAGTTCAACAGGAAATGTCAGATTATAAAACCCGGAAATCAGAGTTAGATTATCTAATCACAGAGGAAGAGAAAGTTTAAGACATATTCTGAATCCTTTGTCCTGCTTGTGTTCAGACTCTAGTTTTCTTAAAACAATGCATATCCATTCGTCCGTTAACGTCCACCCCTCTACCATCACCCTGCCAATGGACCTGCCGTGTCCTCTCACTTTGACTAGTTTAACTCTATAAACATCATGCCAAAACAAATGAGGATGAATAGAGCTTGTCAACATTTATACTATTACTAGCCATGCATAACCCAGATATAGACAGAGGGTTTAATAAGAGGAAGAGGTTCAGGAGGCGGTGGCAAAAGTGGGCGGACTGCATCAGTGTAACCATCTCCTCTGACCCTAATCCGCTATTCAAGAACCAAGACAACCTATTGGCATCCATTAATCCTGAATTGGCTTACAATCAATGTGCTCTTCAATAACTCCTTATTCACCCATTCATCAATACCTAAAGACTACTCCTCGTTCCCCATGTGTCTCACCTGTCACAGGCTTGACACATTTTTTTCTTCCATTTTCTTTGAGCCTTATTTGGCAATAAAGGTCAGTTGGTCGTGGATCAATGCAGAATAAAAAAATATATCATCAACTATGGAATTGGAATTTACTGTTTTTAGATTATCTAAATTTTACTTTGTACTTCCACTACATTTACAATGAAATACTTGCAAATTAAGGCCATCCTAATCAGCTTCACACTTTGCGCTAGCAAATATTAGCATGGTAACACACTAACTCACGTACATTTTCTTCATTCATAATAAAAAACTGATGGCTTTAAATCCCCCTGCAGATCCTGTTGAGTTGACGACCCATCTGTGATTGTGACTGTGTGTGTTTGGGTTACACAGGAAGGGGATCCCAGCAAGTGACACTCGGTAAGCACGTGCACGTGTGAACGGGCGTGCCGTTGTGCACAAAGTAAATCAATTAAGCAGAGGGAATCTCAAGGGAGAGAAAGCGAGGTGCTGCTTCCTGTCCTCAACTCCCCAAAGACCCTTAAAATACACACATAAATTAAAATGTAATCTGCGTTTCCATCACAAAGCCTGCTGCAGGCCCGTAATGCTGCACCCCACAGCAAGAAATCAGCTGTGATTATATTTCCATTGCTTATACTTGAGCATCAAACCGGTGTTGCTTAATCAACTCCATCTTTAATCAAATTAGGTTTCGGATGAACCATAAAGTCTAATCCAGTCTCCCAGTACCTCAGGTGTCTAAGCCAGATAGGCAACATCTCAGCCCCTCGTCTTAGGCTGAAGGTACAGGAAATTAATTCTGGGTTAAATATGTACATCAATAATTATTGCAAACAAAGACAAATCTTTCAGTGATTGTTTTACACTGAAACAACTGCAGTGTAGGGGTTGTGAAGCCAAACCTCGGCACTCAAAGGTTGATTGTCCCAGAGGGGGGAGCGGCACCGGGGTTATGGAGGGTGATGGGAGGGTGCATGTGGTGTGAGTGGGGTGGAGCGAGCATCTAGGGTACGCTTAGCCTCTGTAAGAGAAACACCCAAACCCTGCCCTTTAAAGGGAGGTCCACGGGGACGGACTCACCCCGTTTTATTAGAAATTCATGAATGAATTTATCTCCTGTGTTTAACCAGCGTGTACATAATATACACGTAAAAAAAAAAGTATTGGGTGCACAGCAATATAATCTGATTGGATCTTTATGTTTACTCACAACAACTCAGCTTTATTAATTTAAAACATCCCGGAGCAGTCCACCCCTCACCTCCTCGCACTCCCACCTCCGTTCTCACCCTTAACCTCAACTCCCTGAAAGGCAGAGGGGGTGCACAAAGGGGGGGAGGAGGCACATGCAATAGATGAGGGCAGTGAAAAAGAGCAGCGTTTTAATTGACACCCTTTAAGTTATCTGCAAGATAATTATGGCCAACAGCTGTAGACGGCGCAACACGCAACAATGGGACTTATTTGCATGCCGGTGGAGTTGTTGTCAGGGAGTGCCGAGCCACATGAATGACACTCAAACAACGTTGATATGTAGAATAGTCACACACAAATATGTACACATGAATACACAGTGGAGATTCATAAACTCCAACATGTATTGACACACAAAAGCCTCACGCTGCTTTGAAGTGAGTGGGAAAGATGGTTGAAAAGAAGCCACAGCTGATGACTTTTGTTATTTTCTTACATCGAGGGGTCACAGCTCTTTAAAATCCACACTCTGCCTCAAAGCAACAGTGGACCCCACTGAGCTTAAGAGCATGCGCTCCCCATTTTAGTCCCAATGCGAGAATTAATTATGAATTAATTAACATTACACTTAGGAGCAGCGACTTTTAAATCTTTTTTTCTCTCCTCTCTCTTTCTGTGTCGTCAGGAATAATAGGAGCTGGAGAAAGACAAAGAGGAGGGATGGAGATATGGATGCATTGTATGTGTAAGACTGTCTCCGGGTTATGAATAAGAGAATGTGTGTAGAGTTTGTTTCTCCCGGCGACCCATTAAATATTTCATGGAGGGGGATAAATACTGAGAGAATGCCGCCCCCTCCCAACCTGATCCACACTGCAATTAGAGGGCCATTATCCCTCTCTCAACCCTCACACTCGCTACAAACCCGGCCTCAAAAGCAGCAATAAAGCGCCCTGTGATGAGATATGATAACAAAAACCATGAACAGAACACGTATCTTTAGGATTTATAATGAAATTACACAGTTTCATTATGGATGCTAACCTGTGTTTTTTTGTAGGTCATTTCTTGCTAAACATCATTAAAAAAAAGAGAGAGAGGAAACCCTCCAGCTTCACACTATTGGGTTTCATTCATTTCATTTGATTTGACATATCATGCTTCTGTGCTCTGGCAATAAGGACACAACATTGCAGCATATTGGCAGGCTCATTTGCTTTTCATAGTGAGCGTTGTGTCCAAAAAAAAGTGCCCCCTGGGATAAACACGTGTACGGGGACTGCGGGCTCGCCGCCCCAGCAGCAGGTGGCCCATTGCTGCCTAATGAACACCGCAATCTGTTACTATCGCAGCGGTGCTTTTCACCAGACAATTAGGCGACTAAGCATGTCATTATTCCAGGCCAACAAGAAGAGCCTCTTCTCTAATTTCATCTTTTCATTCCTGTTTACTCACCCACACTCCCCTCATTAACGAGAGATTTTCCAGTCCATGCTAATTGGTTTCAATAACATTCATTTTAGTTGAAAGGAAACGATTCTGTTAATTGAGGAGCGCAGAGAGAGGAGAGAGGAGAGAGGGAGCGAGGGGAGGGAGGGGGGAGAAAGAGGGGCTTCTTTTCATTTTCAAGTGCGTCCATGAGATGACGCTTTTGAAAAAGCGCTCTACAGGTTTAGAGCTAATGAAATTAAGTGATGCCGGCCGTGGTAAAAAGGAAAGCTCAAATTAAAAGCAATTTATTTTCATTGAGGCATGTGGCACTGTTCGGGCACAATTAATGGGCTGAGCCTAGACACAGAGATATAGAGAGAGAGAACAAAAAAGAGACAAAGATACAAAGAAATGACTGGGAGCACAGATGAGCAAAGAGAGAGCAACGTCTAGACCCGGACAGATTAACTGTAATGATTTCTATTGTTGTATCTCCATTTCTTTTTTATTTTGCTAAGTTTGAATAGGAAATACGGGCGCCCGCTGCTCAAATATCTGAAATAATCTAAAACACTGTAGATGTTTGACTAAATCCTGGCACAGTATGATACTGCATGTGGCTTATATTCAGAATACAACAATCAGGACTAATTCATATTAAAATAAATGATTTGCCTGAAGAGATAATGGCATCAAACGTCTTTTGAAATGTTCATTTCATAATATTTGGTTGAAAAATGCCCTTTTACACACTGATATTAACAATTTTATGTTGATGTTTTTCCATTTCCAAATTACTTCACATATTTAGCATCATTATAGAATTTGCACTCTTTTTAATTATCGGTGAAACATGACTTTCTTTAGTTGAGAAAAAGGTGCATTTATTGGCCGTTCTGGAGCTTTTTATCAATCATCTTCATCAGTAGATGGATTTGCCTAGTTGTCATGGGATTATAGAATTTACTTTCACTACCAAATAAAGTAACCATTGATTACAATAATTAAGACATGATATATTATTTTACTAATTTCAGTTATTGATTCACTAACTTACTTTATTTTATTTATATAACTAAAAACCCGAAAGCTTTAAAATATATATTAAATGAACTGGGACTGAATATTTCACCTATTTATAATAAGGATACAATTAATCAACTTAAGTAATTAGTTGTAACTAGCAAAATTGGAAAATTGGAATTTTTAACATCCCCTATTTCATGAAAAGTGCACAAACTCCATCTGCTGATGAAGATCATGTGATAGGATCAAAAGCTCTGGACATTGTGGTGTTTTCTCATTTGCTGTTTCCAAGGTCCAGACTGGACTTCATGACTCTTTCAATTAAATGTCCACTATCATCCAGAAATGTATTGCATGGCCAGGTTTATTCATCTTCAATGCAACGTTATGCAATAATTGTGTTTTTGCAAATTTGGTTCATTGGACAGCTGTTCACATGCATTTGTTATGGTTACATTACTTAAACTAAAACTAGCAAGACAGCTTAGCTGACACAGCCAAAAACCAAGTGCAAGAACACAAGACCTTGAAAGTCAGCTGTTACAACTGATATTATACTATCAAGAAGGCCAGCTTGGTGTCTGTGGACTTTTATTCCACAAAGCTCTTGCCAACAACTAAAAGCCAGTCTGAAGTTTTGACTACGCTTGTCGGGCGAGCTTCCTCCATCAACATCATATTCTATCTCTTCGCCTTTGCCATGATATCCATAGAGAATGCAGAACACTGTTCCAAGGCCCGTTTCCTGAATCTTATTCACCGCTCCCCACCAGGCCTTCCAGGCAGCGTAACCAAAACCTGACTTTTTTCACTTGCAAAATTATATTTTAAATGGAGGGAAAAAATCCAACTCAAATTGGATCAAAAAGCGATTTGTTGACTGTTGACTACCGTACATATTCTGTTCTGAAATAAGTTCCCATGGGGGACAAGGGAAGAGGAGAGACTTCACCCCTCTAAGTCTTCTGGGAAATATATCAAGTGTTAGAGCTTAATGCCACTGCCACAGCGGAGCCACTGCTTGGGCCGTAACCCCTCCACAGCATTCAGACACGGTCAGTCAGCTGCCTAACCAGCCGTTGTACGGTTGTTTAGTGACGGCAGAGCGAGCGTGTTAATGGCCTGTCTAAACAGCCTCAGCTGGGAGTAAGGGGGGGGGGGGTGACATCCTTCTGGTTACTCCACAGGCTGGAGGTGTGGCAGGTTGTACCCTGTAAAGGCATCCGGAGACCACAGGAAGAGGAGACAGGAGATCGACTCAAGCAGCTATAATCTCATTACTCATCAATACGTTGACAAGCAGAGAGAAAGGGAAGAGGGAGTTTGAGACGGAAAAACAACAAAATTATTATTCGCAGGCTACTGTGCTGTCTGTTTCCTAGCCGAAATCCTCAGTATATCCGTCTCGGCCCGTGTTTCAGCCAATGAGAAACCAAACTAGTATAAAGTATGACTAAATGCCCTGCTCCTCTCTGAGGAGCTCCGAGTGCGGCGCTAGCGGGAGATCAGTGCAGTTAATTTACATAGCATTTGCATTATGTCAGGACATGAGCTACAAATAGGTATGAGTGTGTGGCTTAATTAGAAATGAGCCAGGCTTTTCAAAAACACCCCTTTGCATCATAATTGAGTCAGCTCTGCGCCGGAGTAAACGGCAGCGAGTGGGGGAAAAGATGCCTGTTTGTGAACACACTCGGAGATGATTGGTAATTATGATACACCTAACAGGGCTCAGAGAAACTTGTACTCATTTTACACAAAACAATTGTGTGTGCTTTGAACCACGGCAGAGGAAACGACCCTATAATATCTGGGTTGAAATAATAAAATATATATGATAAATACTGAATGCTTTGGATCCAGAGGGGGGTGTGACTTGAAGGCTGCTGGTGTTTCTATTTGCAGGAGCTTTTTGATCAAGAACGTGCAGAGATGTGTCTCGGGACTTTTTTCAGAACCAGTGAAGACCACTGCTAACAGAACAAGTAAACAAGATGAAAAGTTCAAATAAAATGAGCATTATTTTAACAATTGTACCATGATTTCTGCTAATACATATAAACCCAGGAGTAAATTATTACACTTTGGACTTATACTGTTAAAAGGTAATTAGGATAAAAAAAAAACTACAGGCTGAACGGGGAAATATCTGCAAAGAATAAAATACTGCAAACATATTATAGCTGTTCTTCCTATTAAAGGGAGCACATTGGTTTCTGAAAGCGGTTACACTGGGAGTCCCATGAAGGTCCAACGCCCATTAAAACACAAAACGCAAAGCACATTTTCAGCCGGTAGATCAGTCATATTTACTCGCGGGATCATTTGTGTTTATTCACGTCACCTGGGCTGGACGCCATGGAGGTGGACTCTGTGTTTACATCAATGATGCTTTGTGTTCAAACACAGTCAAAATTAATAGACAATGTTTCCCTTATGATGCCAAACATATCATCTGCCCTGAGAATTGTTTTCTTTGTTGCTGCTGTTTATGCAAAAACAGTGTGTGAAATCCAGAAGTCAACGCTGACTCATTTGTCACATTACTTCTGTAAGTAAGTAATCCCACCTCCATAGTTTTAAGTCTTATTTTAACACAACCTTTGACAAAAAACTAACCCAGTATCTTTGTTGCAGGTGCTCGTTAAATAACACATTTTTCATATGAACCATAGTGAGGATATGTCGAGTATACATGCACTATATCAGGCTTTAAACACAACAAACAATAAAACAATAAATAATAAAAATAATGTAATCTTCATTGTGGATAATATTAGGGGGTCAGGGTGAGGGTTAAGCAAACTATCAACGCTGAATTAAGAAATCTGGGTCGGCTCCAAGGTTGACAAATCACACTTCAAACGCTACTGCCATCAAACTACACCAGAGGATGCTATTAACAGGAATTATACCTACTGGGCAACAGTTTCCACAGACGTGGCCTTGGCCGAGTCACACAAACTCCACATGACCGTCTGAGGCTGATCTGTGGCCGAGGGGTCAATAACATCCGTCCCAGTGGCACATCGCCCCCACATTCATCCATCTCTTCATGCATGTAACGGCCTCTCTGACTCTCAGTACCTACTCTGTTATCTTCAGACTGTGTGCTCATGTCTTAAAAATGTCTTTGAACATCTCTATATTTGTGTTTGCAGGAACGTACACACACACACACACACACACACACACACACACACACACACACACACACACACACACTCTGTGTTAATATACACACAGCCTGCATTAATTGTGTGATGGCCGGTATTTTCCGTTTTGTGATTAAATGTGTTTCAGTATTTGAACTTGCACCAAAATGTGACGGGAGCCAGGGTGTTCAGAGTACCTGGGGTTACCAAGGTTACCAAATTGAATCGTCCCCTCAGACATGGCTGATCTACATAATTTGGTGGTATCATTCACAGTGTCTCACGGCCCGGGTGATGAATGGCACCCGCAAAAGATAATATTTCTGCTTGGATGTAATAAATCTTATGTAAAGTGCTCCACGCTTATATAGCAATGGCGGAGATGTGGTAGAAAAAGATGACACTTTTTTTTTTTTTACTCTTCCTCTATTTCTTATTTTTCCATCCTCACCGTCTCGGTCGCTCCCATGAACAGCAGGAAGTCTAAGTTGCATTTCCAAAATTTTAGTTATTATCAGCAATATTGATGGTTGGAGTACAACCACGAGGAGAGATTTCACTCACAAGTTGTTTCACTGGATACAATAAATGTATGTTCGGATAACGCTGATGTCCTCAGAGACATCTTCCCCGTGCTGCTCCTCTACCTGTTGTATTGATCTCAGCATCAGCCAGCCCCTCGCAGACAGCCGCCTGCAGTGTCCTGCTATTACTAAACCAGCCCCCGGGTCGTGAACTTGTGACACCCCTCCTGCTCGGCGCTGCTCAGCGAGGGGGCTTGACCCCCACAAGGGGCTGGGAGGCCAGGGACACTCTGGATAGCCGTATGTGTTATTCACAGCTCCCCGATCATCATGTTTTTGCCTGCGTTTATCATGCATTAACACTCATTAAAAACACAGTGGAAAGTGAGAGCAGCTCTGTGATAGAGAGGCTCACAGCACCGAGAAAGAGATGTGGAGCGGTTTGTATATAGACTTCTGAACAGTCAGTTTGTCCGTGTAGAAACGGGAGCATATGCAAATTAAATGCAAACTGTGTGTTACTTGTAGTTTAATTTGATACACGATAACAGTGTTCTAAGAAAATGTCTATTTATTCCAAAGGTTACTAATCACAATTGTTTACTAATTAAGTTTTTCGATCTCCTTCCTCCTATTATTCCTGTTTTTAATAAGCTGAGAGTCAGGTGTACTTGACAGTAATGAATGACTGATTTTAGCTGATCGTTATTGCTGCCCTCCTCTCGCCTGCGATTGCACCGCATGTGTGTGTGCACACGTGCGCGTGCGAGCGTGCGTGCTGCGGCTGCCTAATAAAAGGGATAATTGTCCCATCTTTGCTTGCAGACACATAAAGCAGTGTGTATTGACTGCTTGACAGGCTGTGATTCCAGTAAAGCTAATGGCTTTCTCAATTCCCCTGCTCCATCCATCAGGCCCCGAGAGCACCCCGTCATGTTTTCAATTAATGAAGAGAAAACCATAAAAAGTTAAAAGGCAGCGTGACACGGTGGACGACAACGTGTACACACACTCAGACAAGGACACACACACACATTTGTTATCACCCACCAATATGAAATATACACACATGCACACACAGAAAAACAAAAACAAACTCGAGACCTGAAAGCTCTCCAAGCTTCTTTACCATGACACACACACACACACACACACACACACACACACACACACAGCCAAACAATGCTATCTGTTGTCTGCTGTGAGTTTGAAGCTCGCCTGTGTCTCAACGTCACACCCTCGGCTTGTAATCATAACGTATATATGTATTCTGGTGGTGAGGCTGCTTAGTTTGGTTGCCTGCTTGCTGGTTTTATGTAGGAGATAAAGGGAAACCTCCGATGTGCCTGGGTGAGCGATAGTAAAGCCCACCAATTCAGGCAGGAAATTATGGTGTAAGTGGCTTTGTGGCTGATAGTCAAATGAAGCCATGGCGGCTGGATGCCGGCTCTAATTAACCGGCTGGCAGGTTTCTGCGATATCAGGAATCCTACAGGCTGACCTGATGACAAGACCAGGGTGCACACAGACCTACACACAGGCACTTGTCCAGAAAAACGCAGGATAATGCACACACATGGACACACACACATAATTATCACAAACTTTGCAAAACTGAACCCATTGAAAACTATATTTCAGGCCTTTGACCTTGCATTGTTTAGTGTGTTAAAAATGACATATAAAGACCAACACATCCAGCACAATAAAATGTTTGTTTCCAAGCACTCCTGCTGTTCCTCATAATCACTTTCCAAATAAGATTGGAAAACATAAACTCAACGTTTTTCTCAAACAGTCAGCGGGACAAACCGTTTTCAATAAAGACCTCCCTCTGTTGCCTAATGACGGCTCGTGTCTGCAGATCAGCAATCTTACAGTCACATCATCAGACCCTTTACAGAATTAATTTTAAATGATTGGCAGTTTGTTATGTGCATATCACTAATCTCTGTAATTCTCCATTACCTTATTGGATGGATATATGGAAAGAAAATGGGGGGGAAACAATGTTAGCAGTGCACAAAGAACTGAGGGAAAAAACAAACACATTCAAAATGTATTGAATTCACTGATCAATTATACATGAAAACCTAAGTGTGTTTAAAGGGACCTGCTGCAGTATCTAATCGCTCAGTCCAATTCATCTGCGTCTACAGTGTATACAGTTACAATACTGGGGAAAATGGGACCCTAAAAGCTGTGGGAGAAGGTGTATATTGGCCGCCAAGAATGAGATTTATGCCTCTTCTTGTGTTTGATTTGCTGGTCTAAATCACCAGTGATGTGATGTGAAAGTAAGCTAAAAAATAAATGTCACAGTGGCAAGAGTGCCTGCTGGGAAATGTTCAACATGACTGCCATATTCCTGAAGTCTGCTGGCAGTGTTTACTCCACGCAGCCATATAAAACATTTATCTCCACTGCTGGTTGCACTGGAATTAATCAGGAGAAATACTTACAGAGGAGACTCGCTACTCGGTGAGCACATCATTTGCTGAAAGGGGATATTTCTAGATTTTTCTTGCACGTGTATGTTTGACATTCTCCTACTACTAGAGGCCGCGTGTGTTTCATTTCTGACTTGCTGGAATGGGAGTTCACACACTAGACCCCTCTGTTTCCTGACCAGTAATAAAACCAATAAGATGAGTGTTTAAAGCGGGGGAAAGAGAAGTTAACTTGGTGAGAATGACTTCAGAGAAATCACGAGCGTCTTGAGCTGCGCCTGCACGCCTCTTCACTTTAACCAAACAGAGCTGAAGGTGAGAGAGCTACTGGAGGATAGATGAAGACGGCGTAATCATGCGTGGGAGTGAGATATAACCAGCGCTTGTCAATCATCATCAAGCGCCTTTCTTGATGCTTGCAGTTTGACTTTCCTCATCGTTCAGGATAAGTTCCAACTCACATACTCGAAGCTTTTTTGATTTTGATGTAGTTATTTTTCCACTTTGCTTGCGCATGTTGAATATGACACATAGCGTATTCTGTCTCACTAACACACAGCGAGGTTTTTCAGGGGGGGAGAAAAAGGAGGAATGGCAGCTGAGAATAAATGCATTTTTCATTATTATAGATTCTCTCAACTTCTCCTCTGGCAGCGACAGCAACCTCTGCTTAAACATCTCCTTTGTGCCCCTCGGCGCTTCCCCGCGTTTGGACGCCGGCCAAGCAGAAAGTAATTTAAACATTACAGGAAATTAAATCTCACATTTCCAATTTTTACCTTAAAGTTTAAGTACAATGAAAATGTCACCCATGAATTATGGAATCAAGCTGAATTTCTCCTCCAAACTTTAAACTGTGAATGTAAATGTCCTTGACAACAAGGTGGGCACTTGGAGGCTCCGTCGCTCCCTCCTTTCTAATGTGCCGCTACAGCCAATCAGAAGTGGAGAAAGGATAATACTCTTTTGCAGGGCTGTTTCTCTGCATGAAAAATGAAAGTAATGAAAGTGATCAGATGAAAGTGAGATGCAGTGACCACTATTGACCTCATTTTTACACCCGATTTGTATTTTTCTGCAATAGCGGGAATCTTTAACTTATGGTTCAACCTATATATTTTCAGGGCAAACTGTTGAATCTCTGGCAAAGACATCATGTGTTCCACATCAGGCATCACAGTATCTAATGTTCTATCTTATAATAAGATATTACACCAGTCTCCAGTGTTCAGACTTATCCTAAGATCACCTGTTAAAACATGTCTTTGTGATATTTCATTCCCTAAGCACAGGATCAGTGCAAAGATAATACATCCACTTGATATGTCTCACACCCAGACCAAATTATATTTACTGCTAAATCACATTTCTGATGGCGCTGCGTTATTAGAAAATTGCATGTTGTGCGTTTGATTTATGTCCCGGCATATCTAGAGGAAAAAAAAAAAAACATCCACCCTCCCACGCTTGCAGGTGAGATGAGTTCCTGCAGATTGCTGTTAGTGTCATCCTCGGGGCTAAGTGTTGTATATTAAAGAGACATCGCAGTGGATTGTCACCCTGGCGCCCCACCACCTAGCAATGGGCCATCTTTAATTATGGTCCGACGGAGGTGAATGCATCAGAAAAGGCCTGACAGAGCGACTAGTGTGTAGATTATTTTAATTTGCGCCCCGCCCCCAGGTGAGCGATGCTGCCGGCCTTGACCCTCCTCTGACTGCATGGATTAATGCCTGGTAATGACTGCTGAGGCTATCATTGCGGCGGGCATCATTAATTATCCTTATTGATTGTTGCTCTCAGAGATAAAGCGTTCTGCTGACTGGAAAATACCCTACACACGCAAGGTCAAGGTAAAAAAAAAAGTAGAGGAACTTAGATAATCGCATTGGGGCCACCACACCTACAATAGAAGATAAATATGGCTGCCGCCTGCAGTGTCCCATGCAGCTAATGTCTCGCTCTCTCTGTCCTTCGCTCCCGTCCCCCGTCTCCTCCTCTCTCCCTCATCTGTCTGTCTCACCATTTCCTGCTGTCCTGTCATTTTTTTCACAACAGGGAATGTAAGAGAGTCCAACAGGAAACCAGCATGTGCACATGTGTGAAAATACTGATGGAAAAACTGGTGAGAAATTAGGAAATTTGAGTGAAGGAAGATGTTGCTAGAGAGAGAGAGAGGGAGAGGGAGAGAGAGAGAGAGAGAGGGAGGAAACAGTTCGGGGACGGCAGGAAAGAAACAACGGGGAGTAAAGGGAGACAGTAGAGAAGAAGGCTGGCAGGCAGCTGTAGTGCTCAGGCAGATTAAGTTTCCATAATGGAGGAGACAGCAGGAAGTCATGGTTTTATATTTACACTCTTCTACATCACCCTGCCCTCATAAACACGGAAACAGGCACACACACACACACACACACACACACACACACACACACACACACACACACACACACACACACACACACACACACACACGTTGGAAATATTCAGCCAAGAAGTCCTGCACATAACCCCTGGTGAAACGGCAACTTGTCGTTTTTACAATTTGGTTTTGTACAGATTATACAAATGAGATGTTAACATGCTAATTAGTGAGCCTTACATGTGCTGGTAGGCAGATTAATTTTACCTTTGAACAGAACTGGGGCACCTGCTTCCTTTTGCTTTTAGTCTTTGTGCGACACTAATCCAACCGGCTTCTGGCAGTAGCTTCGTATTTACCGTACAGCCATGAGAGTTGTATTGATCTTCTCATCTCTGCGAATAAGCATATTTCCCGATTCATCTAACTATTCCTTAAAGGTTAGAGAAAGACTGTGGTTATGGCAAATAAATTATGCTCAAGGTTCGACCCAGTTTACATTCCCTCTCACGAAATGCAAAGCACACTACTTTCTGCATTGCATGGAAGATTTGTGAGGCTCAAAATGGTCAAATATGGACCTCATTTTAGGGATACTCTGCTGTACATTCACAGCATTGAGAGTAGGCTCGCTGCTTCAGGAGAGGCCTGTGTATCCCCGTGTCTGTATGTGTCTCCTCTTCCTGCCTCAAACAGGCTGAATCGGCAGATGGGAAGTATGTGTGACAGAAATGTATTCTCCTTTCAAACGCTGGTTGGAGAGGCTGCCGTAGCTCCTCTCTTGTCCTCTCTCTTCTCTGCCTGTGATTGGCATGTCTTCATATGTGGATCCTGTTCTTCCTGCGACTCGCTACTTTGTACGACTAGGCAGTGTCAAACAACAAATAAGTAAAAATAAATCCCCCCCCCCCCACCCACCAAAGCTGGGGACAGGGAGAGAGGGAGCCCCACTAAAGAGGTAGACTATGCAGACACGTTTGTAAACGTTTGCGTAGTCCTAAAAAAAAAAAAAGAACATTTGGGTTTTCATGTTCTTAAAATTGATATGAAGGATATATGGGCGCACACGCCGCACAGTCCTGGATTTGGTGGTCTTGATCCATAAATGCACTTTGTCTGGATTTCATGAGGCGATAGAGACGCAGACGGTGGAGGTAGGGCAAGATGAAGGAGTAGTCTCTTTTTTTGTTAGTACCTGTTTGAAGTGTATCAGAAGGAGCTTTCCAAGGTCTGGAAATTCATTACTGGACAGCAGCTTTGAAAGAGGTCTGTTGGATGTATATGGGTTTCTGTGTGTGTGTGTGTGTGTGTGTGTGTGTGTGCAGGCCTGCAGCCCATTGTATTCAGAGTGGAATTGCTAAGCAGTAGCCCGAGGCCATGAGCAGGCAGCTATGGCCAGGTACGGCTAGCCATTACTGCAGGGCATCAGACTATCAGACTCTCTGGAGAAAAGATCATACACACCCATATAGTAGACAGTGTGTGTCTATTTGGGCAGGTGTGCATGCATTTGTGCGACAAAGACAGACAGAAGAAGCACATAATCTCTGGCTACATCGTAAGGCTTTGAGGAGATCCAGAGCTTTTGAACCCTAATGGTGATCCTTTACACAGTTAAAATGACGTTTTGGATCAGGATCAGATGACCCTGCACCGCATGTGCATGTTTGCAACTATATGAAACAGAAGCGGAAAAGAAAACCGAGAAAGAGAAGTCAGACTGTGTTGTTGTACGACTATTGGCAAATCAATACACGACCACAACACTGACAGGAAAACCCATCGGAGGCCAATCGGCAAGACTGGAGGTGCGGCTTCGACACTTACAGCACAAACACACATTTACTCTGAGACGCACAGCAAACTGCTGTGGTGTTGCGTTTCTTATTCTCCTCCTTTCTTTTCTCTTCTCATAACTTTGACCAAACATTCAATTGAAAGCAGTTTTCATCACTAAATGTACAGACTGGCCTCCAGGACAGAGATCAGTGACAGCTGGTCTGGGACAGATGTGGTATTGCTACATGCAATCTTGCTTCAGTGTGGGACAAGTACTAATCCTGCATTATACAGCATGTGTATGATGCTCATTCTAAATGCAAAAGACCACTTTTTTGACAATATATGAACTTCATTTCCTTTTGAGCGGTATTGAAAACACATTTGACCCATAAAATGTTTTTGATTCACACATAAGTGGATGCGATGCGTTCTGTGAGCACACACATGTATCGTAAACGCACACACATGCGTGGGGGGCGGGGGGGTGGGGGTGTAGCATGATGCCCATCTATCTTTCTGACATCTCCTAACCCAATCCCACTGGGGCTAACTGAATTCAATCCTCAACATTAGATAAGCACATACCCCCTCCCCTCTACACGTGTGTGCGTGTGTGTGTGTGTGTGTGTGTGTGTGTGTGTGTGTGTGTGTGTGTGTGTGTGTGAGTCTATGAACATATCACAAACATAGCAGCAGGTTTAGATTGTTTCTACAGTCAAGTGTTAGTGTGCAGGTCACATAGCAAGAGGGGGAATGAGGCACAAATCAAGAAAAAAAAAAGCCAACAAGCCCGGCAGACAAAGAGAGACCCTGGCAGAGACAGAGGGGGAGAAAGAGGTTTGACGTTGCCTGTCCGGTGGGAGTCCATCCCCTGTTTTCTCCCCTCACCCTGTCTCCCTACTCTCTACCCCGTGCCTTGTACCCACCCACCCCACCCCTCCAGTTCTCCCCTCTCAGCAGCTCTCTGCTGATTGTTTGGGCTTCTTGGTGCCTATCAGGCCATCGCTCTATGTTTCCATCAAACGCAGCATTTATCTTATCATTGCCTTGACAACTGCCTATTAGTCCAAAAGAGTCTGCAGGCTCTGTGTTCCCATGGCGATGACATGGTGACATTGCCAGGCAGCTCTGAACCGCCTGCTGAGATAGTGGACCCTTTTCCTATCCTCCTCTCACCCTGCTCTTCCTCTTTGCCCACCCCTTTGCCTCCCTTTCGCTCCTCCTTTGGCAGCTGCCCCCATCCCCGGAGCTTACAACTCTTTGAGGGTGTGTGCACAAGTGTGCAAACATGCTCTGTGTGTGTCGTTTCACTGTCACCAAAGAGGAGAGAATAGAGGCTCCAGAAATGTTCAACAAACACCTGGTGAGGACATCTACATCTTTGTGTTTTTTGTGTTCAGTGTTTATCAGTGGTATATGACCTCATTAGCGAGGGTCTGGGGACTGGAAAACACACAACACAGATGATGCTTACTCTACTGGAAAACACATTCTGTTATCACGTAAAGATGAATCAGAAACAAAGAGGAATGATTCATGCAAATGAGCATGAGAGGCCAAGTGGCCTTACAGTAGCATGACCCTGTCCGGGAGCTCCTGATCTGCAGTAAAATTACCAGGAAACACAACCAGAACAGTAAAAACCAAAGCCGAATGAACAGCAGACCCGCAGATGGGCGCAAGGAGGGGGAAAAAAGGAAGAATACTAATCTAGAAAACATGTTTAGAAAAAAAATATAGCACAGACTCAAGCCCCTGACCTCATCTAGCCTCTTACTGCTTGCCAGATTTATTTTACGATGAAGAATAGTGGTAATCAGATGGTAACATGTGCAAACAAGACAGAATTGAATAAATGATGTTGGAACATGCATTGTGCTGACTAAACCTCCTCACGCATCTCTTCCTGTTACTGATGCCCTTCTGCAAGAGTGTTTAACAGCCGTTTACGGGGTTGACATGCAGACTGGGTCACCTTGCCTGCTGCTTTTTCTGCACATTCACACAGGGTTTGTTATGAGAACCAGTAATACAGAATTACATCTTGTAATCTGGTGTTTTATTGTGTGCTTCTTGCTGGAGGTACCGGAGGAATGAAGACGCATAGTCACAGTGACGCACACACACACTTAAGCGAACGCTATAATTTTACTTCTTATCAGCATGCTATCCTATGGCCTCGTGATTCAGTGCATTAGCTGCGATCTGTGCTCTGTCTTTCTTGCTGGATCTGGATGAGAGAGGGAGGGGTCTCCAAGGGCAGCTCAAAGGGGCCCAGCTCTAATAATAGAGTGTAAATCTCAGTCATTACTGCTCTGACAGGACACTGTGTCATCATTGTCTGGCGCACAACTCCTCTCGAGTGGAGAGGCTTCAAGTTAACTACTGTTTTTATTGTGGGCAGCCCAGAATCCCTTTGTAGTTTGGTAAATGACAGAGTGTGAGGGGAGCTACGAGCGCACAACAGTCACCACAGGATGTTTGATTCAAGCTGCATCAGCAGATATTAGGATTTCATACTGAGCTTTGACTCGCTGCCTATCGATCCAGACAGCCACCATGAGACCCCAAAAAACTTTTGCACTATTGAACGACTTCCTGGATACAAATGTGTGTGTAGTTAAATTCTAAAACGACCATTACCACACCAGCTTTCTGTTGTTGAAACAGCACACCGTCGGGACTGACATTCCATATCCTGTTAAGCAGGAAATCATCATTGGTCGCAATAACGGCGGGCCATAAAATCCCATTTCAGCATCCATCGATTTTTATTTCATCGTAATGGCAGGTAACAAACCGCGAGGCCGCTGAGCGCTGCAGCGTAAATGCGCCTCTGATAAACAGTTAAAGAAGTTCATCCACTCTGCTGAACTGCGGCAGGAAAATCAACACTAATCGGATGAGAGGCAGCAAAACAAATTCTACTGTTGTGCTCTCAACACTGAACTCAAGGGAGAGGAGGAGGAGGAGGAGGAGGAGGAGAGCTACAGTGGGAAAGCCATGAAAATGACATAAAATAAGAAAGGAATAAGGGAAAATAAAGAAGGTGAAAGGAAGAGACAGTTAGGGGAATGATTGGAGACAAATAACAGAGGATGTACATAAGAACTAGGAAAGAAATAGAGAAAATGGACATGAACAACAAACACTTCATAGATGTTTCTCTTTTGATGGCTTGTTTTGCTCTTGTCCTTATAGACTTTTTTTTTTACATGTTAGCCCACAGCTACAGATCACATATAACCTGCATTACATTAAATAAGGACCATTTTACAAACATTTGACATTCCATTTGACAGTCCATTGTTTCAGTTCATTTAAGAATGGTATGGAAATCCACTTGCTCACTTGACACTTGCTTGAAATAAGGGATCCTTCACAATGAACAGTTAACTTTGGTCATATGATTTTGAAATACCAGAATCATGTCAATTATCTGTGCGACTTACCTATTTTAAACAGATTTTAAGTCTTGAAAATGGAAATACTCCAAGGAAATCAAGCCTTATGGTTTGCTTTGTAACGTGGATGGCAGTAAGTGCTGCTGTGATGGTTTATAGACTTCTATATGTACGTGGGGTAATGGTTTAAAACATGATTTTAAACATTATAAAAGTGATCCAACATTCCTTATTCCTTAGCTCCCTATGTTCCCCCATATGTGTCTCTCTTTCCTCTTTCTCGTTTTCTCTCTCTCTTCCAGTCTCTCCCGTCTCTGTGCTCTTTTCGGAGAAAAATGCCAGATCAACAGAAACGTCACATCCAGGATAAGGCTTACTTTTGTATCTTCTAATTGAAGTGCCTTCCTACCTTACCGTGTCTGACAGCTCCTTTTGACAAGTGATGTGTTTTTTGAAAGTGAATCAGCTTTCTTTGGCTCTGAGTGCTATAGACAGCAGAGATCAGTGAGGGTCAAGCTGAATGCTGGTCTCTATGCTGACTTACTGCTGCCTCCTGCCATCACCAAGCTTGTCATTCATCTTATCGTTAATCCAGCCTTCTTCCTTCAGCGGAAACATTCTCTTCAGAGTACTTTTCCTCCCTAAAGTCCCAAACAAGCTAACCAGACATGCAGTTCGCCAGCCCAGGTTGTTTAAAACTGCATTCATCAACAGCTTATATTATCAATGGATCAAATAACTATGTGTAATGTGAAAGGTTTCCATAAACCTCTACAGGCGGGATTTAACGACATGTCTTACACTTTAAATAATCACTTTTGGAACGCTCAAATGAATCAGAAATGACAAAATAACTGTTTTAGCTATGGGGACTTTTGCAATTAACATGTACAAGATCAGTGCAGGGCTTTAATCTTTTCACTGCCTTAGTATCATAGTAGTGTGGTGATAATGGAAGGTATTTTCAGTTTTACCACATCATGCCATGATCCTGGTGGGTTTTTATTTAAGAACATCTCAGGCATTCATTATTCTTTGGACTTTGTGTTGGCGTTCTGGTGGTGCACAAAGCTCTTCCACCCTGCAGCTCTTGTATGTATAATCCCATCCTCGCCTGTACCATTTAGCAACGCTCCATCAACAGCCAGAGTGAACCTTCAATTATATCTTTGACCAACACACACAGCCAGTGCTCATCATTGGAAGCCAGCCACGTCCACATGGAATGGAAAGATGGTGAGAATCAAGTCTTTTTGTCTGGAAAATTTCCTAAATTTGACTCCCTCTGCCTCTCCTTGGCGTCTTCCCACTTTCCCACTCCAGCTCTGTGTGTGATATTATGAAGAACAGATTTTCCAGAAAGGAAATGAAAGGGCTTGTTAGCAGAGGAGAGAGAGAGAGAGAGAGAGGGAGAGTAAGAGAGAGATCAGAGGGCCAGCGTTGAGGCTGACAACAGCCCAGTCTCCCGGCACCATCCACGACCCACCCAGCAGCTAGCCAGCCTTCACAGGGCTACTTGGATCCACATGCAGGTCACATTACTGCCCGCCTTCATCAATGTTTACTGGAATGTTAAGGATTGTAATAACATCGGTCAGGACAGAGATTTTTAATTCAGATGTTTTTTTTAAAGGGTTTGTAACACAGCTGTGGCGAGGGGAGAAGCGGTCGGAGAGAGACGGATGCTGGCACAGAGGAGGAGAGGTGTAACCACATTTGGACGGAGATGAGAACGAGGTCTGCAAGGTCACGCTCTATAAACACTCTTCAAATCAGGATGCCATACTTTTGTTATACATACTAGGTTCAGTCAACAATTTGTGCGTGTCTTCATGCTTTCAGTGGTCATTTGGGGTAAAATAATAAACGCGGTTTGAGTCATGACAGTAAACATTCAGCTACAGCAAAAAAAAAAAAATAGCCCACAAAAACTATGCGCATGCAAATCAGAAATTCCCCTAGCTGCCATCGCCAACATCTCTCTCTCTCCCTGCCGCTCCCTCTCTCTCTAACTTCTGTGTAAAGGCTTGAAGCCGAAACACGGTTTGTCAGTGTATTTTCTTTGGGTAGTGGTCCGGACTGCAGCTCTGCTTAACTTAGATATATTGGATTTTGATCAAATACTTGAAAAGTGGCACAAGGGCTCTCTGCTTATTTAAACTGTAATGATGAATACACAAATCAAACCGGGCGCTGTGATGAGGTGCACACACACACACACACACACACACACACACACACACACACACACACACACACACACACACACACACACACACACACACACCTCTGCCCTATAGATCACTGCTGGGCTGAAGCTTGAAGAGCCTTGCCTTGTTCAAGGTTAGACACCCACTGTTCTGTTCCAGTGAGCTGTGTAACCATAACAGTTTAATGACATGATATTACAGGGCTATCACACTTACAGCATCATGTTAACACCAACCACTGCCCCAGTCCCACACAGACCGTAGGCTATATCACGTTTAGGCCCTGATCCACTCACTAAGCCTGTTGTTTTGTACTTTTCACAAAGACATTCTTCCTTTTCTCCTTTTCCCCCTCATTGTCTTTCTTTCTGCTTTTTAATTTTCTCTTGACTATGGTGGGAAACAAATGAGAACACTTGCTCAAGTACAGTACTTTTCTTGAATATTAAAATACTTCAACCTGCATTCTACTCCATTTCAGAGGCAAAATATGTTTTCTCTTTTACTGGCTCGCATCTATTTGCCAGCTAGTTAATCAATCTGCAGATCAATATTTGAGACCGACTGTGTGACCATTTAAAATAGGACGCATTGTTATATACATTCAGGTGCCCAAAATATATAAAATAATGATATGAGTAACAATAACATAAGATATACTCAATGTGCAGAATGCTGATGAAGTGCTGATACTTGCAGTAGAAGCAAAACTTTGAATGAAAGACTTTTACTTGGAGTATTTCTAAATTGTGGTATTACTACTTTTACAAAAGTAAAGTAACAGAATAACTTTTGTCATTTCAAACTCGTTCTCTCAGCTTCATTCTCAAAACAGCAAAAAGACCAAATATTTCTTGTATAGTCTGGTGTGCAAAACAAACAAAGCTGGTCGCACTTGTTTATTTTGATGCATTTAAACCTGACCCTCAGAATCGGCCACAACAGCAAAGCCGCGCCAACCCTCGAAGCAGAGCCAGTCTCTTGTGATTTATTTCATATTTCCATTTGATTGGGATCTGTTTAGGGGTAATCAGGCTCTGACAGTGGGCCCTGTGCTGTGGCTGAGCTGTTTACAAAGGTCTGCTGGAGATATGTTGACACTGAGAAGGGCTGAGACGAAGAGCTGAGCTTCTCTCAAGGTCTGGACGGTATTTGGATCTGAGTTGTGGAGGACAGATCAACCAGTGCAAACAAAGGGGATCAAAAAAAGAAATGGTTGGACAGAGAGGAAGTGTGGCCCATACTTTTCTCATCAATAAGTTGGAGAGATTGATTGCAAAAATGCAGAAACAACTTTTATCATGTTAAAGTCATGCAGGGAAAATGCAATCAGAATGAGGCAGAAATATACATTTCTTTTAGGTAGAGTGACACTGGGTACAAAAAAAAGTAAAGTAAGTAAAATATGGAGCAACAGGAGTTGGCCGAGGAATGAACAGGACTAGAAAACCAAACTGGATGTCTTACTAAAATCCTCCTCCTTTGGTCTCATTGATAGGGGTCATCTCTACAAAAGTGTCCTCGACTGCCAGAAATGATGCAAAATGAACGTCCCACCACAAGTTTTGGGAGGTTAAATGGAGCCTGATATAGAACATACAGCCGAATCTGTCACACAAGCAACTTCTCTTTTCCTCAAGAGTAAAAGCCCCTGGTAGAAAAAGTCAACAGCACCCTCTGCACCTGCTCCATAGAAGGCCCTGGGTCGCCGACGGGAGAAAAGACGTGTTTGTGAACTTTTCAGTGCGAGCGAGTGGAATATTGAACTTTTCACATTGAGCTGCATCAAAAACCTGAAAAGTTTGGAGAGCCTAATCAATTTACCAAAAGGTTTTTTGTTTGACTGCAGAGCAAGAGTCAAATCTTTGAAAAGCAGAGGCTGACAAAAAAAAAACCCCGCATGCACTGAACCCACGCCTTTGTGTTCTTTTGGTCTTTGTTTGTAGAAGGTTTGTACATGGAGGAGGAGGTAGTTGGCTCTGAGTATCAACCTCAAGTAATATCTCACACACACACACACACACACACACACACACACACACACATTTGTTCAGTCTTTAAAAGAAATGTATAATGCTGTTAGATATTATTTTAAGTCGAGGTACTGATTTAAATGCCAAATGTCAAATCAGATGTAGATGACTGGGAGGGTTTTTTTATGCTAATAAGGTGGTTAATATTCTGATGATATGTCTACATGAAGCCTGAGTGTGTTTTAATATCCTAGAGAAGGTGTGTGTGTGTGTGTGTGTGTGTCTACCTCCACATAGAGACAGGGATGGTGCACCCAGGGGCGAGTTAACGCACCAGCTAGCCTGTGTTGGCTCGACTGGAGCGCCTTGCTGTTTTACCGCAGGAAGTAACACAAAAGAGCAGCAGGAATGTTTATGAACACCTCAAATCCCGGAGGACCTGCGGGCTGACCTGATTATCGCCTGTCTGTAATTCCAGAGTCGGCAAGGTGCTGCTACTCCTGGAGGGGTTTGAAGGGTGCGAACGTATGTTAGTGTGTGTGTGTGTGTGTGTGTGTGTGTCTTCCATCACTGATACGTATCATTAAACATCATTAGAGGGTTGGAAGAGTCTCATGCTGCTTTGGTTTTTGTGTGCAAGACTGTTTCTGTCAGACGCACTCGAGGAAGATCACTAACAGCGCAGCCCTGACACACACTCGTTTAAACGAGCACACACACACACGCACACACTGAAAAGAGGGTATTTATCAGTCAAGCTTGTTTTGTTATTGCATGCATTCTTTTGACATGAGCTCTGACTGTGGCCTTTGTAAAAGAGGAAATCAAATAACAGGGCCAACAGGAGCAGAGCTACAACCCCCTCCAGCATATACAAACAGAAATAAACCTCGGCTGTCTATATCTAACAATAGGACGACAACTTTTACTTCAAGGCTATTGCGAAGTTTGAGCAGTCACTTAAAAGGCTTGTGTGTATTTGTCTACTTGTGTATTCGGAGACGGCTGGGATCTTCTCGTTCATTTCCCCAGACAGCTATTTGTTAAGTTATGTTTAGTATTCGCTGCCAGGACGTGTCATGAGCGATTCTGTTGATCAGCAGTTGATTCGTGGGCCGATCCAGGAAACGCTGCGGTTAACTGGTTCAGCAAGTTTAAATGTAGAGAGCAGCGGCGAGGCCCCCCCAATCAGCCCAGTGACCTACACTCTGTAGCGAGTGCAGCCACGAAACATCTCTATCCATCATTGGACACAGCACATCCGTGAACAGACCGGTGGACACAATAGAGATCAGAGGAGGCCAAAGTATAGCAGGGTGCTGCCATCTTCTGGCCAGGCGCCACATGGGGACGGCAAATGCATCTGGTGGGAAGTATCATACATGTTTTGTACATTACTTCCTGCTTATTTTGCAGTTTAAACAATTGTGTATCATTTACCAGTGAGGAAGATGCTGCAACACTTACAACCAAGTAAAACCTGTCATTTGTTGCAGCTTAAAAAATAATTTTAAGACTTCTCTCCCTTCCTGCTTCAAACAGAAAGAAACCTTCATAATGTGAGCGGACTCTAATTTCGCAGACTTTAATCTTTGCTTTGCAAACAATCCACAATGAGCAACTTATAAAACTTCAAAGCTTCAATAGGCTGCGTTTCTTTACAGCGGAATAAGCTGTATCTCCTCAGGTGATTGTACTGTACTACAGAGCGGCTGGAAAAAAGCTCCTGGCTACCTCTCCCCACCCTGGCTGAACGCATCAAGCTAATAGGTGGTGACACGTGGTAAGTTATTGCACTGAGTACCAGGCCGCTGGTTCTGCTCACAGGCCTGGTTTGATCTTTTATTTACACTGCTTTTTGCTCAGGATTTCAGGACAATTTTCCCCAACTCTTTACAGTCAACAAACTACAAAGCAAGGCCGCTGTCTCTGGGAGGCATGTTGAATTGAGAGAAAGACCGCTGGTTTGCCTGCTTGCTTCTGAAACAAAAAAAAAAACTATATCGGTTCAGCCACTTTGGACTCCATGTTAGCCTGGCAAATAGGTTGATCTGAGCGTGACAGCTCGGGAGTGAAAGGTGGGTGGATGGATGGAGCTGTGAAAGATCTAAGCATTCAGATAAACAGGCCCAGAGACTGAGAGACAGACATATACTGCAGAAAGACAGACAGACCATTACATAGCCACGGTGGAGGACACACCATTTTGACTGTGAGTACAGTTGCATATTCACTCAAGTGGCTGTCTGCATCAGAGAAATAGAGCCAGTACCTAAAACTATTATTCTGCCATTAGTTTTCTGCAGGTCACGATTGTGGCATAATGCAATAGCATTCATCTATTTCATTCATTTTAGTTCTTAGAGAGCGACACACAATTTAATTACCCATCCTCCTCTTTGGCTATGGGAGCGGGAGCAAGCGCCTCGCCCCCCTCCCTGCGCTCACTCACTTCTCGTAAAGGATCGAGGGTGCCGAAACAATGATGGATAGAGTCTGAAAAGTGCATTATTTCTGATGCATTTTTGATTATTTCTACCCTTTCCCTTTTTTTCGGGTAATGCAATAAGCCTGATACGCCCTGAGTTCTGTCAGAGACATGGATATTGCAACAGCTCAGGCATCGCTTTCTATCGGCAGGAAAGTCATTGTTTCTGAGACAAGGAGTTCTCCGTTTTTTTATTTTATTTTTTATAGCTCTTTCTCTCCCTTTTTTTCTGTCTGTCTTTTTTTCACAGCCTTTGTAATTTTGTCTGTCTATCTGTCTCCAGCTTGGAGACATTCTCATTTGGACTGGTGCCTTGGATGCCCCAATAGACTGCCACAATAGTTCCTTATCGAAACAATTTCAAGGACCTCTTCAAAGTGAATGAATCAATAGTGCTCATATGTGGGGTTAAAGCAGAGGTTACGCTGATATTGTTCAACTCCAGACACTCCCATAGCCCCAACTTGCTAGCCAGAGCTGGTGACCTCTTGTTTGGTTAATAGAATTCATTCTGTAAATAGAGAACATCAATCTCTCTAAATATAACCCCACTTTGCCCTAAACAAATAAATATATATTTAAAAAACACAAAGCGCAGGGCGAACCTCAGGGCTAATACTCTTATGTCTAAACTTGGTTTATCCACAATCAAACAATGCAAATGTTTGTGATGTCTGAGATGTAGGTGCTGCCAGCCAGAATTGATCCCACAGTCCTCAGAGCTATTCTCAACCAAACTGTGTGCAGTTCTCTTTGTACAGATTACTTTAACACCATTTTCCTTGCAATATTTATTTAAAAATAAAAATAAAATAAATATAGTTGTTAGTTAATTTGGTCTCTTAATCTGCATAATACACAGACAATATGGCATTAGTTGACATTCTATCTGCAATTCTTTTTACACACGAAACACTGGAGGAGGAAGTCTTACCTTTCACAGTAAAATCCCTAGACGGCACTGCTAACCAGGGGAACTTAAATTAAAACAAATTTGCTTGCAATGTGTATTTATTACAAAAATATGTAATTATCTATTATGGATGGTCCACCAGCCGATGTTGATTTGGCACATTTTATTTGTGCAACAGCAGTGACGTAAATAACGGTGCAGAGAAAATTAGCAGAGTAGTGTCCGAAATGTTTTTATGCTGATGAGCTCATTATATTGTCTTCTACATAGAACTCCCTGTTTAGTGATTAGGAAGCAGTGAATGAGTGAGTGATTTCAGACACAACCTAGTTTCACCTGCATTCACAGCAGAAGCATTTTACATAAAAAAGAAAAGAAAATGTAAAACAAAAACAGAGTGCTCTTTCCAGCTCTTTGTGGCTTGGCGGCAGTTGGAAGTTGCTCAACGTCCGCTTTGATCCATATTCATATTGTAGCGTAACAATTGGAATGTCTGTATTTCTGTCTGCTCTATATGATAAAAAACTGATTTGACTTGATTCATCATATAAATAGTTATCCCATATTAATATGTTCACGTCTTACCGTTTGAAATGGTGTAGAAATTGTCAATGAAATCAACAACATAAAAAGCAGCTGTTTTTATGTTGGGTCACAAAGACCCATTTTGATGTGCGTCAGTACTCTGAAGTGATGCTATACGTCACTACAAGAAAAACGGTCAGTATCGCACCAAAAGCTCGCCAAAGAACCGTCATCTGGCACCGCAGAGCATCTCTCATTCTGTGAGTGTATGTCCTGCACCTTGCTAACCTTTTTCTTACACACCAGTGTTACACAACACTTTTCTTTGATTCAGCCAACAGCTCTACACATACAGAGCTACGCTGCACCACTGGGTCACCAGCACAGGTGAAGCCGTCCAGGTGAGCTTGGCAGGAGAACGCAGACGGCTGTCTGTAGGACGTGAGACTCAGACGGGCTCTGAAGCCTCGTCTTGGCATCCCACTTCACACGGGAACACAATGTAACCCAGGTAAGGCGACAGTATACAGTACACAGCATTGGCGGGGCTCCATGGAGCATTTGATTGGCCAGAGTCCTTTTTTTGTAATATACTCTGGGAAAGAAAAAAATCATTGTTTAATTAGTGTGTGTGAAGCATAATCATTCAGGGTAAGACCTGAGTCTGCGGGATGTAAATTGATTTCCTGATGAATTAACGAAAGTATATTATAGCTTTATTGTATTGTGTGACTGTTATTTGGCTGTCTCTTAACCAACCTATAAACTGCTGCCCTTTTATTGACATTATAATGCCATTATCTTTATAGCCTCCACAGGGATCCCCCATGGACAAACCTCAACTCTGTTCCTTCTCACAAAAGTTACGAAAGTTGCTGAAATACCAGCTGGTGATAAGGTTAGTCCGTTGTCTGTTGTGTGTGAGTCAAAGAACTTAACTTTCTTGCTGCAACTACACACATAGATACACAATCCTTATCAACTCCTTTCTACATCTGCAACCAGAATCTTCTAGGTCTCTCTCTCTCTAACACACACACACACACACACACACACACACACACACACACACACACACACACACACACACACAGATGTTTAACAGGCCCGAGGTCTCCTGACATAGCCTCTCTAGTGACATTTCGTCAGAGGGTGAGTGTGGCATCCCAGCCGTGTTGATGTGATTGGCTTTGTGCTTTGCTGTCGTAGTGGCCGAGGGAAGATTGATCGTGGGGGCGTAGGGGTGTGTGTGTCTGAATGCATGTGTGTGTGTGTGTGTGTGTGTGTGTGTGTGTGTGTGTGTGTGTGTGTGTGTGTGTGTGTGTGTGTGCGCACACATGGGAAGGGGTGTGGGGGGTCTTTTAGAGGAGGGACAGGCTGGAAAGGTCAGACTCTGAGGTGAAGCCTCTGATATTGACTCTACAAAGGTTCGCTCTGATGAGAATCTAATACCTGTGATCACACACACACACACACACACACACACACACACACACACACACACACACACCGAGACATGCAGTCAAAATAATAATGATGCCCCGAGGATTGCTTTGAATTGATTACAGCAATACTTAAGTATAACAAATAGCTTAGAGCCTGGCATAAACAACACATTATTTTCTCTCTGGTGTGTATTCAGTTGCAACAACTCAAATGGCTCAACTCATTTCATGCTTTAATAGCAGAAAACACTGCAACATTGAAACCTAAGATGCAATACAAAGTGCATTACTTCATGGTTAGAAGCTCATTAAAAGACTCCAAGAGCCACAGTAATGTGATTACTGTCAAAGGTAAGTGACTGACCAGCAACCAACCATATAAAAGCGCTTATATAGGACTAGTTTTACATTGAACTAAACGAAAAAACACTTAACTGAAGAAGTGACTCTCGAGCTTCATTCTTTCTAAAGTAGTTTAAAGATGTTGGTGTGGCCGGGCCTTTAATCTTTTAAGTAACTAATAACTTTAACTGGTGAATAAATGTAATCATGTAAAAAGTACATTTTCCTAGCTGAAATGTAAAGGAGTAGCATAAAATGAGACTATGCAAGTCTAAGTTACAGTAAACACAGTTTTCCTCCTCTACCTTGCTTCCCGTTTCTTTCTCCATCTTAACATTCTTTCCTTCTTAACGCCTTTCTTTCGTCTTTGTCCACCAATTCTCTCCTTTCCTCACTCCTCATCCTTCATTCCCTCCATCCTTTCCAGGCTTCTTTCACCACTTGCGAGTGTGTTTTCTCCAGGACATTTCCTATCATTGTGCTTCACTTCGCAGCACCGTGCCTCTATGTTTCCTGCCCCGTCTCAGTCTGTGCCCACGCCCGTTCGTCTTACGGCCACCTGGCAGCGCCGGCTGCCTCTCAGCGTTTCCTCGTCTGATGCTGCTCCATCGGGCCCGGGCCCTTCTCACTCGCTCAGACCCGTGCCCGGGGAACCTGCCGGGCTAATTAAAGGAAAACAAACTCTGCACTTTCCACTCGCTCGCCTCAAAACACGGCTTATTAAGGAGTAGAAGTCAAACTTCATGATTCATTAAGAAGAGGAAGTCTGAACAGACCGGACAGATCAGTGAGACTGGAGAGATGGAGCGACGGAGGAAATGGGGGAGGCTTTGAGAGTGTGTGTGTCTCTCTGTGTGTGTCTATGTTACTTAACGGTGTGGGGTGGCAGAGACTGGCATCCACCTGATGTACTGGGGATATGATAATAGAATATAATAATAATTCCCTGCACTAAAATGTGGTCTGTTTTAGTCACATAATAGCCTACTTTTTATTTACTTTTATAACAGACACACACCTTTCCTTTCCTTTCTACTCTCAGGTCTGTTATGACTTCTGTCCTCTTTGTCTTCAAAGTCAGACTTTGAGTCTGAGACTTGGGTGTTTTGTCTAAATGTTGTAATAAGTCTGTATTTAAGTCAAACACTCAACCAATTTTATATATATTGCTGCTTGTATTTACATGCTTTAAACACATTAAACATTAGCATATGTTGAAATTATGTCTTGATTCATATTTTTAAACTATTTTGATTTTAGGGATTGGGACACATCACACTATGAGTAGTCCAGTATTTTTAGATTGAAGATTCAAACAATGTCCACAACGTCCTCACCACTTTCTTTGCGTACTTCACATAGAACTTAAACATAAAATCTCAACACAATTTAAGAAATAACAATCAGAACAGAACTGAATGTGATGTTTTTGCTGCTTCATCAACCAGCCTACCAGATAATTGTAACAAGTCCTGCCAAGATGAACACATTGTGAAGTTATTTCATCTGAAAATAAAGACTAATCACAAAGGCTACCACAACCGTCTGCAGTCTAGAGGACCTCCAGAGGTCATTATCTTAACCGCCTGGGAGTATGAGGATAAAAAAAATCATCAATCATTTATTTGGAATAAAACTACAATAAAAACCAGGACTCAACAATAACTTTTAAAAATGGGTGATGGTCTGGCAATCAGGCGTCAGTTTTTAATTGCCAGAACTTAAAATATGGTTGCCATTTTAAGGCACCTTATATTTTGACTAATTAAGATACTACACAGTTCTCTGTGAGCTTAAAAACAAATAATCACTCATGCAGCAAATATTACAAAATGTATTTCGGGGTGCTCGTTTTGCTGGTTGCTGCCCTTCTTGTTAACAAAAAAAGTGGTTGGCAAGAATTGGTTGGCAATTTCTCAAAATGGTTGCCAATAGCAACCTGGCAACCATTACTGTCAAGCTATATAATACTCATGAATTGCAGTGTTTTGATTTTGGTACTTGTCCTGAACCACTTCCTTCCATATTTTACCAGCTCAGTGTCTGTGTAGTCTGCTGCTAACTTACTGTGTTGCCATAAACTATTTCAAATGAATGAGATTATTTTCACATACTTCAGGACCTGCTGTAAGTAATCAACAACAAAAAGACTAGGGTGGAAAGCGTTAACTGAAATGTTCCATTTGTTCTGGTGGGTGGGTGGGTGGGTGAGTGATGGGGGTGAAGGAATCATATATGATGGGGTTACAGTATTGTATATCTGTGTGTGTGTGCACATGTGCATGTAACGGTTATGTGTGTCTATATGTATATGTATGCTGGCATGCATGTTTACATATGTCTCCAACAATTTGGAGTAACAAAGTATTGTAAATGTGTAGATGTGCCAGCTAGCGTGAGTCTTTCCGTGTGTGTACTGTGTTACATTGTGTGTGTGTGTGTGTGTGTGTGTGTGTGTGTGTGTCTGTGCCCTCCTTTCTCTCCTCTCCTCAGTGTGATGTTTTCCTTTGGCTCTAATGAGTTCTAAGTGGCCAATACTTTCTTCTGCAGGAAACTCGTGTCAAACTAATTAACTTTTAATGAGAGGAAACCCACTGATTAGAGTGTTTTTCTTGGCAAACGAGCCTATTAATTCTGTTAGTTTGAGCAGCAGGGCCGAGGAGTCGGGTAAGAAGAAGGCCTCTCTTCAGCAGTCTGCACCACTCTCTCTCTCACACACACTCTCACACACTCACACACACACGCACGCACGCGTACACACGCACACACACACACACCATGCCTGAACCCCTGCTCAGTCTGTTTGGCCAGCTGCTGAAGCTTTGAGTACACTCTTTTACATCCTCTATCTCTCTCTCTCTCACTCTCTCTCTCTCTGCCACACGCACGCACACACACACACACACACACACACACACACACACACACACACACACACACACACACACACACACACACACACACACACACACACACACACACACACACACACACACACACACACACACACACACACACACACACAGATTGGCATATCTCCCCTCCCATCGCTGCCCAATACTGCTCTCTAGTGACAGAAAAGATTCTTGAAGTTGTCCTGTAAATGAGTTTGTCTAATACTTTTAGGGTGTTTCCCTCAGGAGTGGACTCCTCTGACTGTCTGGAGACATTAGGGAGAAGAAAACATTTTTTTACAGCAACTCACCAAACTAATAAAACAATTCAGGAAAAGTTATTCATTCTTTTTTTTCAATTTAGAAATCCCCAGATCTCCTTCATCCTTCCACCTTATAGGAGATTGTTGTGTAGATATGAAACTACTTCTTTATTAATCGATTCAGTGATCGACAGAAAATTAGTCAGCAACCATTTTCATAATCAGGTAATTATTGCAGTACATTTTCAAGCAAAAATGTTTTCTTTAAATGGAGCGATTCATCCAGAATATAATCACCAGCTTAATCAACATAATGAAAATAGTTGCAGCCCCTCACATAGTTTAACTCTGTGAGGCACGTTTAACTTATTTCTGCTTAACATCCATCAGACAAGTACCAAAAAAATGAGATAGTCCTAATTGGTCCAGAAGCGTGCTGTATGAAGTTCATCTTAAACAATCCATTTATTATTTTTAAATTAATTTGATTAACGGATGGAAAAGCATGTGGAACTGTAAGCAGATGCAAAGATAAAGACTACAGTAGTCTGGTAACATGGCACTCAGGCAGTAATTCCATTTTTTAAAACTGACACAGATGTCAGTTACTCCGTTTGCGGGGCAGCATGTGTCTGAATTAGACATCCATTATAAATCTGTGTAATGTTAAACTGGCAGTCACACGAGGGTTACACATCAGGGGGCAGGCAATATTTCAATGACAGACACATTTTCATGACGGTTTTTTGAGCGTCTGTGTGTGCTTCAGCAGGATCAGCAGTGGGCCTATTTGACTTGTATTTTCATATCAGAGTGGGGTTTAACTGCCAATAGACCACATTAGACAGTACTAACATCTTATTACGACGGCATTTAGATCCAGTGGGAGCGGAGGGCCGCTCTCTGCCATTCCCTGGAATCCCGAGTGGGAATGTTTGATGTGCTTTTCGGAGTGGGCCTCTCAGAACCTGGAAAATGTGTCCGTTTCATCTCTCAATTACTGTCAGGGTTTGAAGTACTGATGTTCTACCGTTATCTGTCACAATATGGCTCAAGTTTGTTGAAGTATCTGGAAAAAAAAAAAGGCACGGCAACGAGTCCAAAAGAGAAAGAAAGAGAGACAAGCAGGCCCGGCAGCTGGTGCTGTTTCAAAGCCTGCCCAAGCCCTTAAAGATGAAATCCATTTTGTTTCAAGTTCCGCAACCAGCTTGCCTGATGAGGGCTCTAGGGGTGAAGAGGGAGAGAGAGGGAGAGACGGAGAGAAAGAGAGAGAAATCTGTTTGATTTGTCAGAAGTTCTTTAATTTAATCTACAGCTGTCAGGATGCTGACGATCCAGACCTCATCACTGCCTTTTATCTGCCTGATTTCACCCCAGGCACCAGACACTCTTCTCTGACACACACACACACACACACACACACACACACACACACACAATCACGCAGAGAAATTGAATGAGGGAGGATAAGAGTTGATGAACACTATTCATTTATTAAAGAACCCAAAGAAAAGCTAGAAAGTAAAAGTACAAAACAAATAGAGAAGGGCATGTCATCTAGTATCTGTGTTGGACTCAGTGTGATGCTTCACATATCTGCTTGACTTTGTAAAACTCCAGTGTGGAGACAGAAAAAAAAGAGCCAAATGGATTAAACAAAAAAGAAAAACCAGAGGATGAGAGTGTGCAAAAGCATTGCCCTGTGGCAGATATTGATGCAGGCATAGAGAGAGATACTATATTTACCAACATATGTACAGTAAGCACACACATTTACATTGGATCCATGTACCAGGCAAAATACATGACATCCATTCGACTGTCAGGATTCGTATGTCCGATCTCATATTCATCATTAAGGTGAAACACAGTCAATTTATCAATTGGTTAATTGGCCCTTCATACTTCCTCAGATCTCCTCCTCATCTCTGAGAAACTCATAACCAATATCAACTGTATTATTATTTATTGCATTCGATCAATACTTTGCAAAATTCAGATTATTAAAAAACAGTGATAAACGTATACACCCAGTTTGTGAGTCAGGCTCTCAAGGTCCAGATCTCAAGGGTTACAGTTGTCTCTCGGATGATGACACAAATGCTGGAGCTGCCCTAAAGTACCATAGTTGGAGGTCAGATGTGATACTCAGAGTGGCTTGACGGGTAAAGGAATAATTCACGACGCACACGTGATCAATAAAAGAAAGTTCATTTAGATTATTAACAAAACATTAAGTTATTCATTTAAGCACCAGGCTGCTTTTGGCCTCCACTTTACCTTTGCAAAGGCATCACTTAAGTTCACATCTATGAACTTAACTGCCTGGAAGGTTTAGAATAAAACAAATTGCACTTCAGCGATATGTGGGATTTCCCCCTTGAGATTCACTTGTCCTCCACAGTTAGAGGCCCATATGTTCAAAACCATTTTCATCCCTTTTTGCCTTGCACCTACTTTTTTAATATCACAGGAGTTCTCCCTCCATCTAAGTCTCTCTCTCTGTGGTTGTATATCCACCATCAGCTTGTCCTCTAGGAAAATATCTCCTTTCCTCTCTCAATCTTACACGAGTCACCAACTCTCCAACTCATCATATCCACGTTTCTTAAACAATCTCATACACACTTACACATGCAAGTATTAGACCTACACACACCATTTTGTCTTTCCCACCGGGGGACCCTATTTCAGATGGACACACACTCCTTTTGCGTTAGCTTGTGAAAGAGGAAATTAGAATTAGACTCGGTCAAAGCCTGGCCTGCAGAAATGTGATCCTGCTGCTCTCCCAAAACGTTTCAAATTGTCCTTTTTCTTTCCTCTGTCCTCCAGATAGTCATGAATTGAGGAACCTGTGGACGCTGAAGAGTGCTATCTTGTTATTGAATCTGAGGACTTGACAAGAAAAATAGGCTGCCTAAAGCTGCACTATGTCCAACCTCTGCCAGAAGAGATCTAGCATTTCACCAACCCTCTTCACTCCCTTTTTTCTGTCTTGGCTGCTCTATTTTCTCTTTTCCATATCCTGCATTTCAAGATCACCTCTCGGTTAACCTTTACTGTCAGCCATTCGGCGATGCAGTGCATTCATAACTGTCTGGCTGACGCATTATGAGATTAATTTATCATTTATGAGTACAACAGCACTTATTTCTTGACTACTTTAGCTGTCTTCTTCATTTCTGCTCTTTTGCCTCTATCCCCTCTTATAAATCCAGCCCTCCCCGTCTGGCTGCCTCTGTCTACAGCTCCGAGGTGGGCCTAGACGTCTGTCGGACCGCACAAGCTTTTGTCATGCATCCAAATAGTATGTCTACATTCTTTGGCAACTTTAATCGTTGCAAATACTAGTAGGAAGGACTTATGTGCAAGTCACTCTATGTTTATGCTGTTTTGTACCTGGAATATGCAATCACATAAATGTACTGATTATCTGTTAGAAAGGCAAGCTCCGTCCAAGGACATCACACCCACACGCATTTCTGTATTTAAAACAGTGTAGGAATACAAAAGAAGGGCCGCCAGCCTATCGGTGAAGCTTCACCAAGAGTGAACAGCTAGCTTAGACCTGGCAACCCCACACGGCCCTCATCCTCACAATGAAGCTTCACTCAGCCTCCCAACTTTGAACAAAACCCACTGGATATACCTGCTAGCTAGCCAGCTTACAAGACACATTATGCAAGACAACGCTGGAGTTACCTGAAGGCAAATTCAGCCTCTTTTGGCAGAGGCTGTCCTTCTGCATCACTCATAAGCATCCAAACTATGTTAACGTCTTCTTCCCCTAGCTGTTAGGGCTAAGGCTAATTTATGGTTATGCACCACAGAGATGACAGGTACATTTCTTAAAATTTCAAAATACTTTGATTCGTAAAAGGTAATGTTTACTGAATTTGAAAATGTAATCCCTCACTACCACACTTCTGTAATTTCATTCTTGAGAAACACATCAACACCCAACATTAGAGGAGACACATAGATTCAACACAAGGTAAGAATATTTCCCAGGAACTTGCAAAGTAGTTCCACAGCATGCATGAAAAATAATTGTAGTCCATCAAGACGTTGAGGCCATCTATTAGCTGCTATCATGTTACTGGAGCTATAGGGAAATAATGAAGAGAGTGATCTTTCTAATACATGAAGAGAGTTGTATGTGGTCCTTTGGTCGACCTACAGTTAACACAGATGTATAATAGGTTTTAATTAGAATGTATTTAATACTTAAATTCTGCAATTATTGAAATTACCTTTCATAAAAGAAATCATAAACAAAAATGCTTTCTATGTGAAAATGTATATCGGCCATCTTCCATTCCAGCGTACACAAAAAGTTAAATGCACATGTACCTGTGCAAATCCAGGATATATGTTGGGCCAAAAAGCATATCTTAATTACAGAAGCATGCTGAGTCCCTTTCTGCTTTTCAGGGATGGAATAAAGTCTAATTTCCTTGAAGTAAACTAAATATGGGATCAGTATAGAGAGGAGGAATACATCGGTATTATGGTCCAAGACAATGCTCGAGCAACAAAGCAGAGTAATGGAAAAATCAAAGGGCTCAATGTTTCGATGCATCAATATCACTCATCTGGCCTCCTGAATGGAGTCTTATCTCGTCATGACAACAACAACAGCATACAGTAATTACGGGTATGAGTTATCACCATGGCAACAGGTCACTGTGTTGGTCCTTACAGAACATAGAAGCCTACAAGGTGAGGGTGGTCTACAATTACGTCAACCGCAGCAATTTCTGTCAGTAACATTCATTAATCTGTCTGCTGTGCATCAACTGATTTGGATTAATTTAAATGTATTGAATTGCAGCCTATGTGCTAAACATGGTGTTTAAAATCGTCTGTATGTCATAACCAAATTATAATGATACAACATTGCTAGACAACATGAGGCTTGGTGCATAGCTTGTTTCAGATCCAGAAACATGGAAATACTTTTATGGTCTGGCCAGTCATGTGAGGCTATTTTACTTCTGTGCTTGTGTTGAAGTTGCAGAAGCAAACTCAAACTGCCCTAGCCAAAATACACAACAGCAAAAAAAATAGCTACAGGCAAATAAGACAGAACACAAAATATGCCAGAAAACCATAGTTAAGCAGAAAGGTAATAAAGTATTTGTGTGTGTAAAGGGTGGATTTTATAGTTCCTGGAGCATGGGTGTCCAGCACCGTTGATCAGGCCATGTTAAAGGTCACTTAACCTTTAGCTAAATACTAAATTAACCAAGCAACACTGCTTTGTCCAATTCCACTAAACTCAGATTACACAACGTGGCATCATGACTTTTCGGAAATATATCTGTTATCTGTACGCAATTCGAGCTATCCGTGTGTATGTGTACGTTCTGAGCGAAACGACCCATCACATCCGCGTGTTTGTAAACGCCCTTTAGGGTTAGGGTTAGGGTTCGGCGTTGATAAACATGCGAAAAGGCGATTGTGCGTAGTGTAACACGCCATAATGGCATATGAGTTGGCGTGTCATACATACGCTACTTCATGAGATCAGTCTTGATTACAGAAGGGAAAAGTCTACCAATGTGGCCAATGAGTGAGTTTTCATGTATTTCAGTCATATGAATCCAGAACATCTTATCAGCTGGCTTCATTGGTATGATAAAAGAAACATATTGCAGAAGCCTTCACTGAGCCATCAATGGAAGAATGAATGTGCTGTTTATGTTATATATCCCATACTCTATGTGATGTATAATTGTATCATACAAGGTTCAATGATAGTTTGTTCTGCTGAGATCCACAGGCTCAACTAAGGCAATGCCTGATGCGTTACTGCCACCTAGAGGTCAAATTGGATATAACAATTTTATTAGTTGCACCTACCTTAAAGCTGTATTCTACGATTTGAAAGGTTTGAACCCCCCCCCCCCCCCCCCCCCCCCCCCCCCACACACACACACACACCCCTCTCCTCTGTGCTCCTCCAAGCTCGTATCGTTCTCCCCTCGCAGCCTCCCACCTACCTTTTACGAAAATAGTTCAGCGAAATGTGTTTCTGAAAACATTTTAGGCGAGAAATAAGCTATGCAGTCTTCAATCTGTCTTTATTTTGGATCGACAACGCTCAGTTTGAAAGATTTCCGAGAGTTTGCGGGTGGCGCCGTCTCTGGAAACTCGGCGCTCCACGCCGGCATTACACAGCTTCTTACATAGACAATGAATGGGAACATTCCCTCCGCTATGAACTCAGGCAGGACGCCGTTTAGTTTCCCGGTGTGTCCGGGACTTCCACAACATGTACAAAGCAGTAATAGTGTTTATTACGGCCACGAATTATGAAACATTATCGAGGAAATGCAACGGGTGCCGGTCGGATTTCTCTCTCACCCCGACTGCAGTACGTCCCCGATCCCAAACTGGTCGGTGATCGGTCGCCACAATCCCAACCCCCACCCCCCCAATAGTAGCCATGCGGACCGGATGGCTACTATTGGCTAAAGTTTGGCTCAAGTGAAAAATCGTAGACTCCATCTTTAAAACAATCTTGCAGTAAACCCTAAACCCATTCTGGTTAAAATGTTCCGTTTTTGTAGAAACTGTTTTAGCGAGTTGTTGATCGACTTAATAGACATTTCGCAGGCTGCAGTTCATGGTGCCATTGATTTGCATTGTGTTACTGTATGCTGAGAGGCGTTTCTATTATTTTGTCTATCCTTTTTATATAGATGAGGTGGACAAAATATTGAAAACACTGTAAAACAACATAATTTAATAGCACCACAAAATGCAGCCTTCAAAATAACCCTTAAGTTATATCAACACTGTATTAAAACATACATTATAACCTTCATGAAGGTAGAATTTATTGCAGGACTGTTGAATTAGTAGCTTTGGCTTGGTGTACTCATAAACTGGCAACTAAGTGTATATTTCCCAAGTACTTTGACCTCACATTTTGACCTTTAAATACATGATTATCTGCTTAACACCATTATGTACCTTTCTGTAGACAAGATAATATGTGGCCCCAGGGGTCAGTGTGAAGGGATATCACTATTTACATGTATTCATGTAAGGGTTCATTCTATGAACAACATCACTCTGAAGACTTCACAGCAAAAGGAGCACACTGTCACGATGCTGTCATAATTTGCAAGGGTGGATGAGAGCTACATCGGTAGGTAGGTCATGGCGCACATGCCCAATGGCCCAAAGGGGTGATACTGAAAACCACAGTGGCCAGACTGCAGCCAGCTGTTCTTCTTTTTTGGGGGGGGTACATGCCATGACTTGTATGCCTTGTGCATGTGACTTACTCTTTCTTATATAGGTTAATGCTTGCCATTCAAAAAAAACCAACCAGTATTTCATCATTATTTCAAAAAGACGAAACAAGGTTGAAAACTTGTCACACGCAACTAGATCACAAATCACACAGTCAACAGGTAGACTAGCTGCTAAGCAGACAGACAGGTTAACTGACTCACCTTATGAAGTCCAGTCTACTTTCTAACATCGAGGTTTAGTATCCATGGCATATTATGTCCAACTGCTCCTGTTGCTTTCACGGCTCCTCTTCTCTTCTTTCAGTCACTGCTAGCTGACTTAACTGATAAATGCTAGCTAACAAAAGCCGCGGTAGCTGATATTATTAGCGACACTGGGGAAAGTAATGTTAGCTAGCTATCTCCCCTGGTCGTGTTCCCACAAATAGCTTAAACAACGTTGTCTGCATTCACTTTATTTTATTCGTGAAACTGGAGATTGACTGGCCTCACAGTTCACTTAAGTGTTTTGTCCATTCATAATTACTTCAAGTCATGGATGTGACCGAAACCGAATGAACTTCACCTGACTTCCAGTAGACTTGTCTCGACTGCAATACCACCTTCGACCACACGGCCAGCCGTTACATCCCAGAGGGGCGCTGTTTCACGCATTAGACGAGATTACTGAAAACGAGGAAGAGGAGTTTGCGGGTGTCATGTTATGTGGAAAACACAATTATAGTAGACCATTTAAATGATTAGTATGAATTGTTTTGGCACATTTGAATACCAGGAGACTTCTTAAGAGACATTGTGCTGTTAAGGTTGGGGTTTTTTTCCCGTCATTTTGTGATATTTCTAAATGTTATTATAATGCACTGGGCAGCAGAAAGTCCCATTATCTCCATTATATTGCGCTTTATATTCCAAACACCAGCAATTACAACAACTACTACCCTTACCAAATGCATTACGGCCATTAAAACGTGTTTTTTGTGGGTTTTTGACCACACGGCTCAGATATCTCGCCGCATAGACTACTGCACTACTGATTGTGTACACAAGAGGGAGGCAGAAACCTTTTTTTAACGGGGTGTGTGTGTGTGTGTGTGTGTGTGTGTGTGTGTGTGTGTGTGTGTGTGTGTGTGTGTGTGTGTGTGTGTGTGTGTGTGTGTGTGATAGGATTAAACCGGGTTTCTAGAAAGATAATTTCATTAATCCTCTTTAGTTGCTCTCAATGAAAGAACGAACCGATCATCATCTTGACAATAACTCATGTCACATGATAGTCGCAAACGGATCCTGTTAAACTATATTCCACTGTTTCTGCTAAATGTCTTCTACGTATCTGTGTTGTCGCAGCCCGCCTCTCTTTTAAAGTAACTGATAGGATGCTGGCTCCGTTTCAAATACGTCTTAACCACTTCCTAACGCCACGTGTCGCTGTCGGCGTGTCTCTCTTATCGCCTCCAACCTACTGCTCCATCCTTCCTGGGTCGTGACTGGACTGCTGATAAGTAGTTGATATTTCAGTGCTTCCCTTGAGATGCTTGTGTAGCCTACAGTATACATCAATGTTAGCAGTTTAGACTGTGCTGAATGATGAGTATAATTATATGTTAACAAATTATTCAAATGCATATGTTGATTCGGCTTAATGGGAATCACACTTAAATTGCAGCTGTGTAAAAATGATGTTTCTTTTCACATGAGAGACATAATTACTACAGTGCAATTGGTGCTTTTGGTCTTCAAAATAAATGCACCAATCCCGCTCGAGCTTTCGTCTCGCTCGGGGTCGCCAGTTTTGTTTTATTTCGAAAATCATGCCGGAAGTACCGTTTTTTCCGATTCAGTCCAATCTCTGCGCACTGGCATCCTTCCTCTGCACTCCGCGCGCTACGTGTGTGCGGACTGGCTGTGTGTGTGCGTGTGTGAGTGAAGCGTGTGTAACGTGTGTGTGTGTGCGTGCGTGTGCGTGTGTAAACACAGCTCGGTCGGCTCATGTTGGCAGAGAGGGCTCGGTCGCTCTGACTGCAGCAGAAATCATCAGGCTGAAACGCGCTCGGTGGCCGCTCAGATGAGGAGATGGCAGCCGAATCGACCCGGAGATTCACCAAGAACCTGCTGAAACCGGGAACCGCGGCGGAGATACGGCAGACGGCGTGCAACGCGGTCAGACACTCCGCAGTGACTGTGAGTAGAGACCCGTGTGTAATTGTAAAAACATGGTGGTAGTGGGGGGGGGGGGCATCACCACCTGTGGGCCCGAAGCGTTTACGGCTCCTGAGCGTCTGTACGCTGCGGCCACTCAAGCTTTGCATCTGGAGGTGAATGAGAATCGGTCTGTGAACGCACCGCGGCTCTCCGGCACATCTGACATTGGCATTCGTGTTGCACCTTTCATTGCAGCGGTGGAGCATCACAGCCTCTGTCTATCGATCCTGCAGGGAGAGAGATGGGTGTGTGTGTGTGTGGGGGGGGGGGGGGATTCAATAGGTTTGAATGGATAATGCTCAGTAAGTGCAGGGATCGCCACATTTCGTTCCACCGTTGAACTGAGCCCGCTTATTGGCTGTTAATGTGGCTATAAAGTAGAGCCTATCACGTCTCCCTCGTGGGTTGTGGAGTTTATTTCGGCGTGTCTGGCTGGAGTGAATGAAACGCAGTAAATAGTGGCTCGGTAGTAGGATAGTGGGATGCGGCATGACACGGGCAGCCGTTTGCATCTGGCCAGCGGTGCGCAGAAACACGGAGGGAGGGAGGGAGGAGCGGAGAGAGGGAGGTGAATTCAACCACCGGCCGCGATTTACGACTAATTATTCTATCAGGCTATTTCAATGTCGTCAGTTGTGAAACGTATTCTCCAGTGGGTGTGTCACGCCTCATAATGAGAGCCTGTGATTGACACATACGACGGTGGGAGGAGGGGTAGTCCAGGAAAAAAACATCCACGCACGCGCACGCGCACACATATAAGGAGGAGGATTGGTGTTTTGATGATGTCCTTTTTTATTCAGAGGACAAATCCTCTGCCTTACGTTTTGTATGTGTGCGCGTGCGTGCGTGCGTGCGTGGCCACGCTGTAGAGATTAGCATAGAGAAAGGTCACTCCACTCCAGTCGCTTTTGCTGCTCCTCTCCATCCTCTTCACTGGTGTTAGTGTGTCAGTGGGACACCGGCGTAGTGAGAATTGATTGGAAATAATGACAGGACATGTAACATTACTGGTTTGCGTGGCAGAATGTGTGATTACAATGGAAAATAATAGCTTTTTTCACTCATAAATTGGAGTTCCCCTTGAACCACCACAGGCACCGGGTCATCTTAATGGAACAGAATGCAACAGATATAGCATGGACCTTAAGAGTTGAGCTTCACTGACATCCATCAGCCAACCAGTTTATTGATTCCTTTATTGGATGTAGAAATTGAGTGGTGAGTCACCTTGTGCTGGTGTCATTGAGGACACCGTTTCATGTGTTGCACTGCAGAAGTAACACGCCGAGCTTCGCCTCAGAGTCGGAGCATGTGGTTTCCAAGTAGAGACTCTGAAAAAAAGTGACAAGTTTAAAGAAAGGAAGTGAGATATGTGGAGAGAGAACTGGTTCTCAGTGTTGTCACATGTCCCTCCACTATCACCACGTTTATAACCATAAGCAGTGATGCTGATCAAGACATTCACTAGTAAAAATCAACGTGTTTGTTTTCTTCATTAAAGCCACCTTTGATCCTGGTGTAACAGTCCACATGTACTTGAGCCGTAGAGGCTCGCGGATACCATTCTGACATGTTGATGGCTTAGATTCATTTGTCCGCTTCTGCTCCAGAGTCCTGTTGTGCTTCTTATTAGTTACACTTATTTAGTGTGTATTTAGTATTTAATGTGCACAAAGTCTGATGTTCCAGATGTGTTGCTATAGATACCGCTTCCATTGCACAAGCGCTCAAGGGTTTTTGCTTCCAAAAAAGTGCCTGAATAACTTTTGGCTCAGTATGTTTAGAGTTTTTTCAAGAATATAAAATGTTAGGCCGATTAAATCCATGTCGAGTCAGGGGCGGACAATATAGATAAAACCTTTTACCCCAGTAAATGTAACTATATCACAATATAAATATGTATGTTGGGATGCGATACATCTTCTTGATAATCACTTGAAAAAAATAAATAATTACTCAAAATCATGTACAGATGCTGGATAACTGGCTTGAACAGAAAGCATGTGTGAGGCTGCAACACCTGTGTGGATGGGTTCAGGTTAAGTGGGTGTTTGAATGTCCACCGGCGTTGTGTGTGTTTGTGTGTGTGTGTGTGTGTGTGTGTGTGTGTATGACGTTTGTTGTTGTTAATGCATGCGCTTTGTTGGTGAAAGAAAGCAGGTCAGCAGAATCGGGCCCTATGGCGAGAAATCCAATGGAGCGTGAGCCCTTTTCTCTCTCCCACTAACCCCCCTCTCTCTCTCTCTTTATAGTAGTCAGTTTCTTTTTATCCATATTCACGTAACTGACTTTACTCCCCATCACTCCAGGCCTTCGCTGTTTCAGAATCTTCCATATTTGAGTTGACACAGTTTCCCTTTGTGTTTCTCAGCGTCCCCTGCTCTGCGTGGGTCCTCAGTCAGGCTAGATCGGTTTCTGAAGCGTGTGTGTGTGTCTTCCTGAGTATATAGCATATGTGATACCTGGTTAGTCCCCTGGTGCACGCCGCATTTCCCAATGAAGTGCTCTGCGAAAGCAATCACTGTGTTTCTGACTACTTCACTGTTTCTCATAGTGGTCAGCCCACCCATCTCTAAATATGCAGGGAGCGTGGAAGGGGAGATAGATACCAGAACGAAGGAAGTAACAGTGGTTGAGTTTGGGTTTTTATAAAACAAGCTGCAGTTTGTTGCTTCAGTGACCATGAGATGTTTTCCATTACATTTTTTGCTGGCCTCTGTCTGGCTCTGAGCTGCCGGACTACAAATATAAATAGCTAGACATATCCAACATGTGTTAAATATTTAAAATAATGAAGCAGGATTTGTGTCAAACACGCCCGAAGTGCTTTAAATCACGTCACCAGTGAATTTAACACTGTGTTTCAGGCTACTGCTGTCCTGATTATTGGCACCACAGAGTGTTTATTATGACTCTCTCGCAAAAGTGAGCAGCATCGCAGCGTTAGACACAAGTGGCGTTCTTGTTGTGACTCTGGCTGCCTGCTGGGATGAACCACATGTCATACCATGCCCGGAGGATGCCAGCCACACTAACCACACAGCCAGAGATCTGGGCCAATGCACCCACCCTGGCATGTGGCGTCCCACTGGAGCTCGCAGTATATTTCCCCTGTAACACGGGGTTGCCTGTGTGCTCATGCATTTTTCCACACGATATCATAATGTTTGGGGTTTTATCATCGTTGTCCTGTCTTGTCCCTGGCATCAGATCATGCCACATCTTGCTCTTGGCGTTCCCGGTGCCCTTATGGTACTCGCTTTACGCCCGATCGCGTTTTGACCCAAACCCAGGCTCCAGTCACCTACCATGCAGTCACGGAGATGGACCAGTTATCCAATAATGTGAAGGTATTTAGTGTGTAATCATTATACCAGGGTTTCTCCTGATTAAGCTACAAATCACTGTTCATTAGCTGTTTCATGCACGTTCCAAATCGCTGCAGGTTTTTTTTCATATCATATTGACTATGGCTGCAACCAACAATTATCTCCGTTATTTATTATTATTATTTTTTATTTAACCTTTAATTAACCAGGAAGTCCCTTGAGATTGAAATCTCTTTTTCGGGGGAGACCTGGCCAAGAACGGGTGCCAGTTACAGATTAAAAGACAGAAGATAAAGAAAAACAGGGAATACATACATCATACATACAAGAAGATACTGAATCCAACTCAGGTAAAACAAGTGCAATGTTCAGTTACATGGGCCATCTGAATTGTTTTAAATTGTTCCAGGGATACTAGCTTTTTAATATGTAACACCAATTGCACATTATTCCAAGACCAGGGGGCAAAGTAGGAGAAGGCTTTTTCCCCCACTCAGTGAGGACTCTGACACTTTATTCATCATCGGTCCATTATTTTTGTCAATGAATTGATTAATGTACTCTATGCACATTGATTTCTGTCAAGTCACATGCAGTATGTCAGACAATAGTGAAAATCCCCATCAGTGTCACAGTGCAAATCTTTTGCTTGAGAAATTACTAATCATGTGTTGATCAATTAAATGGTGACTCAAATCATTATTTCAGCACTATACAGGCACCAGTGGCTGCCATCAAGGCCCCAAGAAACATTCACTGAGATTGTGAAGGTTCAAAAACAAGAAAAAATAAATAGACTTACGTTAATTCTGTTAGCTAGATAGTCAGATTATTCTAGTTATTCAGTCAGTGTTCTGCTTTTCGAACCACCTGTAAAGTATGAAATCGCTCCGTGAATGCATGCAGTGCTTTGGAAAGTGTCTGACAGTGATGTGAAATACATGTGACTTATAGTTAATGGGCTTAAACATGCAGAATCCTTTGCTGTGGCGGTCCTTTACCAATGCGGTTCACCTCCACGCTCGTGTGCTTGCTCTCCTCTGTGTTCTTTGGCCTTAACGCCATAATGTGAGCACACACTCACACCGCAACATATAGAAAGGACTTTGGCATACAGATGCTTTTCCTTCCTGTTTCTCCACATTTTATACATGACCCAAAAATATAACATATTTATGAATATTTTTTAAATGGTGTCCCTCAAGCTCATCTTTAAAAAAAAAAGTGTTATCCTTTTTGTTATATAACTCAACTCAGTTAACACAAGAAAGGAAGGACGATGCATATTTCAGCAGATTTGTTCAGGATCTCCTTTTCCTTTCTGCTCCTCTTTCTGGGAATGGGATTGTTTTTTTGGCTTGTCTCGTTAAATTAGTTCAATTTCCTCTGCTTTCTGGTAATCTGTATGTACACCAGCCTTCATTTGCCTCCGCCTTCTGGGCTTGTACCAGTCATGTTCTGCTGTTGTGTGTTTCTTTTCAAGTAAAATACCACCACCGGGCATGTCTGCGTGTCTGGAGCCAAAATGTGTGCCAGAGTGCGTGGAGCCGTCATGCGTTGGAGGGGGGTTGTGTTGCCAGTGTGTGGTTGCTTTTGGGTGCGGGACATGCTGTCAGTCTGACTCTGCTCTCTCCTCCTGACACGTCATGTCGACTGCCTGTGATGCACCGTGCATGACTGCTGACCTGCCTACATATATATAAATCCTGTAGCATGCTTGTTTTTTTCTTTTGTGTCTAGGTTTATTCGACCACAGTGTGCTGCTGCTCTGTATCAAGAAAACAGTCGCCAGCGTCACGTTAATCCTCACGTCTACTAATATCTCCGTCTCATGCAAGTTGGTCAAAGTGAAAAATGAATGGAGAGAAACCAGTTGGGTTGCCAGCAATCAGCCGTGCCTCTGTTACCATGGCGACGCAGAAAGGTCAATTAGGATGGAATTCTAACAGGAAGCACTCCTCGCGTATCTCTACTCTTCCCCTCGTCGTATATCTTATTTCATCTTGTGTTCCCACGCTCCCAAAGTATTTTGATAAATGAGTTTAGCTGTGTTCGTGTTGCTGCTTATATTACACTTATTGTTTTAATTGTTCCTGTAGCCCACCTCCTTCAACTGCTTTCTGAACACCCACTCCCATCTTTTGTCATATTTTTTTAAAATTAGTTTTAAATGTATCTTATGCTTGCACAACGATGAGTCTGAACAGGAGATCTGCAACGATCTTGACATTCTGTCTCATGCCTCTTATTACATCTGGACAGGACGAGGTAGGACAGGAAGCTCCTAATTGGGTCAGACGTTACCAGTCTTATCATTTTAGAGAGCTGGATCATAAAGAGGGAAAAACCGAGTAGAAAATGAGCGAGGAAGGGTGAGAAGAGGATAAGATTCAGCAGATCTGACTCATCTCTCAGAGGAGTTTGAGTTCAGAGGAGCTCTACTGCAGATCATTAGTCCTCTTCTAAACACGAGTCTGTGTGTCTGGTCACATGTTTAGCATGCCGTTGTGAGTATCTCTGCGCTACGTTGATAAGTTTGCATGCAAACAACGTTTCAGGTCACCGCGGGTATTCATGTACGTGTTCCAGTTGAAGAAAGTTGGTTTGTCAGCACTCCAGGATAGAAAACACAAACTGTGCCGTCTTTGTTTCCATAGAGTTAAATGTGAAGCTGCTTCACAAATCAACAGAGGCATCATTTCCCTGCCTGCCAATACAGTTATTCTCTTACATAAGTTGCATTTCTGGAAATCATACCACAGTCTGATTGTATAACCATTTAAATAAGGCAGAACAAAAGAGACTCTCCCACCGAGAACAATTAAGGAACGGAGCTTTGGGCCTTTAACGATATAATGGAACTATTAAAGTAGCACTTTGTCGAATGATTATAAGGGTTTTCTAACATCATAAAACATAAAAGTCAGAAATGCAATTTCACACAGCAAATGCCATATTTTGAATGAGTGTTGCTGTTTAGACCATTAGAGGCGTAAATTGCCCTTTATGACATCACGCACGCCATGAAAAGCAAAATCGTAATGACAAAGCTGTTGGAGTGGCGTGCAGCAGAAATTCTTCATCATGAATCTGCACGTCACCTCTTCACTCAACTGTTTGGCGACCTACTGTAGCCGATGACTCGCACGCCCACGTTGCGTTTCCCCCCCCTCCATCTCGGTTTCATGTCGTACGTCTACTCCAAATGTGTCAAACCGCGTCGTGGAAGTGTCGCCACCGTGATCGTGTTGGGTAGGACAGGATGTCATGCTCGCTCTCTCGCTCTCTCTCTCACACGGTACATTTTTGTCTCTGAACAACTCAACACGCAGCTTTTCAGAGACGCCACGCTGTGCAGTTCTTCAGGGCGCCGTCGTCGCGCGCCGCGACTTAAACGTGTGTTCGTACCGCTTTTTGAGAGATTTCATCAGCAGGGTGGCACGTACTTATTCTCTTCCTCTTGTCAAACCTCCCATCACCCCCCCACCCTCTATTCTTCCCTCCACTTTCTCCCTCTTATATCTCTCTTCTGCTTCTTCTTTGCCTTTTCCATCTCCACACCAATTCCCCGTTTGCCTGCACCTCCTTCCTCATTCTTTCTCAAAATCAACCGGATTACATTCGCCTGGCTCTCCGGTTTTCACTCCTTGTCATGTTAAGTGAATGCTTCTAGTGTCACCGGTGTGTGTGTGTGTGTGTGTGTGTGTGTGTGTGTGTGTGTGTGTGTGTGTGTGTGTGTGTGTGTGTGTGTGTGTGTGTGTCTGTGTGTGTGGGTGTGTGTGTGTGTGTGTGTGTGTGTGTGTCTGTGTGTGTGTCTGTGTGTGTGTCTGTGTGTGTATATGCAGACAGGAGAATAGAGAAAGGGATTAGGGGAGATGAATAGCTCTTTGACATTTGTTATGACTGCGCTGCAGACGACTCAGCCGTGTTTGCCCGATAACAGTGGGACCGTGTACCGCCAGGCCTTGGTGTGTGTCCGTCCCCATCTTCTCAATGACTCATTCAGAAAGGACAGAGAAATAAAAGCAGAGAGAGAGAGAGAGAGAGAGAGAGAGAGAGAGAGAGAGAGAGAGAGAAGGGGGGAAAATTCTGTTTACTATTCTGACAGTCTCTGGCTGAATCCCCCCACTGTTTGAAGTCTGTGTGAGGCTGCGCACTGATCTCACTCGTGTGTGTGTGTGTGTGTGTGTGTGTGTGTGTGTGTGTGTGTGTGTGTGTGTGTGTGTGTGTGTGTGTGTGTGTGTGTGTGTGCGATGGGTGTGAGCTCAGGAAATTCACTTTGTTTCCCTGAAATACAAGTAACCTTGTAACCTGCCCGTTGTTGAATTGCATTGGAAGACGAAAAACGGTCTGTTTAGTCTAGGGAGGAGAACTGGTTGGAGAGAAAGTGTGTGTCCATCTTTTATGTCAGTGTTTGTGAGAGGTCACATGAGAGTGAGAGGGAGAGAGAGTGAGAGAGTGAGAGGGAGAGAGAGAGGTCCCCGGGGCTCCGTGCATTGTGCCAGTGTACGTTCACAATAGGCTCTTTGGAGAGGCTTCACAGCCAGTGAACTGCTCCATTCACACTTAGCTGACCAGGCTTTGCCTCACTGGAGCTTGACTTTTATCCTCTCTCCCTTCTTTCTGTGAAGCTCTCCCTCCAGCTTCACCGTCCTGGCCCCGTATACCTTTAATAGACACCACGTCAACTCGCTGTCCAGACTCTTTTCACGGCCCCCGGGGAAAGGGGGTGAGGGGGGGAAGGGGGGGGTCCACTTCACATACTGGACCAAGAATAGTTCAGTGACTCGCTGTGAGTGAATTGCAGTGTTGTGTCTCTCCCTCACTCTGCATTCCAGAGTAGGAGGCCTGAATATGTTACTGCCATTACCGTCCGACCCCCATGCCCCGCTGCCCTTGCCCTGTCGTATCTGTACACACACACACACACACACACACACACACACACACACACTGTATAATTGTGGCAGTGATATGTGATGTGGACTTCCCCTCATTAGCTGTCTCCGCTGGCTGGACAGAGAGGGTACATGATCTAATTAGTCAAGGAGAATAAAACGTATCCACCATAAAATCCTCAAAGTCTATAAATCCTACAACAGAACTGTGTTTTTGTTACATGGTTGAATCCTCTTAAGATGTTTTGTTCTTTTGTCCCTTCCTCCTCTGCCTGTCTCACTGTTCCCCGCTGGCTTTGATCAACCTGGCTGACCGGCCAATAATCCCGTCCGACCGTGTCTGTCCTCTTGGCCCCCGGTGTCAGAAAGCACAGCAGACAGAGACGGGATCAAGCTGCCATTATTATTGTTTCACCACCAGCACAATCTCAGGTTTCCCCACATCCAACATGTGCACAAAGATAGAAGTACACACATGTGCACAAAGATAGAAGTACACACATGTGCACAGAGATAGAAGTACACACATGTATGCACACCAGAGATGGTTGGACACCAGACATTTGGACTCAAGTCGCAGTAAAGTCACACACACACACACACACACACACACACACACACACACACACACACACACACACACACACACTATAATACCGTAACTGTTTTTGAAGGAAAGTAAGAGAAGAGTACAAACCTTAAGTCAACCTGGATCCTGATCACTGCAGTTTGGCATGCTCTTTAAAACTCATATTTCCAAGGTGCAGCACAGTCCAAAAATACAGAGCGCTCTGCAAGACAGATTTCTAGAACATCTGGATCTTAAGTGCTCCTCAATTTCAACTCCAAGGTATATATGTAAGTTGAGACCCGCTCAACTAATTCAAGATTAATCTTGGAGGGGGGCGACGAATGACAAGTCAATGAGAAAGGAAATCAATGCACTTTTATTTATATTTAAATTGTATACATGTTTATAAAACAAATACTATAGCATTATTGCAGATCTCTCTCTGAGTTATTGGGCCTCTTTCTGTCAAGTGGCGGGAGTGGAGATGGATTTGACTGAAATATGCCCGTTCCACTCATTGCTATCCTCCCTGACTGTCACAGAGACTCGCTCTGTCCCAACGGAAACACAGCCGCGAGGCCAAAAAACGCTCAGAACGGAGTTAAGGCGAAGAAGCGATTGTCTGTCGCGGTGCTGGATTTACAGCCTTCCTGTGCGTATGTCTGACTGTATCTGTGAGTACATCGATTCTGTGTGCCTTAAATGTCAGCCAAAGAGCTGAAAGGGGATCTGCAAAAGAAATAAGGAAAAAAAGCACCGGGCATTGGAGGAGACGACGTGTAAGAAGGGGTTGAGAATGTTGGGGGGAGGGGGAAAGGTAAGGCATGATGATGAATATGAAAAAAAGTCTCCAGAACAGCTGCGTCCTCGGCCTAAACAGGGACCGTAGGGAGAAGGAGCTCTGCTGAGTGGGCGTCTGGTAGATAGTTAGCACTGGTATGGAGGTTACACAGAGGTTACATGTAGGCTTTGTGGAGGTGTCATGTAGGCGTCCTGACTGAATGATTTATTGCAAACCAGGCATTCGAGTGGGCTTTTTCTTCTGTGTGAGGGTGTAGGCCGGGGGTTGGCATAAAGTCTTATGATTTATTCTGTCACTCAGACAGGAATGATGTGACCGATCCTAACCATAGTAGCTTATAACCACAGCGTCCATTGTGCTGGTATGTGTTTCTGGCATGTCTGCATGAAAGTAAATATTGCCTTGGGCCTGATTTTGGGATTAATATGGCAGGTTCAGAGTGAGGACACATTTTGCAAGCTAACAGAGTTACAGGAAACAGAAATCATTAGGGATAATTGCCCGAGGAACAGTTACGGTTTCCGAGTGTCAGAGGCTCGGACATGCAGTGGAAGCAGAGGTTTGGAGTATTTGGGAGTTTGACTTGGCCAGATGCAATACGTGAACTGTCTTACCTGGACAGGAAACAGGAGAGGTCTCACAGCTGTGTAAATGGCCCAGATAAGATCGGAGAGAAACGAGGCCGAGAGAGAAGTCCCGACTACCGTACTGGACTGGTGTTTATTATGCTGCTGCACTACTCTTTCCAGTAAATATCAGGTTATGACAAACACATTAATGCTGGCATAAGGCACTGTTTCTGTTTCTAATGAATGTTCTCCCTCTTGGGCAGGAAATCGTGATTTAAGGAAAAGCTCAGCTTGCTGCTATTACCTTAATGCTCTCCTGAATCCAATTTAAAAGTATACGCCTGTTTCAAAGCAACCCCCCCAAAAAAGTGTTACTTCCTTAGACAGGATGGGTATTATAGACAATACTTATAGAAGTCGTCTATGCTTGACTGCTGAGGCCCGAGTCGGGACAGGACGGGGGTAGGGGGGGGGAACAGCAGGGAGATATGGAGAGATGCCACGTGGGGGAGTGAATTAATGAGGCACCAGCTGACAGTACAGTAACTGTGTGTTTCTGCTGCTTTTGCTGCTATATAATACCAGTCATCTGCTTTTCACATCTCACAGGCCAGATTCTTTATTAGTGTGTGAGTGAACGTTAAGAGGAAGCAGGTAGGTAGGTAGGTACGAGCTTTTATTGTTGTTACCGCCTTTTATTCCAAGCTAGAAGTGTTGTACAGAGTATAAAAGAACAAAAACATACTTGCAGTAGTCTAGCTAGTGTTTTATACTCGATGTGGGTCACCTCACCTGAAACAAGGACCACCTCCAGCAAAACTGTAAAAACGAATCTGCTTTTATGAAATAAAATGTAACATTTTAGGTGAAAAGGAGCAAATGGCATGCCTTCAATGAGCGTGACGACTAACCGCGAGACGAGGGACATCAACATCTGGGGGGCTCCCCACCTCGGCAAAACGGTTACTGAAACCGATCTGGCATTGAATGGAAGCCCATCTCTGTGCAATATCCCACTTATATTTCATTTGAATGATGACTAAATATAAATGCTTAAGTAGTCTCCCCTTGTTTGCTTACCATTTAAAGCTGCTCCTCTGTCTCCTCTATTTGACCCAATATGCTGCCTGGTTGTCTGTTATAATAAAGATATGCACATCATCAGCAGTTTGTGTTTATCTCTGCTGAATTGTTGATGGAAAAAACAGAAATGCTGTAAATAAAAGAGTTCTTTGGAGAGTATAGTAAGACGGATGTGCAGGACAGAAGGTGAGGTGGATGGTCGTTGGGGGTGGGTGAATTTAAAGAGGGAGGTGAATCTAAGGAGATTGAATGGAAATTTTGAACAATGCCTCCCCCTTCCCAGCAGTTTCTTCTCTCCAACTTCCCCTCTCCCATATTCTCCACCCCGTCTCCCCCTCTCTTGTTCCCTCCCCCAACATCCCTCGTGCCTCGGGACTCCAGTGCTCCGTTAAAGACATTTTAATAGCTTCCTTTTCCAAACAAACCAGCTGCCAGAAGACCCGATAGTATCTCTGGCACAGAGCGCCTCCTGGAGGTCATTCATTAAACACGTGGCAACAAGGGCAACTGCGACGCTGAGGTGTGGAGACTGGCACCCCTCCCGTCCTCCATGCAGCCTGCTGTGTGCGCCTCTCAGCACTAGATGGCATTGGCAGTGTGCTGTCTCTGGTAACCCATCCAGGGAAGGAGCTCTGTTCCTATAGTCAGACATTACAGCATGATGTTGTTGTTACTTACAGTAAGGTTGTACAAATAAATCAGGAGATTCATATTTGCAACTGCATTCTCACATGAAAATGTACATGCAGTGTTAGTGGTTGCATCAAAGAAATTGCTTCAAAAAATAACAAGACAACGGTGCATCATGTGGAAGGCGGGCGCCGTCAGTGTGGGCAGAGACAAATTGTGCGTTAAAGAGAATGACTGAGGAGTAATGCAGTGAAAGGAAAATCTCTGGAGGAGCAACGACATCAAGAGCGAAAATGAGTCAGAATCAAGAAAACTCCTCCAGGTCAAACAAAGCGCTGAAAGGAAAAGGTTTTACATCTGCTCTCTGGAACTTTTTCAGACACAAAAACCACATTTGTTTTTCAAGCACTATTTTGCCACAGCTGCAGCACAGCAGGCCAACACCTTAAATGTATACAACCACCTGATACAACATCACAATACAATGTGTTGGAGCGCTCAAGGCCATGAAAATGCCTCAAATATCTGCCATCTGAGCAGGAAACCTGCTCAAATCCAGGTGCATGCAGGGATTTTAAATGAAATGTGCCCCTTATACTGTATATTCCTAGCAAGACTGTTTCGGTTGTCACTGTATGTTGACTTATCCAGAAATCGATGCGTGGGGTACCTGATACTCGGTAGACTGTCTTCCTGTTTGTGCAAGAGGTGGTGGCTGTTGTGTTGCATTTGCAGGCTGAGGTTTTACTGAGAACAGCTCACCGGCGTTTCAGCCAATATTCACACCCATAGCAACACCAGAGAGGTAGAATTCAGGAGACATACAGATCTTTTGATGAAGATTAACCCAACAAATCGCATCAAATGATTACGTGCATTCTCTGCAGTCGAGTTCCAAAGAAAATGAGACAGGATTAACTTCATCTGGAAGTTTGCAGTTTCCAGATTTCTCCTCCTGACTGTGTTTTTCTACTTCTTCCCAGTTGTTGTTTTTTTTGGAGTCCAGGCAGTGAACTCACTCCGTCTCTGCAGCCTCGTAGGGAAACGCCATGTGTGCGTGCTGCGTGAGAATAGGGAGGATGGCAGCCAGAAAAGGTTTGACCCCTGGGTCCCTCTCGTTGCTCTGTGAGTGCCAGAGGGCCAACCCGTATCGTTCGCTGAGAACCCTGCACTCCTTGAGTGACAGCATCCTTCCTGTTGTGGTCGCCATGGGAACAGGAGAGTGTTTTCCCAAGTAAACCCAGTGAAGCTCTGCACCACATCAAACACGGCTGCCATGAGTCAGCCTCCAGCGCGACAGGGAACCTAACTATAGCAGAGCGAACTGCTTACAAGGCAGGACTTTTAATGGACTGTGGTTTCCTACTTGGCCTAGTTGGCTGAGGTATTTCGACTTTTGTTTTGTTCTTTTGTCTCAGTAGTTAACCTACACGTGTATGCAGCACACACACACACACACATCAAACCCGTCTGGAGAACAGAACTGCCACTTTGTCACCGTCAGCGTTGCTCAGCGAGTAACAGAAGGATTGTAGAGGCTGAGGCTGCACAGCTGGAAAACATTAACCCCACAAATGATTGCAGAACACTTGCCATATACACCCCGATGATGTCATCGCTGACGGAGGTTCAGACTGCCAGCTTCACCCGGGTCACTCAAGGAAGCGACTCCAAGCACAGGGAGGACACATAGGCTGCTGTAGGACACACATGGAATGTAATGGTTTATTGTACTGGTTCACACGATTCTTGATAAGTGTACTAATTACCTGATATGCAACAGTTTTTTTCTGTGAGATTTCCTATTATAACATTTTGGAAAATCAAAAACATATTTAGCAGCTACGATTGGTAAATAACTGCTACGAGCTTGTAAGAAAGTCATACATCAGCGTGGCACATTTATCAGCCCGTTTTATTTGGTGTTCATCAGGTCAGCAGAACATGCAACATCATAAAGCCACTCTTTATGCTTTGCACTTAACCTTTAACCTACAAAAGTAATGACTAGAAATAACAAATAAAACGTGCCTCGTAGTATGAATAACAACTCCTTTAAGTCAAGTAAACTTGAAATGGAGTATTTTGATAACATGTAACTTATGCAGAAATTAAGTCAAACATTTGAATAGTTTTTATTGCAAAAAAAGGCAAGCATACAATTTAAAAATATGGACAATAATATAATTATAAAATTCATTAATTCGCAGCCTATTAAATTCATATTATTTAAAAATTATTTGAAATATCTCTGGAAATACAGCTACTGAAGAACTCAACTGTGCTTGTTTATAATCTGTGTAGCTACAATATGATTTTCTCCTGAAGTCACAGTCAGAACTAGATATTTACAAAGTTTTTCTCAATTTTCTCAAAAAGCATCAATTTACATTTTTCATCTTAGAAATTACCCTGATATATCAGTACGTTTAAAGGAAATTATTTGGAAATGAAATGACCCATGAAATAAAGCATTACCAAAGATACAGTTATTGTTTTTGGCATTCATTATCCCCCCAAGGGAGTTCAGAAATTGGATCTTTGCGTTACCAATGATGACTTTAGCAGACATAGGGAGGGACAGGGGACTAAAACGAGGGGGCAGAAGGAAGAACTAAAAAGCAGATTATCTCGATCATATTGTGGTTGTGCGGCTGTTTGTGGTTTTGTCCGGGAAACGTGAAACTCTCCTTGTAGAGTTTGCGTTATGTTATATCATTGTGTGATTTATTTACTCTCCCAATCGACGCCAAGTAACAGACAGGTGTCCTGGGAGCCCAACTGCTTCGCTCCCTTCTATTTCCATGTGTCAGTTTCCTCATCCCCTTCCGTGGAAGTGCAAGGTCCTCATCACTTATTCAACACTCACCACCTCGTTCGCTGAAAGTCGCCTCGGGCGTTTAGCTTTAAATTCTCCTTTCTATTTTATAAAACAGATGAAAGTGCAACAATTTCAAAAATGTGGAGACATTTGTAAACATTGTGGCTTCCCTCCATTGGCCACCTGCACCGGCTCTGCTTCAAGACTGCATTTCATACACACATTAATGGTGAAAGTGACATAATACAGTTAAACAAACAGACTGCATCTCTCCTTTCCATCACTCTTAAATGCACATTTATTTTCCATTTGTGCATAAACATAATGTGAAGAAAAACAACTAAGTCTGGTAAAGCTAAAGCTAAAACATACTTCTTGAATATACACGAGCAGGACTGCATTCTCTTCTTCTTAATTTATTTATGGCAGTGTAGACACAGCTTCAGAATATTACCGCCACCCACTGTTACATACCAGAGAGCCCACCCCAATATATTGGAAGGAATTTAAAGGACTAGGCTCAGAGAGATCCATTTAAAGCAAGTAACACAAATGCCACGTCTGAGATGCTCTTCAAAATGATCCCATGTCTTCATCCCGCTCTTGTAAACGTTTGCATGCCGCCAGATAATGGAAAGGCTCGACGACTGGTTGAAGCGTTGGTGGAAACGTGCTCGCAGCAGCCAGCGTGGTGATAGAATCCGCGTTTGAACTCGGCAGGCGGACTGAATGGGAGCTGAACACCACGCGGGCCGTTTAACGCGGACACTTTCGCTGGCGACTACAGGGCATGTCTGCGTGGGCTTATTTGCATGACAGGACCATTGTGGAGGCCTGGCATAGGAACAAAGCCCGTCTCTGTGTCTTCTGTGTGTTTTAGCTGCCGCTAGCAGGCATGTTGCACTGAGGAGCCTTTGGTGAGAAGCCGTGGTTTTCGGAGGCGTGCAGAGTGGAGGGGTGATGGCGGTGGGCGTGGTTAAGGTTTCTCCCCTTTGATCAGTTCACTGGACACATGCACCGTCATCTCCTACTGAGTTAACAGCTGTACACTGTGTGCGAGCAATTCTGTATGTGTGCATGTTTATATTTAGCTGAAGCATTATAATAATGAGCATTCAGGAGGGTGGTGGGTGGGGTTTGCTGCCACATTGACGTCGACACTAATGACCTTAATCACGACCTAACAACATCACCATGGCTACCTCCTACTCTGCAGGGAGCTGAGAGTGTGCAAATGTCATTGCCTATACATTATGTGTCACGTGGTTATAGATCAGCTGAAAACAATGCATGCAGTCGAGCTAAATTCTAATCTGTATTATTAAGGAGAACATGTAAGACCTGCCCTCAAATGACCCAAGGTGAGGGTTTCTATTTCAGTCACGCTTCGGAGGTTCTGCAGCATTGTTAATGTCTACTCCTGTCATTGTTTAAGTGTCCCCTCATCAGCTTTCACACAGGCCTGTCGTTGCCAAGTGAACCATGCAGCTTATCAGTTATGTTTTCATCATTGTGGCACTGCATTTTTCAGCCAATCCAAAGGGTTTTTAAATTGCAAAATGTTCTAACCCAGAACATAAGAGATTATGTCGTCTCTGCACCAATTAATTATATTAATTATATATTCTTTACATTTTATATTTATCTTTGGTATTTATTTTGATCTATCTATCTATCTATCTATCTATCTATCTATCTATCTATCTATCTATCTATCTATCTATCTATCTATCTATCTATCTATCTATCTATCTATCTATCTATCTATCTGTCTGTCTGTCTGTCTGTCTGTCTGTCTGTCTGTCTGCATTGAGGTGCCGTTTCTAGTTCCATTTAAAACTCCGTGTTGAGGTCAATGGAAAAATCTTCCAACTTCTCCTTCTTCTTTGAATACAGTCAATTCATTATTGGATCATTTATTTTAGTTCTATTCACTTCCTCTATTGTGTGCCTTGGTGGTGATTTTGACAACCATTGTGCCGTTGAGGAAACAGTACGGCTTATAAGAGGAGGATGCTCTGAGCGGTGCTTGATTGATTGACAGTTGTCTCGGCCCGTCACGTTGGGTTTGTCGTGCTGGTTGGCCCTGCCTCGGGCCGCTTCCTCCCTATTAACCAAATTAAATTCCAGTGCATGACAAAGATGGCAGAGCAGAGTTAACCAAAATCCAGACTTCAAAGGGTCCCTTAGGAAACTTCTGGATGACAAAACCGGTGCTACATCCATAACTTCAAGTATAACTGGCAAGAAATAAAAAAGGGGGATTTTATATATTTATATATATATATTTTATAATGAGAAGAATTTCAAATTGCTGCAAAAAAACGTTTTGTTCTCACAGTGCAGATTAATTTATTTATCTCCATTGATCCACACACAATGAAACGAGAACATGAAGAATGAAGCGAGACCACATGAGAACAACTGGAGCGGTTAAAGTTATTGTCGCGGGGACTCGGGGACATCAGAACTGATGTAATGGAATTTTCTATTTTTTGTTTTGTGTTAAAGATGAAACCAAAAGCCCAGTCGGTGTCAGTTTGCTCGTCTGTGCTGACGGGAATTTCACATGTTCGCTCTACAGTCCTAAAACTCCACATCCACGCTTCATCTGAAATGCCGCCCACTCCCCACTTTCCCTTCAATAGCCTCTCTCACCACGCCCTCGACTCTCCCTGGAGCTGCACACACACACACACACACACACACACACACACACACACACACACACACACACACACACACACACACACACACACACACACACACACACACACACCAACCTCCACTCTGGAACATTAAGCTGGATTTAATGTAGCAAACACATGAATATGCAAACACATTTTATACTTTTAAAGCAACAGTTTATTTGAATGAATCAGACCGTGGGACTGCGTCTCCAGCTTCATGTCTTCAATGCACAAACCGCACATCGCCAAACGCAGCCAGCAGAACTGTGACTTGAAAGGACTGGTGTGACTGGGAGGAAAAATGCTGAAGGAGAGTGCTGCAGAAGAAAAGCAGAAAAATGATGTAGATTTGTGTGTGTGTGTGTGTGTGTGTGTGTGTGTGTGTGTGTGGCAGCTGGTTCTGGTCAGCTGACAGCTATTGCGGACTGTGATTTGTTGTGTGAGCTGGGCTGGGCTGAACCGTGCACAGCTGCTGGGTGTGTGTGTGTGTGTGTGTGTGTGTTAGAGGAAGAGAGAGAGGGGAAGAGAGAGAGCCATGTAAGGCTGCCAGTGTGTAAGCTCAGCAACATTAGGAGCTGGAGACTGGAGTGGAGCACTGCAGGAAAGGAACAGAACGCTTGCAAAGCAGTACTGGTTGATGTAAATCAAGACCGAGGAGGGTAGAGGATGGAGTTTCACTCATCCTACTGCCCTTGAACAGAACACGCCACCACTGGCTGGACCAGAGGCTGACCGGACTGACCTGGACTGTCATCAGGGCAGACACTCGAGGTTCAGGGATAAACGAGGGCACCTCAGGTTCAGGTGAAGCCTCCGCTGCTGGACGGGACCTGGCTGTCAACAGCAGAGGATTATGGGTTGTTCGGCCAGCGTGGTCCTGCTGCTACGCTCGGTGGGCGGGGCCGACTGCGGACACATGTGTGCACGACGGAACCAGATGTCCCTGGACGCCGCCACTCCCACCCTAGAGGGTTACACCACTACCACCTCACCTCTGACCATCATTGTCATGGTAACCAGCAACGCTGCACCTGCAGCTCCCCATTAGCTCTGCCTTTCTACTAATGCATGTGTGGACAGGTAGAGGGGGCTACAGCATGCGGGGGTGCAGGGTGGCATCATATCTGGATGTGCATGAGTGTATATTTTTGGGATTTGAATTTCAATGATGGATGGATGGATGTCCAAAAGCTTTTTTTTTACCATGTGCAATCTTTTTTTCTTTACATCGCTGCCATTCCTTGTCAGCTGCTGCTGAGGTTGATCCGTGATTGAGGCCTGGTTGTTTTCCTTCACAGCTGAGAGGCAGAAAGACGGAAACGGAGGGAGGAGAATAGAAGGGGGATGGTGGGGTCAGACATGAGGAATCTAGTTTCTGTGGGAAAAATCTGCTTGCTCTGCATATGGTCAACAGAGAAGATGATAAAAATAGCTATTCAAACAGAACCATGAATTAAACGCTGGATGAGAGTTATTTGAGCGAATGATTGACCGGATGAAGCAATCGATGATTGGCTCACTTAAAAGTTTGTGTCTCCTCACAGACTTTTCTTTTCAGTACAGTCAGTACATCTGTTTGGTGTCTGTATCCACAAGTCTTGGCCACATTGTTTTATTCCCAGGAAGACCCTGGTTTCTGTAACCCCAGTGGAAAAAATGTTATAGTTTTGGCAGAGTAGGATCTTTATACTCGCCTCTTCTGTTTCCCCTTTCTTTCGTTCCTTCCATAAACCTTCTGATGGCTGTTTTTCTGGTCTCTGTGGCAAAGACCCGTAATGGCTTACACTGCAAAGTCATGTTTGCCTGCTGATTCTTGTACTGTATAAGAGCGTGTGCAGATCTAGAACAGAATACAGCATCCTGTGTTTTTATAAGGCTGATTTCAGGCTATTTTCACTTCTCTACCATAATAGTGAGCTCAACATCTTTTTCAAGTCACTCACGACAATATTTATGACCCCACGACCGATTATTGTGAGTGTTTATATCTCGATGCGCGATAAAATCCTATATTGTCCCACCCTTCATGATGACTGATCTTACATTTTAACATTTGTCTCCAGAATTAGCAGACATTGGTAGTTGCAGGCAATCAATCAATGTGTGTGTGTGTGTGTGTGTGTGTGTATGTGTGTGTGTGCGTGTATGTGTGTGTGTGTGTGTGTGTCTGTGAGCCAGAGAACACAATTGGCTCAGAAATCACCACCTAGCAAGCTGAGTATCTGACATGTTGGGGAGCTTTAGCCAATGAGAGTGAAAGACACGTGTTGAGGGGAAACTTGGGGGAAGAGGCTGCCTGTTCATCTACAAATCTGAGGATTTTGACACCAGGAGCTAAATTTAAAGCACATTTTGTTTTAAAACTATTTCTTTAAATACAAGATTAAATACAAGATTTAAACATGCAGTGTGGTGTTCCAATACAATTCGATTGTTCTGAATTGTTGAAATTGTATTAAATCACATGATTATACATTTTTTTCTGACGACAAAATGTGCTTAAATTATAACACGTAGAATTCAGAAAAATCCCCAAATAAGACCTAATAAAACATTGTCCTCTAGCTGTCAGACGTGCGGTAGCTTACATCTCGATGACCTCAAGCTTGACATTCGGTCACCTGGTGCTTCACAGCTGCATGGACCAGCAGCAGATGTGTGAAGTCCACAGCCACCACGAAAACAGGCGGTGTGAGTTTTGGAAGAATTTGAGAAAGTTAGAATAAAGGTTCATATTCTTGTCACATCTACTCAACACGTCACATTTGCCTTACGAAAGCGAAGAAAAGTGTTTTTTCTTCTCTTTGAATTATAAATCCCCATTAGTCCCACTATGTCTCCCCAGACCTTGCATCGCTCTAATGATGTAAAGCAGATGACTTCTGTCTCCTTTCTTCTCCTCTCTGCTCTCAGTTGTCCCCCGCCCTCCCCCTTTCTCTCCCATACTCCCTATCAATCTTTCACACTTGTTCTTTTTTTCCCTCCAATCTCCCCCTCTCTTTGTTTTTGTCACACTTCCCTCACATCTCTCCTTTAACAGGATGATAAGCCTTTAAATCTGTGCTTGAGAATGACACAAAGCAGCTTGTGCGTACAACGTGGAAAGAGTTGAACCCTGCAAATCCTCGCCATCTTTGTCCCAACCGTCTCCCAGCTTTGATTCACTCTGCTCTTCTTCTTCTTTTCTTCTTCTGACCAATCCAGAGCCCCCCGTCCTCCTCTGCCTGTGTCTCGTTATGCTGGAGGAAAGCCTGTCTATCCGTGCCCTCCGCACAGCTGTAGTTTACCAACATCAACACCCGCTCTATCTCACCCCTGCTTAGAGGGAGGGAGGGAAACAAAGCAGCGAGGGACTGAAGGGAGAGATGTTAAAAGGGATGTTTAATAGGGTGAGAACAAGGGATCGGGGGACGAGACAGAGAGAGAGAATCAAAGGAAGAAGAAACGAAGGAGTGTGCTGCTGAGGATGTTTGATGAAATGAAGAAGGGATGAGAAGGGAGGGAGGGAGGCAGCTGCAGGACAGATGGAGGGAGAGAGAGTGAAGAAGAGGAGGGAGGTTGAGCTGCGGACGTTAAATGGGTTTGAAGGAGTGCAGCGCTAACAGCATAATTATGATCCATGTCTCGGAAACAAAACATCAAAGAGTTATTAATTCTTATTAAATCAGGAAAATATACAGTAGATTGAGACGAATGATTACTTACAGATGTTATGACCTGGTAGACTCGCAGTGTGTTGATCCCTCTCTCTCGTGAGCATCAGAGCTGCAGTCATGTGACGTACCGTAGCGTCATCTCGGATGAATCATGGAGGCTCTTAAATAGCGAGATGTTAGCTCAACAGACAAACCGTTGCATTTCATGCATCATTTCCGTTACGTTTGGAACCGTTGTTGCACTTTAACCTCAAATTGTCTGTCATAATCATAACCAACTGAGCTCCACATACTGTAATCTACAGCATGTGTGCACACACTTAACAGGAGTGTGACGCCTCAGATGTGTACGTTAACAAGAATATTCTACATTTCAACATCAAATTAATCACAAATGCTTTAAAGCAGAGGTCTTCAAGGTTTTTCAAGCCAAGGCTTATTAGTGACACGGTGGAGGGACCCCGTACATATTGCATATGAAACCGGGACAATAATAATATGTAGTGCAGCTTATAGTGCCATGTATAAAAGTATTCTATATGTATACAATGCTAAGACATTAAAATAAATGTTACAAAAAAAGCACAATTTCACCTCATAACATACAACAAATAAGAAGAGTATTTGCTTAAATCTGTTGTATTCATGTTAATGTGTATTTTTTGGACATATTTTGATTTTTTGGAAAAAAAAGTTTAGGATCAAATCATTTTGGGGACCCCCAGCAGGAACTCTGCGACCCCCGAGGGCTGGTCCTGCTGTGTGCGGCCATGCAGACAGTTCTTGGTTTTGGTTGCTTAGGTTTTGAGATCGCTTCCTCTCCTCCAATACAATTCAAGTGGACAGGATTTATGTTTAATGTTTATTTCTCAGTGCTGTGAGCACCATGACTGGTATTTCATTGTTGTGGAGACACATTTCAGACAATTTCAAACTAAATGTGTGCAGATAAAAAAACATTGTTATATTCAGTAAGTCATACAATATGTGTTTGCCTTTGGAATATGGGTGATTTTACCCTTTAATGTGGGAAAATGCAGTACAATACATGTGCAATCCATTAGTGCTCCCGGAGAGCCGAATGGCAGCTCATTATGTAATGTGTTCACAGCTGATAGCAGCAGTTTGTTGTATCGTCAGGAGTTGTGTGTCCTCTGGTACAGATCTCTGTTCTGCTATGAGGTTTACTCTGAGGAAGTGAGTGTCTGTGTGTGTGTGTGTGTGTGTGTGTGTGTGTGTGTGTGTGTGTGTGTGTGTGTGTGTGTGTTATTGTGTATTTATATTGTGTGTATTGCATCAGTGAACACCTTTTTTGCATGTCTTTTTATATATATGTTGTCTTGCAGATGGCACCATGTTGATGTTTTGCACACTGGCTCCGAGGCTCGTGTATTTGTGTGCTATTGTTACATTTGGACAGTGGAAGATAAGATGCTGAGAGTTTGACTTTGAGTGTGTGTGAGTGCATGATAGTGAGAGAGGGGTTTGCATGTGTAACGGTTTAAAAAAAAAGATTGTTTGAAAGCTTTTAATTTGTTGAGTACAGATAATAGTGTCTGGCTGAAGTGTCAGAAAGCACCTTTAGAGTATGATGTATAGAAACAGAAACATCTGGTCGGTTCGTTTCTCGTTTGCAGGGGATTTTCTGTGTGTGAGTGTGTGTGTGTGTGTGGTTGAGTGTGTGTGTGTGTGTGTGTGTGTTGGACATCAAACATCAACTTCCTCTACTTCCACGTGCACTGACACAAGCTCACAAAACCCTCTCAGTGTTAGTTCTGCTTCTGACGGAGCACACGCCTGCGATTATACACATTAACACTCGATGCCGCTGGCAATGAGCTTCAGGAGCAAAATCACCTTCAGGAGGAAAATAAAGAGCAAACGAGTGCGCTCGGATTTCAGCCGGCTGAGTATTGTATGTATTCTCTTTCTCTAGTATTACTGGTCTATCTGAAGGTTACAGTTTACTATCAGTGACGTACATGTGTTTAGATGCTGGCAATCATAGCTGTGATTTACACAGTTTAAATGATTAAAGACCACAATCAGTGGCGATTATACGTTATATAAAGAGTTTAATGATACCTGTGCACTTCATTTCCTCCTCCGTTTGAAGATTTCTTACGCCACATTGAGCCAGGAAGATGTTTGTTGTAATGATGCACGCCCCGCAGAGCTAATGACAGATGTCGACTCACGAGGGGAAAGCCAAAGACTTTCCCGTGAAACAGCAACTCTGACGTCACAGTGGGTCAGAGCAGTCACAATGCACATGTGAAAACCTCGAGCTCCATCTACTCGCCTGCCTGTCGCTTTCTGCCGTCATCTATCAGTTTCACTCGTGTCATTCACGCTCCCATTTTCCATTTTTGCCAAATTGATTTAATTGATGAATCATTCCGATTGTTTTGGCTAATCAACTAACAGATGTACTTGTAAAAGTAAAACTACTTTACAAGTTTGAAGAGGAACGAAGAGCGAGATGGACTGTGGAGTCGTTAATCAGCATGCCGGTTTTTAATACTGCATGTGGTAGAATATTAATGGTATAGAGTGTGTGTGGTAAGGGCAGTACTTAGACTAATGGCTTTCCTCAAACATATATCACCTTGGCTTGAGTTATAGTCTTGCTCCTTTCCCCTTTGTTCTCTTGGTTGAGTGCCAACAGGCCTGTTCTTATTGTTAAGCTAGCCGTGGTGTAAAAGCCCCAGCCGGCTCTGCATGCGTGTGAACCAAACCAGAGATCATTACTTCCTCCGCCTTGCTCACCACAGCCTCGCTGCTGCTGCTGCTGCTGCTGCTGCTGCTGCTGCTCCGTTGCTTTGCCCTGAGTGACTGAAGTCATTTACCATCTATGTGTAAAACACATGTTTAAAATGTTGAATTGTGTGCATGTGTGACTCTGATCCTTCAAAAGACAAAGTTAGTCTGTAATGGATTGTTTAGTCTGGAGTGCGTTGAACTTGTATTCTCTCTACTGGCCATCAGGGGGCGACTCCTCTGGTTGCAAAACAGAAAAGTCCAATTGCAACTGAGTTTATGGTCACAATCTCTAGTTTCCAGTCTTCTTCAGCACAGCATGGTGTTCATTTTGTGAATTATGCTCCCATTTCCAGTCAAATAGACGATAAAGCATGGATTGCTTTAGGGGGCGGGGCTTCCTGATGATTGATCGCTACCACGCTACCAATGAGATTACTTTAACACTTAGCTGTAAAGTTGACTTTGATTACGGAAGCTAACTTTGTTAACAGCGTCGTGCCAGAAGCAAGCTGCAGTCGGGTTGTCTCTCTGCCACTCAGATCCACCTGTCGCTCCTCCGCATTCCAAATATGGTCACTTCCGTTTATTGGTTCCAAGATGATTTAACCAAAAAACCAAGACTGTGACGGCCCACATGCCGAACTCTAGGCTTCAAAAGTGTAGTGCACAATCCAAGACGTCATGATGACGTCATCCACTTCTTGCTTACTGGCTGTGGTGCAGTAACATTTTAGAAGTTTTTAGTTTGGTGGCTTCATGTTAAAGGTCATACAATGTCAGCTGGTATCTAATCTTTCTGATTTTAACGTCAAAATCATTTGAAACAACTACACCTAATATGTATTTTTAGGTGTGGTGTGTCACAGCCTCACTTCAGCTTGTAGTGTTACTTCCTCTACGACTCTTTTAGATCCTCTTGATGTCATGGCAAAACACAGGAAATCACTATCGTGGATACTGCTTTTAATCAAATGTGTCTGCTGCAAAGACGATGTTGAACATAACTCTACTTATACTGTGTATTTTTTTCTGCTTTTACAGTTTCCATTATATACAGAATTAGAAATAACTTTTTTTTAAGCTTATAATCTAAAAATAAAACAGCCGAATTACAGAGTAGATGCCACAAAGCTTTATTACAGACTCAGGGTCCAGATAAATGACAAGACGTTACATAGAATAAATTACATACAAAAGCACCCTAAATAATTATCGTTGAAAAAAAGAATAGAAACTGTCTCCATTGAGTTTGATGCCCAACAAGCGTCTTTGGGTTCAGAAAAGCGCTATATAAATGAAATGTATTATTTATTAACAAGTGAACACTCATCACACGTGTCTGTGTTTCCATTTGCAGCAGGAGAAGCCGAAGCTGATCGATCCTCTTGACTATGAGACTGTCATCTCTGAACTGGGGGACGAGTTGAAGGAAGACCCTCTGAGAGACCTGCTCCTATTCCCCGACAATGATTTCACGGTACGTGTGTGTGTGTGTGTGTGTGTGTGTGTGTGTGTGTGTGTGTGTGTGGTCAGGTGGGGACCTGGTGATTAAGTGGTTAATGCAGTCCGATCCAGTCGCACAACAGTAGGCAAATACTTATCTATCAAATGCAACACATTGCACTGTTAGCAGAAAGCAGTGCTATGGCCATTACTTGTCTTTTCTTCCCTCGTGAGAACTTTAGGTGCTATATAATTCAGACACTTGGTGGACAGTAAATAAAGTGCACTACATAGTAAAGGGGAAGTGATTTCGGACAAAGTCGTCAGTTCTTAATTTGATGCATTGATGTTTAAAATGGGAGTTTGCATGTTCTCCCTGTGTAAGCGTGGGTTCTCTCCGGGTTCTCCGGCTTCCTCCCACAGTCCAAAGACATGCAGGATGGGGATAGGTTCATTGATGACTCTAAATTGGCCGTAGGTGTGAATGTGAGTGTGAATGGTTGCTTGTCTCTACATGTTGGCCCTGTGATGGACTGGCGTCCTGTCCAGGGTGAACCCTGCCTTCGCCCAATGACAGCTGGGATCCGCTCCAGCCCCCCACGACCCTGAATACAGGATAAGCGGTAGAAAATGGATGGATGGATGGTTGGATGGTTGTTTAAAATGCAAAATGCAAAATGCGTTTTTTCTCCACTCCGGCACCGTACATTTATTCACACGTATTCACACTTATTCACACGTATTCACACTGTCTTTTCATTACAGCTAACACTTCATTCCCTCATTAATACTGTTGTTACTGCAGACATTAAGACGATCTAATTGGCTGCTCGTGGGAAAGGGAAACGTTGGTTTGTGGAGTTTGCGGAGTTGTAGCTTTAACGCCTGACTCCGCTGCTTCCCAGCTCTGTCTGGCTACGACACAATCGCCTCTGATTTTTCTTTGTCTCTGCGTCAGTGCATGTGGACGCAGCCTAAAGTGAATTTCCATAATTGTGACTCTGTGAAAGTGGCTTGGCAGAGTATCGCTATTGCACAAAAAGGAATTTACTAGATGGTTGGTTAGTGAGCTCAGCGCTCCGGCTGATTGGGTTGCATCAATCATAGTCTGTCTCTGTTCACACACAAAGATCTCACTTGTTTTCATTCTTATTCTGTAAAATCACTTGGAAGAGTATTTATTTTGGTGATGTGAATGCGAAAATTAAAGTAGAGCCGAAGACAAGAAGGTCTTTTTAACCCTTTCTGATCACATTTTAATTTTCACCTATTGCACTAGATGCAAAATGAAAGGCAAAGTAATAGCCGAAGACAAGAAGGTCTTTTTAACCCTTTCTGATCACATTTTAATTTTCACCTATTGCACTAGATGCAAAATGAAAGGCAAAGTAATAGAGATGAGGATACATCCTCTGGGGACCATAAATGTCTGTAATAAATCCAGAGTCCACTGTCTCCTACATTAAGGCGAGCTTGGTGGCTGTTGATCAGAACTACATTGTAAATTGTTCATTTTTACCAGTGGGGTTATGTGGTTAGCATAAGTTGTGTTGCTGTGATTATCTGCATTTAAATAAACAGATGGGTGAAGAATTCAGGGAAAAACAACATCATCATTTATTCATGTCATCGATCTATACAATGTCTTTTTATTAATAATTGACTTTGAAAGTAAATATATGGATGGTTCAAACATTTTATCCTGTAATGAATTAAGTCCGTTTTTATGTTTGTGGAGGTGTTTTTTTTATTTTAGCGCCACATTCCACAACTCTTATCATTATCCTTGTTTTGATCCTCTTCCCTCTCCAGGTTTCCACTGTGCCTCAGGAGAGACGGACTCTCAGGTCAACTGTTCCCGACGGGGCAGAAGTACAGGCTGAATGTCTGCTGGTTAGACAGGTACGGTGTGTGTGTGTGTGTGTGTGTGTGTGTGTGTGTGTGTGTGTGTTATCCTGGTGTGTTAACTGAAGCCGCTGTGGTTTGGAATGAAAAAAGGTCTTGGTTGGTGGTGGTTTGACAGTTAGTCTGTTCTTTAAGGACATCCTGATACCGGTGGTGCAATTTCATCATACCTCTGATATAAACTAGACGTGTGTGCATGTGTTGATGGATATGTGTGTGTGTGTGTGTGTGTGTGTGTGTGTGTGTGTGTATGTGTGTGTGTAGCCGATATTGTTTCTCCACTCAGTAGATGGCTGGTCGATCCAAAGTGAGCCCTGAGTAGACGGAAACCCTGCAGACAGATCTGTCACAGCTCACTGGAGAAGTGTGTGTCTGTGTGTGTGTGTGTGTGTGTGTGTGTGTGAGAATGATTGTGGCTAATAATATGTTTGGTCTGTTTTATTATTTGTGACATTGTTGACAAACAAGTGGATTTAAGAAGACAACAAGCAGACAGATGAGAGGATGTGAAACTCCTGTGTGTGTGTGTGTGTGTGTGTGTGTGTGTGTGTGTGTGTGTGTGTGTAACCAATGAAAGTGCTAATGGAAGGCCTGAGACGGACAAAAAATCTATAAAGACATAAAGGTATCTTTAGATTCCTCGGGGACAGAGTCTTAATTCAGTTCCTTTCTATACTTTAGTCTAATGATGAATCCAGGCCTGCACATCGGTAAGTAGGCGGCCTCAGGAGAGCTGACGTCTGTCTGTACTGTCACTGTAGTGTAGCTTACTTGGTTGTCTTCAGACGTTCCAGCTGCCCCAAAGAGGCCATCCTTTTTAAAAGCTAATATTTAATGATCTATTCAACTGGTCCTCCTTCCTCTCCTCCAGGCCTGTAACTATTACAACTCTGAGCTAAATGTGGTCCAGTTCAAGTATGACGACTACGCTGGAGACTACCGCCTGCTGCCCAGGTAATACACTCGCTCCCTCAATCCCTTTATTTTAAATGTCATACATCCAGTCGGTCAGCTGTTTATTTAAATCAGTCAGTCAGCTGGAGTTGAGTCCGTCCCAGTGAGACTGACCAAGAGCGTCTCTGCAGTTCCTGCTCACCACCACAGGAATGTCCCTCTGCTGTCCCATGGGCTGCCACTGGACTTTCCGTCAGTTCACATGACCTCTGAATTCACATCCAGGGCGAGCTACAAAATAAGATACAAATTGGGACACAATCATACCCACTTTAGTTGCGTAATTAGCAGCTGTGTAATAAGCACAAACTATCATATTGTTTGTTCGAAGGCAGACAAGCTACCCAACCATTAAATCCAGACTTGTTATACGTTACAAGGTGAAAGTGAAATCCACCAGGGAACCGTAGCACAATGGAGGCGGCCAGCTACTGTATATTGTTGCTGTCACCGCTGTGACGGAGCGGTTTCTCATCCCCTGCAGGCCAATATTAGCATTCCTCCGTCAGTCGCCAGCCCGCAATCACCAGACATCTCCTAACCATCGTCCCCTCCACTGAGCTTTTTCAGACAGCTTTTTACGACTCTGACTTTTGAGCAGAGGGTGGATCCGGCGTGACCCTTCGCCGACTGCAGCCCGGCTGTCTGCAGCTCACAGCACACACACAAAAGGCGCTTTTACCTCACGGCTCGCACACAAAGGCGGATCGGCCCGCCAAATCAGTGGAGCGGCATCGAGCCTTTTGTCGAACCGCTGACAGGCAACGATGGAGCGGAGTCAGCCACCCACACTCATTTGCACCACTCAAATAAAGTGGACGAATTTCTATTCCTGAGTCTTTTTCTCCTCGCATCGATATATTTCATTATCATATTTCCACATTTCCTCTCCCCGTTCCTTTTGTAGGAAACTGTACAAAGCCGAGAAGCTGCCATCCCATTCTTTTGAGATTGACCACGAGGACATTGACAAGGATGAGGTCAGCGACTTTCTTCTGACAGATGCTTTTAGATACTACATTACATAGTGGATACATCCTGTTTAAATTAGTTTACTGCAGCCTCAAAGCTGTTAAAATATACTTTGCAGGAGCAGTTAGCTCATTACAGGTCAGTGGGACATTGTTCATGAACATAATTTGACTGAGAAATGATGGAAGGAGCTTCTGAACGTCTCCTGTTCTCTATTGATCATCTGATCCTCTGTGTCGGAGGGATGAAGGGAAGCTAATGCTTCTCTAACTGAGTGTATTTGCGTTTTACAGGATACCACCTCCCTGTCCTCGTCTAAGGGCGGAGGGGGAGGAGGGGGTGGAGGAGGAGGCATCGGTGTGTTTCGGTCAGGCTGGCTCTACAAAGGGAACTTTAACAGCACCGTCAACAACAGCATCACTGTGCGGGTGAGGAAATTCCTGATGCTCTCCCTGGTAGACTTCTGAGAGAATCACAGACAGTCGCTTTATATTTGGTAATAAATGTTATGGATCTTAACGGAGTGTTTGTACCTTCTTCTATCTGTGCAGTCATTCAAGAGGAGATATTTCCAGCTCACCCAGTTGACAGATAACTCCTACATCATGAACTTCTACAAAGATGAAAAGATCTCCAAGGAACCCAAAGGGTGCATCTTCCTTGACTCATGCACTGGTGTGGTTCAGGTGGGGTTTTAAATCATTCATATAAGTAAGAGCGCAGCACTATATGAACTACATTATAGATATCATTGACAGTGATATAAGGAGGCTTTTCAGGCTCCCTTCCCTGTAAGACTACGGCACAAACCGAGAATGTGCCGAATGCAAAAAGAGGCAAAGAGAGAAAAGATCAAACACATAATAAAGTGTAATAAAGTCAAATATTTTATCTTCACAAAGCCGCCCACAGAGGGTCTGTGTCGGGTGTCAGACGTGTTCTTTCCCCTTTGAATACTCTCACTTATCAACGACTATGATCACTGAAAAACATTTGAGATTGTTTAAGTATGCTGATGACTTCGCCTCAGTTGGCCTTCTTTATGTTAAACACAAAACAACATCCTCACACAGGAGGCGCTATAGAGTCCTCCTGGAAGCTAAACATGTGTTTCAGAGATCATCTCCGTCCCAAATGAATGATCTCAGCCACTGACACGACTCTTGTAATGTGCAGTATGACCTGTCTCTGTGTTTGTTGTTGTTTGTTGTTGTTTTCTTGTGTTCGGTGAGCTGAAGACGAACTACCCTGTGAACGATAAAGGTTCATGTGTTGTAACTGTAACTGAGCAGTGATTATCTTTTATGAGGTGTTTTATAGTCGTACCACTCTAAATGTGGCGAGTAGCTTGATAATGTGGGGGATAATGACACCACATGTCCAGGTCAAGTTCCTATTGTGTTGTTGTTATTGGCTTTGTTACGCTTTAGGAGAATTTGAGTGACATCCAACACTTTGATGCGTCTCTGCGTGCTGCATAAAGACAGTTATTGAATTTAATTTTACAGTAATTGCTGGATGTACTGTATGTGTGTTCTGGGAGTTGCAGCCCCCCCCCCCCCACCACCACCACAATGGAAGTGAGCTTTTAGTTTTATTGTGTTTTTATCCTCTGCAACTTAATTGTATGTTTAAGCAGTCTATTTATCTTCATTATTGTCACATAAATCCATCTATTTATTTAAGGCTACGGTTGATGGATGGCAGATGTTCCAAACCATCAGTTCATTGTTATGATTTAATATGCCCTTCTGATATTTTGAGAGGGATTTCTTAATCCACCCGACATCCAGGACCTAAGCTTAGCGAGGCTCAGTTTATAATACGGGCATACTGTATGACACAAAAAACATGTGGAAGAAGCAGTCAGATTTTCCAAAAACGTAACCAAGCTCTCGTTTTGTTGTGTGACCACATTATCCGATGCGTCCTTCCATTCACCCGACAGAACAACCGTTTGAGGAAACACGCCTTTGAGCTGAAGATGAACGAGGTGACGTACTTCGTGCTGGCCGCGGAGAGTGAGCAGGACATGGAGGAGTGGATCAGCACGTTGACCCGCATCCTGCAGATCAGCCCCCACGACGCTCCGGCTCCCGACCGCAAGAGTCTGGACCTCACTGACCATCGGCAGGGTGAGTCTGCTTTTGCATTTAGGAACCCGCGGCGTCTACCTCCAATGGATGCAGGGAGAGAGAGGCGTACTTGGAAAGAGCAAAGGGGATGGAAGCACGAATGGTAATTTAGTGGCGAAAGGGGTATTTAAGGAGCGGAAATTTTAGCATAATTCCATCACATGTATAAATCATACTGCCCTTAAGAGAGGAAGGTTTTCTACTCAGTGTCAGCAAAAAATGAACCTCTTCTCTCTCTCTCTCTGACTTACTCTTAACTAAATGATATCCACCATCTTGCCACAAGCTTAATTGGGAATTTCAGCTTGGTTTAGGGCTCAATCCATAACATCACTATCAGGAAATGAGGCCTGACACCAACTGGCGACTCCACCTTTCTTTAATACATCATACTTCTGTGATTAAAAGACTACATGGGAGCATAATTCATGAAGGTCGACCTCGTGTGCCAGCTCTGAGCGAGGGACCACGGCCTGTAACGTAACACACACCGGCTGACTTGAGCGTCTGCCCAGTGAAACGCGGTGGAGTGATGTAATAGCCTCCGCCGTCATGGCTCTGCGGTCTGTTAGCGTGCCTCTAAATCAGGCTGCGAGCGTGTGGTGACCGGCCATTAATGAGACATTGTGTTCAGCATGGCCTTTGGGAAGAACTGCTCCAGGCACATGGACGGAGGTTATATTGCCATGGCAGCCTGCCTGCCTTATTACCCGTAAATACCACAAATGGAGTCATATTTTATTTCCGAGATGGATGTATGTCTGCTGGCTCCGGATAGTGTGTATTTAATGTACTGCCTGTTTTAGAAAATGCTATATGGCCTCTTAACCTTTTGGGAAAATGGACTTCTTAGATAAACTTTCCCATCCACTCGGTGTTGGCAGTCATCGCTCATGAACATGAGTCCTGATGGGGTTTGTTCTCCTTCCAGATGTGTTCGACCTGTCGTTGAGTGACTGCTGTTTGCAGGAGAGTGAAGATACGACGACGGAGAACGGCATCAATCCAGAGCTAGCAAAGGTCGGCTATGATTAATAACTCTACATGCATGCACTGCTGTCACAGTCTATTTAAAGGTTGGGAGGTTTTGACCATTTGTTTTGCATGAGGATGCACATGCAGCAGGTACATCGTCCTGATTTTTTTTCTTGTCAAAGCGTCACCGATCGAACAAAAAGAACAATAAACGTGAATGGAAACACTGCCAATATTCACATATTCAAAAAACTGGCATTGTAAATATTTTATGAGGAAGGAATTTGTCATGTTTTTATTGGCCTCGGGGGTTCACACAATTCATTTTGGTGAGAAACACCGGACGTAAACATGCCCTTGTTCCCTTGTTTTACTGATATCATAATTCATAATAATCAATGTACTGTATTATTTGCACCAAGTTGCTCTTTAACTGCCCCATATCTCCGTCTCTACTGTAACAGTATATCTCTGAGACGGACGAAGGAATTCGCTCAGCGAGGAGAGAAGAGAGGTTGAACCTGTTCTCGCTGGACCCCGATACTCCTGTATGTATTACACTACGTGGATCTGTATACGTCCACATCTCATGAGCACAATCCTGTAACTGTATTTCACCGGCCGACAGGTCCTGAGGAGCCCGCGGACCGAACATTCGTCAGCCGAGAACGCACCGGTGCGTCCGTTCGAGGAGAAGCTGGGCAGAAGGTTTATGATAACGTGCCGATCGCTCAACCTCATGCTGCAGGGCTGCATCAACGAGAGTGAAACTGGACCCGTCACTAATGTGAGAACAGAAACATGTGTCAATGCTTCAGAACGGAGTTTTGCTGAATGAAGCTCTAACAGTTTGACTCCGCTCCACTAGATTGAACCCTTCTTCGTGTCGCTGGCTCTGCTGGACGTACGAGAAGGAAGAAAGGTGTCCGCGGACTTCCACGTGGACCTCAACCACGAGACTGTGCGCCAGATGCTCGGGGGCTGCTGTAACGGGACAGGTGGTCCCGCGCCGGGGGTCGGAGGTCAGGAAAACGGCCTGTGCTCTCCCGCCGAGAAGAAGCCAGGAGACTGTTGTCTCAGCCTGGACCTGGAGCACTGGCTGTGCTTCCCCAAACAGGTACAAGGATGCTACTACTATATGTTTAGACGAGTCACATGTAGAACGAGTCTTATATGCCTTTTTCAATGCTCTCCATGCAGGCTATCTTCTCAGTCACCAACCCCCACACAGACATAGTGATGGTGGCGAGGGTGGAGAAGGTGCTGATGGGAAATATCGCTTGTGGGGCAGAACCGTATATCAAGAATACCGACTCCAGCAAGGTCAGAAAGCCATTTCTTCGTTTCGTTGCTTATTTTGCATCAATATTCATTCATAGACAGCAACAACATGGAGCTGAGCCTTTTTTTATTGTCTTATCTCTTGAAGCAAGCTGGGAGAAATGGCTCATGAAGCATGCTGTTAGGGCGTTTACTCTACAGGAAATGGCTCAATCCACTCAAAGAGTTTAATGCGTGACATTTACAAAATGGTTTTCCTGGAAGGCCAGAGTTTATCTTCATCACTGAATGCCAGTCCGGTCGGATACTTAGTCTTTTTTCCGACATCCAAGCCGAGACGTTTCCTGGCCTCCCTGCTGGCTCTGCTCCATGCGGTCCTTGTTTAAACGGCTAAGTGAACCACCAGTCATTCAACCTGCAGCTAGGGCTGTCGCAATAAGCAATAAATCAATTAATCGCATTATAACTTTTAATGAGCTCGGTTTCTTTGCCAGCCACGATAATTTACATTTTTCTCTGTGTGGGGAGACGGACCCCTGGTGTAGCGTGTAGCATCGGAGCCCCGCTAGTAGCAAACACGCTAGTTGAGATTTGGAGTTTTAAAAAGATGGAACTGGTTTCAAAGTCAAACGCAACAGCTGCTGTGTGGAAACACTTCGGTTACAAACAGGATGACCGCGGTGAACCACTCAACCTGAATGAGCTGGTATGTCATTTGTTTGAAAACAAAACAAGCAACCATGGCAACCGTAACCATGGCAACCATAACCAATAGCAACCATATGGCAATACACCAAAACAGCATTTCTACTACAGAAACATGGCAACAGTAACCCTGGCAACCGTAACCATGGCAACGGTTACCATGGCAACCATAACCATGGCAACCATAACCAAAAGCATCAAACGCCACCACTCAACCTGGATGACTGGTATGTCGCATTCGTTGGAAAACAACAGCAACTTAACGCATTTTTATATATATATATATATATATATATATATATATATATATATATATATATATATATATATATAAAAGTTCTTGCTGAGGAGCTTCACCGTTATCTCTCTCGACCTTGTTGTCTGCTGGTGACTCCTGGTTGGCAGTGACCTGTTCTTCAAGGACTTGTTTTATTTATTTATTTATTTTGGATATTTTAAATGTTTTCCAGTTCTCATGTTAAATAATCTTTAGAAATAAACGTTTTGATCTTGGAAAGGGTGTACTTGCATTATTATGCCATTATCATTATATCAGTTGAAAATGGTCTCAAAACGGCAATATTATCGCTTATCGCAATAATTTCTGGGACAATTAATCGCCCAGTGTTATCATGACAGGCCTACCTGCAGCCTCTTTTAGACCTCTGGTTGTCATTCTGTCTAGAACTCAGGGCGGACCACATCCCATTGTGTTTAAATATATCAGCTGTGGTGTCTGGCTCACGTTTCCCTCTGTCTTTCTCTGCTTATGTCCTCTACAGACTGTTCAGAAGATTTTGAAATCCAACAAGCAGTTCTGTAGTAAACTGGGAAAGTACCGTATGCCATTCGCCTGGTCCGTCAGGTCAGTGTCCCCTCAGCTGCCTTAACATTTTGAAATGATCCACTGGATCTAATCTTTAACCAAAACGTCTCTTTCTTTCTATTAAAGGTCAGTGTTTAAGGACAACCACGGCGCTCTGGACAGAGAGTCTCGATTCTCGCCGCTCTTCAAACAGGAGAGCAACAAGATCTCCACGGATGACTTGATTAAGCTGGTATCGGAGTACAGGAGGTAAAGCATACTGTGTGTCACCGAGGCTCCTCTGGCCAAGATAAACGCTTCTCACGATATTTGACTCAATCTTTGTGTGCGTGCAGGGCTGAGAAGACCAGCAAACTGCAGACTATTCCCGGCACGCTGGAGATCTCCGTCGACTACATTCCCTTGGAGCATCCGAGTATGTCTGCTTTTTAGGCAACACCTCTCTCTGCTTTCATTCATGTTCCCTTTCTGCTGTCTCATTTCTCCACTCTGCTCTGTGCTTTCAGACTGCGTGACATCCTCCTGTGTGCCGGTGAAGCCATTCGAAGAGCTGAGCAAACACCAGCCGACGGTGGAGGTGGAGGAGTTTGTCCAGGACACCACCAAGTTCACGCAGCCGCACCGCGTCTACAGAAACCACGTCTACGTCTACCCCAAACACCTCAAATACGACAGCCAGAAGAGCTTCGCCAAGGTACAGCAGAGTAGCTTTAAAGCATCATTTCATCCAAAAATCACCATGCCTCCTGATTTTACATACTACATTCATGTACTTTTATTTGTCTGTTTTTTTGCATGTGGGCAATTATTAATGTTACAATGATCCTCTTGTTCGCAGGCTCGTAACCTTTCGGTTTATGTGGAGTTCCGCAGCTCGGACGAAGAAGTTGCCAAACCTTTAAAGGTACAAAACCATCCAAAAACATGCCGATGGGACATTTATTGCCATTCACACAGCTCCATTTTCTCCGGTTGAGCGCTGTCTATCATGAGAAACTGGCTGAGCCCTTTTTTTTCCTGTTGCTGCTGTTTTTCCAGTGCATCTATGGCAAGCCGGGAGGTCCCGTCCTCACGACAGCTGCTTGTTCCACAGTCCTGCATCACTCCCAGAACCCCGACTTCTACGACGAGGTAAACGGAATGAGGATATAAATATCATAAGAGGCAGATTGACTTTAGCATTCCTTAGAACAAGAACATGTTTACAGATAAGCCACCAAACTGCAGCATCCTTGCAGCAAACTAACCCATGACATGCTGTTTTGTCACGAAGGTGAAGATTGAGCTTCCCACTCAACTCCATGAAAAGCACCACCTTCTTTTCTCCTTTTACCACGTCACCTGTGACATCAACGCCAAGACGAATGCCAAGAGGAAAGAAGCCCTGGAGACTCCAGGTGAGCTGGCGGTCGATGTGATGCTGTGATACTGTGAAACATGTATTATACAGCTGTGTAAACATGTGTACATGTACACATTTGTATTATTTGTACAGTGGGGTATTCTTGGCTGCCTCTCCTCAAAGAAGGCCGTCTGTCGTCCCAGGAGTTCAGCGTCCCCATCTCCTGTAACCTGCCGCCTGGATACCTGGCCATCAAGGAAGCCAACACCAAGGTGAGAACGAGGACGGGAGGGTACAGGATGTATGAATATTAGAAATAGTGATGAATAATACAAACCATCTGTGAGAAGAAGGCTATTAATCATAACATGAGTGAACATGGGTTGGTGGCATTTTCCCTTTCACCATTTTACAGAACGGGGCAGATGTGAAATGGGTGGATGGAGGAAAAGCTATCTTCAAAGTATCCACCAACGTCGTCTCCACAGTCTACACTCAGGTAAAACGCTCATCTGCTCTCCTGCTGTTTCCTCACTTTCTTTGTTTTTACTGGCGTACTGCTACTGTGATGGACCGCTGATGTGTGATCTGTGAACGCTGTAATAGTTTACAGCCTTGTCTGGACCCGAACTGGGTAAGAGGTATAAAAAAAAAAGATTAATCACTGATTTCTGCCAGTGAATCCTTGTTAAAATGAGGCAGAATGACGACATGCACTGTCAAGGTCTCAGCCTCAAAGGAACTCTTGACCTGGAATGAGGTAATTGTCCATTTACCTTGGCTGCTCCGTCTCAGCTTTCTACAAGTAAAGTGAATGGGGTCTGCTTGTGTGGAATTGCAAACATAACATTACCAAGATGTCCCGAAACAAATTAGAGGATTAGTGGATCGTGTAAGTGAGGCTTATTCAATTAAAATGAAGTAGCCCAGTTACATTATTATTATTTTTTTGTATTATTTTTTTTTTAATTTACAAAGTAAATGATGTATGTTGTGCTGTATAATGTACTCCAATTTCGATTTCAATAACAGTTTGAATGAAAAAAAAAGAAGTAGTCCCCCCCACGTCTATCAAATAAAAACAGTAACACACATTTCCATATCAGTTCCTATAAAAGCCGATTTATTGTGAACTGATTTTCCAAACAACTGAATGATTATAAATCTCCTCTTGGTATCAACTTTATTGCATCGGCCTCCATAGTGGTCGGCCAAAAATAAAATCATTTTCTGTTCATTTTAAAGCCCTTAAAATACTTTGATGAAATTGAAAACGACCGCTGTGGCGAGGTGATGAAGTTCACATTTGAGGATGAACTTTTACTTAAAAAGGAGCCGGTCCACTAAGTATGTTTGCAGATGCTTAATGCTGACAGTCATGGTTTCTCCCGTCGGTGCCAGGACCCCCACCTGAACCGGTTCTTCCAGCAGTGCCAGAAGAGAGAGCTGGACCTCTCGCTACCTCCTACCTCCAACTTCCTCAACTGCTTGAAGGTCAGAGAGAAGGCGCCACATCCCCTCACTTTTCATTTATTGTGTCTGAGACAAAAAGCAACGCCTGCATGTCTAATCAGTGCAACACTGCTAAACAAACTTGAGCTTCTTGCCTTTTTCTGATTTATGTGTCTTATCTGTTTCCACGCTTCTCCACCTCTTCCTCCTCCTACGTGCCTTTTCACCGTCCTCCAGGGTCTTCTCAGCATGGAGAGGATCCCAGTGATCATCCGATTTCTGCCAGTGCTCTTCAACCAGCTGTTCAAGGTTCTGACTCAGAATGACAATGACGAGGTCACTACTGCCACCACCAGGTATGCAGTGGTACTACAGTGTCCTTTCACTATTTGATGAATCTAGTACCATAAATGGACGGATGTTTTCTGTCATCGTTTAATGATAAAAGGCCGTCAAGGATAAAAGTCTTTGTTGTCTGCAGAGTGCTGGTCCACATTGTTGCAAAGTGCCATGAGGAAAACCTGGATCACTACCTGCACTCCTATATCAAGGTATAATCGCATGCATACCAACAATACGGCAGTGTGCTCGCTGTGCTGGTAGCAATCACTGGAATAGAGTGTGTTTGTGTGCTCGGGATGCTCGTATGATAATTATGAAGGCGGTTGTTGTGGCTGTGCAGATTTCTGAAGCGTTATGTGTTTGTATGTTTGTGTGTGTTTGCGTGTGTTTGGGCCAGCAGGCGTGTGGATCGGGCCGCGTGCCCAGAAGACAAACACAAACAGACAAGTAGGGAAGTCTGAGAAAGGCTGATTGAGTAGGAGGACACTAGGACGTTCAGCCCGCTCAATCAGACTCACAAGGTCCACTACTACTGAACATGCCAATCTGTTACTATGGCAACCGCGCTTCCATTAGCCCCTCTAGTCCTCCCACCGTTCTTCTTTTGCTGCTGCCTCTTCAAGCACGGTGGTTTTCCTTCACTGTGGCCAACATGAAACAGGTCTCGTGGTTTTTCTTCCCATTCACTGATTTATCCGCTTTAACAAACACGCCTGGTGCCCAGTTCAGAGTGCTGAGTGAGTGGTTGTGTGTCTGTGTGAATACATGCGTGTTCAAGGAGAAGAATGAGGGTGGATTTAATTTGCTGCAGCCTGAATATAATAGTATGTAGGAATATTACATGATTTCATCCTGAAAATGTGTGGTATTTTTTATTTAGTTAGCCAATTGGAACATTTTACATTTTCAGGTTGCTGTATAATGCATCTACAGTATTTGTGAATGTGTGTATTTGTACATATTGGAGCCGAATGCTCCATCTCACAGACAAAGAAAAGCAGCAAATTCTCTAATTTGAAAAAAAAGGTAAAATCTAATTTTAGTGTTTAGTGTTTATTTAACGTGACCTATCATAAAACCAACTAATGGTTGCAGCTCTAGTTGGAACCATGAACTGCAACACACCTGGCATCTCGTTTCCTGTTATCGCTCCACTGCTTCCCAGTAAACAAAGAAAGCCCATTAAATTGATAATGAAGATAATTGTATACACCTCTAAGCGCTTCCTTTCCTCTTCTCCCTGTGTGTAGTATGTGTTTAAGTCAGAGGCCCACGGCTTCAGGACGGTTCACGAGGAGCTGGCTAAGGGGATGACCTTTGACCTGAAGAGCAACGAGCAGGCGGCCGTCAGGAATGTCCTGAAGGTTTGTCTCGCGCCTCATACCGCCTCCTCAGTTTATTTATTTATTTTATTCTTGAGTGTGGAATCTGATGTTTATGTCTCTAAAGTCCTAAAATAAATCTGTGCGAGACTCTCTCCCTGTTTACATGCTGGATACACATTGAAGAGTTTCTTTTTGACGTCTCCTTGTCTCAGTTCTCCTGGTTCTTCCTTGAGCTGATTGTCAAGTCCATGGCCCAAACTTTGGTCGACTCTGACAAGGTCAAGGTAAGGTGGCCTTCGTCCCCATGATGGTCCTCATAATCAGGTCTGGGACACAGCAGGTAATTGTGTCACCGTCCCCTCAGGTTCCGAGGCCGCAGCGTTTCCCCTCGTCCTACCTGAGCCGCGTGGAGACCCTGGTGGAAACGGTGTCTGAGCACATCTTCTGGAAAAACAAAGACCTGGCAGAAGAGACGCGCAGCGCAAACTTGGCTGTGGCGGCTTTCGTCAAGGTGAGAGCACAATGTGTTGTCATTTCAATTACATTCACTGTATGTTGCTCAATACAAACTGCTTAAAATGAGGATGGTCTCCATTCCCATCTGCGTTAAAGTGTCTGTCTTGATCAGCTGATGTCTCCGTCTCTTTGCAGCGTTGCTTTACTCTCATAGACCGAGGCTTCACATTCAAACTGATTAGCAACTACATAAACATGATCACGGCCACGGACAGCAAGGTGACGACATTGGAATCTAATTCAGGGGAAACTGTATTGATGAGCGTTGACACCATTAAATAACACATATTTTTTTTGTTGTCTGACAGGTTTTGTGTGAGCGGAAGTTTGAATTCTTGAGAGAGGTGTGTAACCACGAGCACTACATCCCTCTCAGCCTGCCGCTGCCCTCCTCTCGCATCGCAGGTGTGTCTCGCGTCGCCGCGGTTCAGTGACGCCGGTGCTAACGTGGTCTCCATCATGCATCCAGTAGCTGTCACGCTCATTCGTCTATTAACACTCTTGTCTTTCTCTCTGCCTCTTCCTGTCATCTCCTCTGCCTGTCCATGTCAGACCACACATCACCAGAGCCACAAAGCACTCATGGTAAATACGCTCACTCATTCCTTTTTAATGTTGCGTGTGCTACAGTGGTGTGATGAGAATGATAATCCATTATGTGCTCACTGTATCCGCCGTAGCGGATTAATTAACTCCCTGATGGAAAACAAATATTGGCAGGAGCCTTATTCAAATCAGCTCAGTGCGTTTCCATTCCCAACGGGACTCTTTTGTGCTCTCTCTCCTCTGAAGTGTCAGTGCCAGAGTACAACCTGACCGGAGAGTTCTGCAGGAAGCACTTCCTCACCGGCCTGTTGCTATGGGAACTGGGGCGGGCACTCCAGTACGAGCAGGACCTGAGACACCTAGCCTTGGCCACCCTGAAGACTCTCATGGCCAAACACTCTCTGGATGCACGCTATGCCACCAAGGTAGACAGAACCCATGTTTACACAGGAGGGAAAACGAACACGATGAGTCATGAGCTCGCAGCACACATTCCTGCCATGTGACTCACACGCAACGCAGACACGCTGACGTGGGATTGTACGTGGCAGCTGCAATGTCTTAATGAATGCTGGGAAGTTTCCAGATCAGATCCAGCCAGTAATCTGCCCTCTGTTAAACGAAACCAAATGTGAGCCAAATGCAAGGAAAATCAGGTTTTGTAGGACATATGAAATATTATGTAGCTGCTACCCGAGTCCTGCCAGGAAAGAGGACATTGCAAAACTATTACATGTGTGATTACGAGCTTTCTAAATCAAAGAGCATATTCCTTTGTTATAAACAGATGATGCCACTGGATGTATATCCATGCATATATAATATATATAATTTGCGCGAACCTTCTAAATGCTGCTCTTCATTTGCTGCCCTTCCAGGAGAAGCAGGCAAGAATAGCATCCCTCTACCTGCCTCTGTACGGCCTCATCCTGGACAACATGCCTCGGTTCTTCCTCAGGGAACTCTTCCCCATCTACTTCACTTCAAGTGACCAAGTAAGAGTCGAGATGGAAGATGAAATGATTCAGCTGAGAGGAAATGTTGTGCTTTTTCTGCAGTGTTTGAATGTACATGATGTTGGTCTTATTTTCATAGTTTTTAGCTCTCATTCCTGTTCGTTATGACAACATGTTACCTTATGAAGTGCAATCATTTCAGGCATGTAGAGTCTTCCGAACACCTGCATACCCAGACTCTCATCCTTACTACAGGAATGCTGTCTAGGTCATCCTAGTTGCAGCATGATTTGTCTTTCTGTCTGTCTGTCCTCATCTTTTTGATTTCCATCACATGGTAACAAAGGTTTGTGTGTACAAATGTACAATTTGCACAGCGAAATGTAGATTGTCGTCCCACTTGCTACGAAAGAAAAACCACACACACAAAAACCAAACTACATATCATACAGTGAAGGGTGAATTTAGGAGTCTGACTGCCTGAGGAAAGACGCTGCTCTGAAGTCTGGTAGTACGGCTGAGTGTGTGGAAGCTACCGGCCGCCACATCTGCATGCGCCACCGTTGCCGTGGTAACTGCACATGAATCATCCTGCAAGTTGAGATGGAAGTACAGCAATACAATGGTCGATTGTAATGCAATTTGAATGAAATAAGCCAAATGTTTGTCAGTTGGATGGTTACAGTCAAATATTTAAAATGAGAAAGCTTCATGGGACCTGTGTTTGTTGCCTTCACTGATGCCGTATCTTTGCAGCTTGTTAACTAATAGGAATAACAGTCTGAATAATTAAAATAATAATACGACCGTCTGCAACCCCACCAGGGCTCTCGAGACGACCTCAGTGTAGGAGGGGTAGTGGCAGGAGGGGTGACTCCTGTTACTCGCCATGGCAACTCTGTCGACGCCTCCTTTTCCAAAGAAGTACTCAACTCCATCACAGGTAACCGTGACTGACAGGTTTATATGTAGCTGTATCTATTTCCAGTGTCTGTATGAAAACGTGTGAAGGAGGACATTGATGCTGACAAACCCCTCCCCCTCCCCTCCACCAGCCTTCTCATCCTTGGCAGTTGCCACGGGCAACCAGGCCGACTCTCGGGGTTCACTGATCAGCGTGGACTCCAACCCCAGCAACAGTGACAGGAACAGTGAGAAGATGGACGGCTGTGAGAAGGTGAGAAAAAGAGAAGCGGTTAACAGCCGCCGACCTCCTGTGATCGTTTTCTCTGGAGCAGGTCGATCAATAGGACTTGTGTAGTTACATTTATTGTGCGTTTGATGTATAAACTGCATTTTCTTCACTGTGACACCAAAGACACCAAAAAAGAACTCTTAAGAATTAAAAAACAAAATGATTTCCTGGAATACAATTTTGGTAGGAAATTGCTCTTTTGCCTAAAAGTAGTCCATATCTTTATTATCAGAAAATACTTCACATTACTACAATACTTCACGTTGCTCAAACCCACAGATTCACATAAGAAAATACTGAGTACGAGATCTCCACAATGATAGCTCCACGCTAACCGTAATCTTTCTTTCTGGATGCTTCTCTTCAGTTCGCACGGCCACAGTCCCTCATCGGTTACGGTTCTCGCTGTGACAAGCTGGACCAGGCGGAGACCCGCAGTCTCCTCATGTGCTTCTTGCACATCATGAAAACCATATCCGAGGGTAAGAAATGCTGACAAACAATACAGAAGATGTACACAATCCAGGCCAGAGCCCTGTTGAATTGTTTTTAAACATGATCAACAGAGGCCCAGAAGTTTTACAACAGTAATTATTGGTAACTTTTTGAACCTTTGCCTGTTTCACTCACGCCAAAACCATTTCAGTATAAAATCACTGACTGTATGACTGTAATTGTCTTTGGCACTTGGCTAACTCTCTGGAAACCTGCCGTGGTGTATTACATGTCCATTGTTTCCTGTTTCCAGATGTGCTGGTGTCCTACTGGCACCGGGCCATCCACCAGGAGATCTCCGACTTCTTTAACATCCTGGAGTAAGTGCTCTCCTTGTTTTCATAGCGGGGGATGGCCCACAGCTCCCGTTCGGGCTGACTGGTGATACTGTGCAGGGACAGAACATTGAGACAGACGGGGTTGGGGACAGGAGACGGAGAGGAGGAGAAAGCAGCCAGAAGGGAACAGATGAAAGTAATGACACAGCAAGCGAGGGAGAGAGAAGAAAAACAGACGGTGATCCCAACGAGAGCTCCCTGTCCACTGAACAGTGCACTTAATTAACTGTTTCCTGTGTGTGTCAGCATCTTCATTCGTCCTGTGTTCATAACTTACAAAACGCATAGAAACAAGCAAAAACGTTGCATTTGTTTCCCTTTCTCCAGGCTGTGTCTTCAGCACTTCAGGTTCCTCGGGAAACGCCACATAGCCAGGTGAGTGCACGCTCCTCGCTGCTTTCTCCAACAAAGAGCAGGACCAGGTCTCATTCACATGCATCTATTATATTATTATTTATATATCTTATCTATCCTATTTAACGCTGCATACATTGAAAGCGGCTTATTAACTCAAAAAACATGCCGCAGCCAAAGGTTGCATCACCCCCCCCACCCACATAATTTGTATAATCATGCGCACACACGAATGCACAAATGTAGCCACACACACACACACACACACACACACACACACACACACACACACACACACAGAGACACGTGTGCAAACACACACAAATAAATGAACGGACACAGTCGGGCAGAAACACTAATATGTGTTCTGTATGCATGTGCACGTTCAGGGATGAGCTTCAAGAGGGGAAGACGTAAAGGGGGAAGAAAAGGAAGGGGGGGGGGGACTCCTGGATCTGTTGAGAGAAAAGCACGGCTGGATATTGTACTGTAGTAGTTGGCAAGCACAGGATGGGGGATGTTATCATACGTGTGTGTGTGTGTGTGTGTGTGTGTGCTCTTACTGGAGCTGAGCCACTGGCACTGCTAGACTCCTCCATCCTCTGGTTCCTCCCAGCTAATTAAATTAGCTCTCTTTTTCCTTTCAGCAGTAAGATGCTGAGATGTAAGCCAACAAAAGGCTGGGAGAACACACTGCTTCACTGTGTGTGGAGACATTAACAGAATAAAGATAGCTGGAAGCCGAGCTAGCGCTCAGACACAATTGAGGCTGTCTGGAGCTGCTAGCTACTTAACATTCGTCTGTAATACCGGGCCACAAGGGGGGGGGGATTCACAGTCTTAGGCCCGTGTCTGTCTCTCTGCTAGCTCTTTGATGCCTGGCTGAGTCCCACTGAAGTTCAGGAGAGATGAGTTACACCAGCAGGGTGGAGGACAATCAGCCAGACATAATATTTAATATCGTTGATTAAAGCAGAAAGAGCTGCTGATGCGCTTCGTCGGTAATGTGTGGATGTGGTCCGATCAAATGTCAGGGAAGTCCTGATTGGTGCATGGACCGTTTTCTAAACTCAGCCCCGCCCACTTCAAACTGTGGAGAAGGGAACAGAGGAAAAACAAAAATACAATCAATCAAAAAGTGTTTCAAGTTTGGCCAGGAACAACTGTGTTCTGCATGGTTTCAATGAACATGAGAAGCTTGTTGAGAAAGAACCCGGGACATTCTTCTCACTTCTCCTGTTCCCGTCTGTGTCGGGGCAGGGAGCCTGAATCCCTTAACTTAAGCCATATTTGAGCCTTAAGCTAAGACAAAAACACACTCATACACAATATACACTAAATTAATAAACCCATTATAAGCAGCAGCTCAGTCCGTGGGACTTGGGAACCGGAGGGTCGGCGGTTCAAGCCCAGCGCGGACCAAGTACAGAGTGTGTGGGCTGGTAGCTGGGAGAGGTTGCAAGTTTTCCTCCTGGGCATTGCTGAGATGCCCTTGAGCAAAGCACCGAACCCTCAAACTGCTCCACAGACGCTGTATTTCAGCTGCCCACTCCTCCTACGATGGCTTCAATGCAGTTTAAATTCCACTGTGTGCTGTGCAACGTGTGACAATGAAAGTTGATTCGGAGTATCTTCTCCGTGTTGCTGCTGTCGTCTCCACCACATCGCATGCCTCACGCTCTCCCACGCTCTCCCTGCCTTCCTGCACCATGCAGCTGTTGTGTGTGACATGCACATCTATAGCATCCAGTCACCCGTTCTGTACAATGCTGTGGTATTCACGCCGGTGCTGCATGTTAGTTACATTCTCTCTACACCCTTTGTGTTGCATGTTGACCTTGTGTTCCCTCCGCCTCCACGCTCTGCCTCATGACTGGCTGGACTCCACCTGCTGCTTGTTGAGCTCTCTTGTGTTGATTGGCTCAAACAGTCGTTAAGCCTCCCCTCTTTTGGCGCCGTGCGCTTTTGTGTAGATGGAGCTGTATTTAAGCATCATGAGAATACGATACGCTGAACATCTGTTTGTTACTAAGCTGATTTGTGCCGCGGCTCAACCGCCCATTGCTTTCGTCACATCTCCACATCCCGATCTCCTTGCTGTCTACTGAGCTCAATTCTCCACTAACACTCTCCCAAGCGTTGATATAACATTCACGCTGTATTCTACTCATAGCAAACCAAACCATTGACTTTGCTACGGCACTAACCTTTCCATCTGGCTGAGCGCCCTCCCTTTACCAGTCGTTTCTCTCTGACTTTAGCCTCTCTCATCACGCCAAGGTCAGATTGAACGGACATCCTGTACGCTCTCAGCATCTCATTTAGTCTAACAGGAATCCAACGTGACCCAGTTGCTATAAACATGCACCAAGGTCACAAATGTGCAAACAGTACCGCAAAGCGTTTTGCATATATCAGGTCAATATTCATTGATTGCTGGCATGCTCAACTATGAGGACGCCACACATAGTTAATAGAACTGAGTAATGGTGAACACTCAACAATGACGGTCTCAAATAAACAAACTAACGTTAGCTTTGATGTGATTGGCTCGTGAACAGGAAGCTAGCAGCGGCAGTAAAGCTGGCCCAGTCCACCCAGGCCAATGGCATCCTGAAGGCCTCTAACCACCCCTCCCAGTCCTCTCATCCCTCGAGCCTCTTCCCACAATGGTAATCACCCTCCAGCAGGAAAACACCTCGGCCACGTTGCAGTTAATCGCTTTAAAAAGTCTTTGGTTACTCAAATTTGTTCTTAATGCTAATGATGTCTGGTGAAGTTAATTACTATGGAGTTAAAAACGTACACGAGCCAGACTCTTTGAATACAGATCAACAACACTTGGGTTAAGATAAAAACACATGCTTGTCCTATGTTCATCATTGATGTGACCATCGTGTGTTTAGACTGTAACTGTGTTCCCAGCATGCCCCTCCTCATACCTGCAGTGTTCTGTGTGGTCCGTCTCTGTCTCCGTCCTCCCGTGTCTTAATAGACTACACAGCATGTCCTCGGGACATGGATGCCATTTGTATTTACCTGCCGACTAAAATGGGCAAAATCGATACTTCTTCTTCCGTACATTCACTGCATTATAATGTAAACAAGCATCAGAGAACGCGTGATCTGACTGAACCATGCTGGTCCCTGCCGTTGCATCCAGGATGGCGTCGTCTGGAGGGGAAGGCCACCGGCACGCTCGCTCCCAAACCATGCCCATCATCAGGGGCAAGAATGCTCTCACCAACCCCAAGCTGCTGCAGATGATGGAGACAGGTACACACACACACGCACACACACACACACACACATACACACACACACACACACACACACACACACACACACACACACACACACACACACACACACACACACACACACACACATACACACACACACACACACACACACACACACACACACACACACACTTTGAGAGATGAATTTGACTTATTGATATCTGATCCTGTTTCCAGATGGGAATATTCAGGATGGGGACACCCTGAGTCCGACAGACATCGAGGCAAACATGGCCACCGAGGTGGCCCTCACTGTGCTGGATGTACTGGAGCTCTTCGTTCACCATCACAAGGTCTTTGGTCCTTTCCTTAGTTTACAACCTGAAACGCCATGTCACACGCTCTCACTGTATGTCGTCTTATTTTAAAGAGGAATCTGTTTCAGTCTATGTTACGTGTATATAATATAAGGTATTTATTGTATTCAAATTTATTGTGTTTTCAAATCACTGTTTTATTTATTTTATACAAAAAATAAAAAATAAAAAAATGTTTTGTGTGTAAATGTTTAGGCTCCAGAATGAATTGTACATCAAGCACATACAGTATTTCATGCACACTGAAGCCAAGCCAATGATACTCTGCTGCCATCTGGTGGCGAGAAGTTGTGTTTTTAACCTGAAATCTTTTAGCTGACACTAAAAAATCTAAACTAACTAAAGAAATCTATGTCATCCAAACAGAAGCAGCTTTTGCTGGACGAAGGACAAAATGCACTGATGAAGAAGGTGCTGGACACCTACTTGCTCTTCTTTCAGATCAACCAATCAACGGCCACTCTACGGCATGTCTTCGCTGGACTCAGGCTCTTTGTACAAAAGGTCCAGAGAGCTTCATGTAAACGCACAGCATCTAATTGACTGGTCACTCTTCCTGGTGTGTGGCTTCATCCACATCTCTTTGTGTCCATGCAGTTCCCCAGTGCATTCTTCCAGGGGAAGGCAGACCTGTGTGGCTGTCTGTGCTATGAGATCCTCAAGTGCTGTAACCACCGTTCCAGCTCCACCCAGACGGAGGCAGCTGCCCTGCTGTACTTTTTCATGAGAAAAAACTTTGAGTTTACCAAGGGCAAGTCTATAGTCCGCTCACATCTGCAGGTCAGTGAGGTCACATATCATTTCAGCAGTGTAAGTTCTGTGAGTCGTGTTTTCAGCGTGACGGTAACTCATTCCCATCTCAGGTCATCAAGGCCGTCAGCCAGTTGATAGCAGATGCCGGCATCGGAGGCTCCAGATTTCAGCAGTCCCTCGCTATCATCAATAACTTTGCCAATGGAGATTCACCCCTTAAGGTATAGTAGGCTCTAGGCTAATATCACAGCTTATTATGATTCGTAGTGCTTTTTCCTAAAAACATAACACTTCCCCCCTAGAACACTCCGTTCCCTGCCGAGGTGAAGGACCTGACCAAGCGGATCAGGACGGTCCTGATGGCCACGGCCCAGATGAAGGAGCATGAGAAGGATCCGGAGATGCTGGTGGATCTTCAGTACAGTCTGGCTAACTCCTACGCCAGCACCCCCGAGCTCCGGTGCACCTGGCTGGAGAGCATGGCGAAGGTTCACGTCCGCAACGGCGACCTCTCGGAGGTTATACATCTTATACTTTCCAAGCCGCTCACTTTTTTGTTGTTGTATGAATGAAATTGAACGGTAATGTGTCTGAATTCCCCATCAGGCTGCCATGTGCTACATCCACATCTCAGCCCTGATTGCTGAATCGCTGAAGAGGAGAGGTTAGTGCACACACGCTGCTGCTTTGACTTTCTTGCACGTGTTTAGGTCTGCACAAATATGTCGCTGCTTGTGTGTGCATCTTTGCAGACACGGAAAAACTCCTATCACAGCCATCTTGTGTCGACCAGAACGCCTTCTTTTTTCTCTCTACTAACATCGCATCTCTCTGCAAATGACTTCCACCTTCAGGCGTCAGTCTTTCATCTCGTCATGGGGGTTGACGTGTACGCCTGAAAGTGACTCGAGTGTGTGTCTGTGTGACATTAATCAGCAATAAAGATGGATTCCCATGCCGTCATAGAGATCTCTCTTTGCATCCCAAGTACCACGTCCAGTAGGAATAGAGACACTTTTCGCTGCATGCTCCATCCTTTTTGCCTCACATGTGCTTCCTCATTTCCGACTAAGGCATGTGCCGATCTCCTGACATCTTTTTGCATGCGCATTCCTCACTGAGCCTGTGTGCTAACACCTAGCATGCCTGAAGCTCAGCTGATTTGTGAGCCTCGTCCTTGAACATTAAAAAGGCAAAAGCAAGTGGACTTTATAAACCCTCCTCCTCCTCCCTCCCCTCCTACCAAACAGGCTACTGGAGAGCTGACAAGGCCCGGATGTCCAGTGTGTCCCCTGAAGAAAGCCCTGTCTTTAACTGTAGCTCCTTACTAACTACCTCCCGAGATCAAGACAGTGAGTGTGAGCGCCTGGGGCCTGCTGGGTGGAGGGGTTGGGAGTTCAGAAGATAAGGATGGGAGCGTGGTGGGGCAGACTGGGTGTGCACTGACATGTTGAAACCACTTAGCTGGGTGGCAGCTGTTGATATTGTTATCATGCCAGTTCAGATCCTTACCCGTCTGCTGTTGGACATTAAATACGTTTGATGACCACTTCTTCTTGCCTTATTAAAATGGCATTGTGTGTTATCACTAATGACTGTCACTGTTTGACCTTCGCTGTTCACTCAAGACGTTCAGCGTCACTGAGGTTGGATGTGAAGCACGCTCACGTCGGAACTGTTTTATCTATTCTGCAAAAATGGTGCAACTTATGACGAATGCTTGACTGCAAAACAGTGAACCATCTTCCCGACACGAGAATGTCTGTGTTTCTGCGAGTCGACGAGCTGAACACAAGTTGAATGTCTTTCTAAGTCGCTAACCTCGATGTCACTCTCACCACGCCAGCGTCGTTCTCTATGGGCTGGGCAGCGTTCATGTCCATCAGCCCCAACGTGAAGGAGGAGGGCGCCATGAAGGAAGACACTGGTACACAAGACACGCCCTACACTGAGGTCAGTGTTGGCCTTTAATCCTGATCACGCTCTGCTCCTTTAAAGCGTTTCATGATCGTACCCGTTACTGTAAGTTTTGAGAAGACCCCTCTCTAACGTGCGTCCTGCTGTGGTGTGTAGGACACGTTGGTGGAGCAGCTGGAGCTGTGTGTGGACTACCTGTGGAAATCAGAGCGCTACGAGCTCATCGCTGACATCAACAAACCTGTCATCGCCGTCTTTGAAAAGAGAAGGGACTTTAAGGTAACTGTTAACCCTTCCACTCTTTGTTTGTGTGTGTGTGTGTGTGTGCATACCAAGTGACCTTTGACCTTACATGTGCGACCACAGAGGCTGTCAGAGCTCTACTACGACATCCATCGCTCCTACCTGAAGGTGACCGAGGTGGTGAACTCAGAAAAGCGTCTCTTCGGCCGCTACTACCGCGTTGCTTTCTACGGACAGGTGAGCTCCTTATTGCTGCACACTTACACGGGTGTTTTTGCACACGCACATCAACACAACAACAGTAACTTTGCTCTACAGTATGAAGGCCAACGTGGTGCTTGTTTAGATTTTTTTCAAATAGGACACAATAACAACAAAGAGGCTTTTCTGTTTAGTTTTTCCAATGTCATTTTTTAATGTAAACAATCTCAGTAAAATAATATTTGCATAGCTAGATGCCACCAAGGATAGGTGGGTTTTTGCACTGCCTCTTGAGAAAGTGTAAAAGCATATTTGATACACAGGTATAAAGATGACAGGTGAATTATCGTTGAATCTCTAGATTTGTCAGTGGAGAAGCGCTGTGCGGTTCTGGCTTGTTTCTTGACACGGTTTGTAAATGAGGAGATGGTATTTCCATGCATTGATTTCAGAGCTCTGAAGTGAAGTTTAAAAAGCTGATAATGAGAACGTGAAACCGTCTCTCTATTTGGAAAAAAGGAGGAGAGAAATACAACGTCTCGTCAGTGAGGCATGGAGGTGGAAAGATAACGAGTCGGTGTCCTTAATTTCTCTGTCTGCTCTTTTCTTCCTTTAAAAAAAATGATATTCTAAATCAAGATTGCGGTAAGTGTTCTGTATGTCTTTGACTTTTCCATTTTCCTCAGTGCTAACCACTTTTACCTCTCTCCTCCTTCTACCACTATTAACATCTGCTGCTCTTCCCCCTTTGAAGAATCTGTATCAAGCTTGCTGTGGCCCATTTTACGTCACATAATCTCCAACGATGAAGTCGTTCCCTCCCTTAACATTCAGAAGAGCTGGCGTCAAGCAGCCGCAGCGGACAGAAAGATAACTTATTTAATAAACCTCATTCCCCTTTTGACATTTGCCTCCGGTGCTGCTTTAAATCTGACCTCAGAACTGTCCCATCCAGAGCGTAACACTGACACCCGAGCTGTTCTAACACGTTTGTACAGCCAGTGTCTCAAGGAACCACTAGGGGGCAGCATAAAATCACACTGACATGTACACAGCTTGTTGTGACAGCAAAAGCAACATCCCAATATTAGTGCATTGCACTCCCACAGAAACCCCCCACAGATGTAACGGGCTTGGCTAATGAACGTGCATGTGTGTTCTGGTAGGGTTTCTTTGAGGAGGAGGAGAGCAAAGAGTTCATCTATAAAGAGCCGAAGCTGACGGGGCTGTCGGAAATCTCCCAGAGATTACTCAAACTCTACTCCGACAAGTTTGGAGCCGATAACGTCAAGATGATCCAGGACTCCAATAAGGTCTGTTTAAGTCACATTAAAATGGAACGATTGGCCTGGATGTTGTTATAACAGTCACTGTTGAGTTTGTGGACGCGTAATTTCACTATTCCTCACCAAACATCCTTTAAAAAACAGGTGAATCCAAAAGACCTGGACCCCAAGTTCGCCTACATCCAGGTGACGTACGTGCTGCCCTACTTTGACGAGAAAGAACAGCAGGACAAGAGGACGGACTTCGAGAGACATCACAACATCAACCGCTTCGTGTTTGAGACGCCGTTCACTCTGTCTGGGAAGAAGCATGGCGACGTGGAGGAGCAGTGCAAGAGACGCACCATATTGACCAGTATGTATTCGTTCCCCACTTCCTGTCAACACAAACCACACACACAGGTCTGAGCAGGTTCTGTCCTTCCAAAAGTGGAAAGTCTAACCTGTAGTGGGTCTGACTCGTGTGTCTCTCCAGCGAGTTCCAGCTTCCCCTACCTAAAGAAGCGTATCCAGGTGGTGGAGCAGCAGAGCACGGAAATGAACCCCATCGAGGTCGCCATCGATGAGATGTCCCGTAAAGTCTCCGAGCTCAACCAGCTCTGCAACATGGAGGAGGTGGACATGATCCGGCTGCAGCTGAAACTGCAGGGCAGCGTCAGTGTCAAGGTGAGGGTTCCTCCAACAGTGGAGTGGATTTGAGGCGTTTTTTTCATTTTGTCTCACCTGATCGTCCCATTTCCAGGTGAATGCAGGACCCATGGCGTACGCCAGGGCGTTTTTAGAGGAGAAGAATGCCAAGAAATACCCAGACAACCAGGTCAAACTGCTCAAGGAGATCTTCAGGTAGGATTAAATGCGAAATTCCATTCCATCAAGGTTAGAATTACATTTTTATATATGTTTCTATGGAATATAATAATAAAATTCAACACAATTAACCCTAAAGGTGTATTTTTTTTAGATCTAGTTGCATTCGTACAAAATATTAATATACATCGATAAGAAAAAAAAAACATTTCAACTAAATAAAATCACACCAAAAATATACGAAAATAAAAAAAAGGAGCACAATATCAGTAAAAAGCTGTTCACGAGTGCAAACCTACAAGGTGTAAAAAGCAACATAATGCCAGTTTTCAATATTTCACAACCATCATGATTAATTCAACATGTTTACAGTCTTGATTTTAAATCAAAATCCATTTTAATAGTGAATAAACATAAAGCGACACCAACTAATTGTAATAGCTTATTTTTAGGATTCTTCTAAGGATACGATTTGCAGCACTAATTATGATTATTTTACAATAAAGCAGATTTTGTTGAATACATGTGGAATATAAAGGGAAAACCTTCATAAAGTGCAGTTCCTATTTGGTCCTGCTGCACGTTGGGATTTATAAATGCAGCAACCTTCTTCAAAGTGTAAAAAGCAGCCATCAGAAAACCTGCTTATGTGTATTCAGTGATGTTAAAAGCCAGATCATTAAAGGTCAGGTGCTTTCGCCCCCTGCAGGCAGTTTGCGGAAGCCTGCGGTCAGGCTTTAGATGTGAATGAGCGTCTGATCAAGGAGGACCAGCTGGAGTACCAGGAGGAGATGAGAGCTCACTACCGGGACATGCTGACGGAGCTGTCTGGCATCATGAATGAACAGGTCTCACTCTCACCCATGAGCCTCCACACATGTGTTTTTACCACGTCCTTGCTTTCTTTCCCCTCCCTCATTTGCGAGCCTCCACATAACGTCTCCTATGTTATTATATCAGCTTCTGTTTTTTTTTACAGTTTCCTCCACTTCTTCTCCAACCTTTGCTCCAAAAAAGTGTTCTTGCTGCCAGTCCCTCCCTCCTCTCTCACAGCTCTCAGGCCACTCTTTCTAAGGCCGGTATGTCATGGCATCAACGCTCTCCATAAAGCATCTTGTTGTCTTGCTACTTGCTTTACCCACTTTATCTGTTTCCCATATCCAAGAGCCATACAAGTCTGGATGCTAAACCTCCTTTTGAATGTTCCTGTTCCAACGAAAGCTTTTTATTCTCACTCTCTCCAGATTCCTCACACAAGACAACCAGGAACGGAACGGCACAGCGCCTACTGAATGGCCAGTAGAGATCCTTTGTGCCGGGAGGACTTTTCCTTTTCTTTGGTTTCCATAACTGGCTTTGGAGTGCCAGTCTGAGCCTCAAAAGTGGCTCGTTTGCTTGTTTCTGACTGTAGTTGTTTCTCGTGGAACCGTGACCGATGGCCAGTGTAGAGAAAAGAAGGGAAGAAGTGTGTAGACTGTGGTCGTGATAGTCTGTAGTCCTGTCGTTGAACGTTGACTATCTGCAGTAGAGGCCCGGCTGCTGGACTGTTAGCTACCGTCTTTGTTTTGCTTTTAGAGACTCGACCCGCGTGTCGTATGGATTCCCCCTCGCCCTGCCGGCTGATTCATCAGCGTCCATGCTGAGAGACTCTCACACACACACATGCACATGTTCAGATCCACATCCACACAACACGCGCCTTCTCTCCACAACCCAGTCCCTTTAGAGAACAGTGACCTTATGAGCTCGAGGTGCGTTCAGCTGTCGATGGAACAGAGAGCTCTCTGGTGCATTTTTTTGATGACGGTTTTTACAATTTTTTTCTGTGGAATATCGTTCAAACTATCTCAAGAGAGTAAGATGACTAATGTGAAAAAAAATTGGGTGACAGGTTTTTTTTAACTAACGAAGCATCAAGAGTTGAACGCGCCTCCTGTTCCCGTTTGAATGTAGAGCAGCTCCACATTGCTACTTTGTATCCTTGCTAACGTTCTGGAAATATCAGCTTGCCGATTTTCAAATGGAAACAAACAAAAAAAATATGTTTTGTAACATTTTTATGATGGAAATTGCATTGTTACTGTTATTATTTCCTGTACTGTTTTGAATTGTAAATAAGAAATATTAATATTTAAAACGTTTGAAATGTTTCTTTTTATAAAATATACAATATATAAATATTTGTTTAGCTGAATTTGAAAAAAAAGAGAACAAACTAAAGTTTTATGTATAACATTTAAATAAAACTTTGTTAATGTCCAAAACAAAACAAAAAATGGTGCTCAAGTTAATGGACAGCAGCTGTATACATCTTTAATCCCAATTGTAACACACAAAGGTTGTAGAGGTTGAACTGCCATTTTTGTGAAACTATCATCAGTTGTGGCCTGTCTTGTCTTAAAAAATAATTATATATATATATATATATATATATATATATATATATATATATATATCAGGCATTTCAGGCATATTTCATTGTCTGGTAAGTGGATGGATTATAGAAACTACTGTTAAAGGCGGAGCTGTGCAGTACTCCTGCCTTAAATGAAACGGACAGAAATGAAAAGCAACCATCCTTTGTTTTAGATCATTGATTTCTTTTCGAAGTCGGAGGGGTCAGAACAAAGTCAGTAGCCAAATAAATCCAAATCCGAGCAGTTTGTTTTGATCTGCTGGAGCCCGGAGGTTCTCATCATCGCTGTCTGTTGTTGTGGCGTCTCCGTTGTGTTTCCCCCTGAAGCTCTGCTTTCCTTTGTGCTTCACATCTTCATCATCGACTCCTCACTACAACCATATCCACATCCTGTTGTACTAGTGTGGGTCGATAAGACGCCATCTGGAAATACCAGTTAGGAAAGGTTATGCTACCCTCTGGTAGACTTCATTTCAAGTCATGTGAAATTTTAATATTATATTTTAGTCCAAACAAGCCAGATTTTTTACACTCCCTTACATGCAGTATTTTGTGTGTATTTACGAGCCTACGCCAAAATGAGGAATGGTGTTGTCTATTGTGTTGGAGCCTTTTCTGCAGTATTATGGTCGGCATGCCTTCTTCTGCTGCAAAGGGTCATTAGTCCGGGGTAAAGCAAGGTGTTATCAGAAAGTCATACAGAATTCACAGAAAAGTGCTGATTTATGAACATCTTTCCTCAAATAGGCCTCTTACAGGTTTAGTATTTGATTCCTAAAGACAGACTGAAAACATGCACATATGCCCAGAGGCAAATTAAGTAATAGTCTGATGAAATGTATTGGCACCCAGTATAAAATGTGTTTCATTGAAAGTGAAAATGACTGAGGTAGGATCTGGTGTCAGTTTTTTCCAATAGTTGGGTATAATTACCGAGTGAGCAGCGGAGTGGTTGTTTATTTATTGATGCTCAGCCTGGGGTTGGAGCCCTGCGCTCAGAAAGAGGTTGAGTGGCCCTGAACTCAACTGGTAGTAAAAGATGTCTCTCTTGTCTTTTTATTTCTTTATTTATTTTTTCATCTCTGTCTGATGAGACAGCTGAGACATTTCACTCTCACACCTGAGGGGCAGATTGATCCGATCAGTATTCCTCCCTCCCTCCCTCCCTCCCTCCCTCCCTGTAGCCTATTTTGTGAACCAGAAAGAGAGGCCTGATCTGGTTTCTCTCCTACAGACCGGCTTATGTACGCCTGTCTCCCTAGTGGCCTAGACTCTGCCGGGGTCAGGTTGCTGTGAGCCAGCAACATTCAGTTCAGGTCACAGACGACAAAATAACTCAAACCTGCTACCTGCTTGCCCTCTGACAACGTTCCATATGTTCTATTATTTCAAATATTAGTGTTATACCGTTTCATGGAGTGGGACCAGTTAACTGTCTGGTCTACTCATACTGGGTTACAACCGCTCCACTGCAGCACCTGACCATACAAGCAGCTGGAGGCCTCAATTATCTGTAATTCTCTCCTTTGTGTGCAGTCTGCCTGTATTTGATGTCTGCTGCAGTGATTTCCTCTTTTTTGTTATCATGGTTTTTTCCAAGACCGCCCATCATCATTGGTTTGAACCCCTGACCCCTGACCTCTGGCTCAAGATGTTGGTTTTGTTCCTTCCTTGATTTATCTTTGCTGACAGACGTAATGAATATTTTAAAGGGAGGATATTGTAATCCCAGCAGAGACACGATCATTACAAGAGGAGTGATGCGTCCAGACAGATCTGATCTTCTCCATCCTCTCTGGAGCTCAAACATGACGTCGCTACATCATACACATACACGTTGCCATCAACTCTTATATTTTCAAGGTAGAGTTCCAAAGGTCTCCTTCCATCCGGGCTCTGATGCAGTGCGCATTTCATTTCCGACCCCTGCTTGGTTTTTCCTGAAACCGGACGCCGGGTGATGAATAAAACATCCTTTGTGTGCTGCTGGCTGATCACCGGAGCCCTTTCAGCTGTATAAGTGGTGAAAGGCGACATAATCTCCCCCAGAACAAGATCTGGACTGAGATTGAGGAGGAAGGCACACAGCGGGACAACTAAAAAGGCAGCTCCCGGAGCGGGATGTTAGACCCGCAGCAGCACGGAGACTCCCCGCCGGTGTTTGGGAAGCCCTGGTTCTGGCAGCGCAGCGGCGACGGCGGCGCCATGGAGAGGACGCGCAGCCTGGCGCACGTCATCATGGAGATGCGAGACGAAATCAAGAAGCTGGAGGCGGAGAACCGGGAGCTGCGGGGAGACTACGGCCAGCGGGCTCCGGGGGAAGCAAACCCGGTGGCTTCAGCAGCGGAGGAAAACCCGTACGTGAACCTGAGGCGGAATGCGTCCGCGCCGGACCTGGAGGGGCAATACAACGGTCAGAGGCAGCGGGTGGCTTTTATGAATATATAACATATATAGGCGACATCACATCACGTTCCTATAGCACACGAACAAGTGATCTGCTGGTGGAATAATGCATGTGTAATTATTATTTTAAAGGAGCACTACAGTACTTTAGCATCACACTTTCATTGAGTTGGAGTCTTCACGAGAAGAGTTCAAATCTAAGAGCCGAGATATCCTGATATTTTGTATTGGTCAACTGCTCTGGATCCTACAACTCCCATAATGCAACAAAATAGCCTCTTATTGACACATGAAGGGGGGGTTTAGCTCAGGAGGTAGAGCGTTTGGCTGGTAGAGGTAGAGCGGTAGAGCGTTTGGCTGGCACCCGCAAGATTGCCGGTTCGATCCCCGGCTCCTCCTAGCTGAGTGCCTGGTGTCCCTGAGCAAGACACCTCACCCTAATTGCTCCTGACGAGCTGGCTGTCGCCCTGCGTGGTTGACTCTGCCGTCTGTGTGTGAATGTGTGCGTGGATGGGTGAATGTCAGTCATTCCTGTAAAAGCGCTATATAAATGAGGCCATTTACCATTTTACATGAAATGCCCTCTTATCCACAGCAACAGTACAAGAATACCTTGGGTTTATGGAAAGTTATTCCAATTGTGTGAAAGATTAGACATCAGAAACGTTCCTTAGTGTTAAGAATGAATCCATTCCTAAAGGTCATGTTGTTTCCCAGAGAACGCTGTCATGACTGTCCGAAGGTACTCCATGAGCTCCAACCTGCCTGGTGTGACCATGACAGAGGGGAGGACCGGCCGGGCCCAGCCCAGTGACTCCGGGTGGGGAAGACTCCACGAGCAGATCCAGCATGGCGATGGTGTCTACGCTAACTCGGCCAGAGGAGATTTGGGAAAAGTTACCAACAGGCACTCGCTGCAGGAATATGTACACAAAAACAGGTAGATATGTCACGTATGCTTTCTCTAGGTCGCAGCTTTGTAGTCGAGCAACTTGTGATGTGCTTGACCTTTCAGGGCAAAGGTCAAAACTGTCACATTCCTTCTACCCGTGGACGACATTTACACCAACCGGCCCGTTCTGGTCAAACCCCAGGAGGGGCCTAAGATCAGCGAGCTGGCTCCCATAACGGAGACGGATTCCTGATGGAAGCAGACCTTTTAAGACTTGTGGCCCTTGAGACAAAAACGTGCACACATGAAATGAGCCTCGGAGCAGGTTAGCCTCTTTATCTAGGTCAGTGTGGATTGGGCTCTTAATGAGCGAGCCAGCAGACCGATTTGATCACACCTGACCACACAAACAGAAGACTCTGGTTACAGGTGTCGCTTTCATCCGGCCACCGAAATCCAGGGCCAGTTAGCCGCGATGTTACACGGGGGCCCCTCTGCGGCGAGGATCGGATGTCTGGACTCCTCTCCGGACCCGGGGTGTCGTTTCGGAGACCCACACCTGCAGGTGACGGCCCTTTTACGGACACTTGCGGTGGCTGACTCAGACTCAATCAGTTATTCATCGTTGTTTCTATCACCATGTAAGCTGGAATGGGTAGTCAAGGGGTCACATGTGTGTTTAAACATGTGACCTGCTTCTGGACAGTGTTTGAATGCAAGGCTCCTTTTAAATATGCCACTGTTTGATACACCAATATAAAAGGTGGTGTAAGGCACCTTTAACAGTCATTATAAGCTATTACATGACATATTATGCAGTGTTATTATTAGTAAATTATTTTTGCACATTTTAAGAGGCTCATTTTGTGTCCAGCAAATAAATTTCATTTTCAGAAGCTATCCAACCTCCAAATTAGGGTTGTCACTATATTCTCACTCACATTATTGTAGGCAAAATCATTTAGAATATGGATCGTCACAATATCTAAAAACAAAAAACAAAAAACAAATGATGCTATCAATGACATTTTTTTTAACATTGTTTATTGTGCATTTTTTCTGTTTTTTGAGAAAATTACTTACATTCAAAATACGAGTGCATTTTTAACATAAATATCACGGTTATCAATAGTGGGATTTCATGACACCCCTATTTTACTGTTTAACTGTGAGTGTAGTTTACCTCCAGCTCGCTAAATTCACCATGTTGCAAACAAATGAGAACCTTCTGTTCTCATCAGATTTGTTGGGAACCAATCACTGACGGAATGCATTTATTATTAATTATGTCAGATACATAGGCTTAATCAAACCATGTGTAATGTTTGATGTGTTGCATCCAAAGGTTCTGGAGGGAAACATTGACGATGCAGAGAATGGAGCTGGCTGATGTAATAGTGAGCATGAATGATGCAGCTACACAAAAGCTCTTTTGTCAGTGGCTGGTGTTCAGTAGCGATGTGTTAAACAGGCTGCATGGTGGTTGAATCATTTATAGTCAGTCAGCCAAGGGACCACAGAACCTGGTTCTGGTGTGTTTGCTTTGATTGCTGGTTTCCACGGCAGCAGTAATCAGCTGTTGTCCCTCTGTGTCCATATGTTTCCTTACTTATGTTTGGCCTCTGATTAGTCAATCAAGTCCTCGTTATCCAATTTAAAGTAAATCACTAGAATCAGGGGATTGAACAGGCCTGGACTGTGGAGTCTTGATGGGCAGCTCATCTGGCGGTCCAGGCCCAGTCTCCAGGTCTGAGAGAGCCATAATCTGCTGCTTGCTGTTACTTTCGAGAAAGTAAACGCCCTTCTCTGCCCTTCACCTTGATCTCCCCGAGCTTCTGGATGACAAAGCTTTCATTCTTCAAAGCCCTAGGAAATGTGGAGAGGGGAATTCAGAATGAGGAACTCACGGGGTTCTTGGTATACTTCAAAGTGTGTAAGAAGGCATGTGTTTTTAAAGCATGAATATGTTTAAACTGACAGTTGGGCTCAGGTGGAGCTTGTCAGTGGTGATTTAAGATAAAAGTAGAAATACCACATAAAAATACTAAATTATTAAATTATAAGTAAATTATTAGTAACACAAAATGTACTTGAACCACATTGATTGAACCACAGATCATAAATCTGACCTCGGGTTGCCGGGATGGCTCAGTGGTCCTGGATGAGTCCACAGTGGCCCCTGGGTTCAAATCCAGCCCTTTCTGCAATGTCACCCCATCTCTCTCCCCCTTTCACTCTCAATAAAAGGCAAAAATGGCCCCAAAAAATAAATCTGACCTCAGACCAGATCATGGCATTACATCTGTCAGCCAACAGCCAGCATCATAGTAGAGAAGCATGGTGCCACCACTTCCTCTCCACCTGAAATGATGGTGCATTCATTTCCTGCAAGAATCAGTTTTAATCTCACAGAATATGAAAAACAGGATTTAAAAACCAGACAGAACCGGCACATGAACAGGCCCTAGGAGATTGGTAGCTATGAGTTGCATCCAAATTCAAAGTGAATTCAAATAGATTTCCTCCGAGAATCTGCAGCGGTGTGATCATAGATCGAATGTTTGAAAAACACAAAGAATTATTCCCAGAACTGCCTCCAGACAACCTCTGGTTTCATTCCAGCAAGACAAAATGAACAAAAGCAGAAAGCAACACTATTTAATTTGTTTTAGTTTTAAAACCTACTGTATGATTTTAAATGTTAACACAAAATATGAATGCTTATTTATTTTACCTGCTGTTAGTCAGTGTTAGGCTACTCCTTTGTTTTTACTGTGAAGTAGACAGAGCAGGATACACTTAATAAACATAAATCTGCTTATATGGTGATGCATTTGTCACCAAAATAAAAGTGTACTGCAGTCATATGCAAAGGCAAATACTTTTATTTCTTAGAGAAGAACAAATAGGGCCCATGATTGTTGATTGTAACAAAATCCTACACATATTTGTAGAAATCATTACAAATATTCTGATCATAACACAACAAGAGGTTGTTTTAACCAAATACAGCGGTGCATTTTGGGTCATTCAGCACATAAGGCAAACTAAACATATGTATCAAACTATGTCATCACTGCAGATTCTTAACACTATCAATACTTGCTGCATCCACTGTATGTATATTTCTGAAGTGTGAGAATACTATCAACCAACCATGCAATGTTTTAGCACCAGGACAAACATTTTGGATTCTTTGTTTTACTCATTGAAATGCAGGTTGTTCATTACTGTAAAATGTGTTTCCATGGTCAGAAAACTACATGAAAAACTAACTAAAGAAATAACCTTTTCCATTGTTTCCCTCATTGGCTCTACAATTATGTAGCTCTGTTGTTGGTAAATGACTTAAACATTAAGCAAAGTCTAGTCATATGTTTTAGCATGCTCCATGAACAAAATGCAGTTTCCTTAATAAAGAATAAGTAAATCATTCAGAGCCCCTTCTTTCACTGAAACAGTAATTTGAAAGGAAGTCAGACAACAAATTGCACTTTGGGTGGACTGATTACAATCAGGTCTTTAAGATGTGTTAAACACTCCTACTACAGTAGAATTAAATATTTCCCCAGGGATCATAGGCATACGTTCATGAGACGGAGACTGTGTTGATCCTGAAATGTTGGCCAGAGGTAGGTAGCACCAATAAGATCAACCTAATGTGTTCATGGTGGCTTTCAGGTCTGTAATGAGGTCTGCAGAGCCCTCATGTCCCTCAGCAGCCTCAGGTTGCTCTTGCTCCTCTCTCCTGGGCGAACTTTGACTGCTGCAGCAGAGCGACCTCTAGTGGACACTGTGGTAGTCGCCCCCACCTCTTTCCCACTGTTGCGCCTGGAATTAGCTTTCTTTCTTAACTTCTTTACCTAGCAGAGATATGAGGAAAAGGTTTAGGAAAACAACATCTTAGTTTTACAATTGGTCTTTGTGTGAACTGGATTGTTTTTGTGGGAAAACCTACCTGTGTTTTGTGTTTGTAGAGCTTACTGATCTGCTCCCCTTTCCTCTCCATTTTCAGCAGCAGCCTCTCCTGCTCCCTCTGAAGTCCTTTTCTTTCCTGGTCAGAAACACTGACTTCCATCTGCCGCATCAACTCGCCCTGCTCCCTGCAACACGGGACAGAATAAAATCCATCACTTCTCTAAGCAAGGCATTCCTTACAGAGCTCACAAGAGACAACACTCACAAGCTCATGAGCTGCAGCTCCTCCTGTAGTGCTTGCAGCAGCTCCGATATCTCCTCCCCGCTAGCGGAGGAGGAGGAAGAAGAGGAGCCATCTGAATGTCTTGCGTTGTTAGAGAGGACGCGGCTGTTGCAGAGGTGTGGCTGGTGTCGCTTCAGGAGAGACAAAACTGACTGGACGTTTGCTCGGACTGAGTGGCTGCAGCCTGCCGACTGAAGGTTATGTAGAACAGGAGAAAGAGAGTCAGGGAGAGACAGTCTTAGGGTAGTGTAGCATTTTATTCCAATGCTAAATGGACAAATGATTAGGCGCCCGTTCTACCTTTCCAGCAACAAATGGTACATCTCCGAGGCTCAGTCGATAGTGTGGCTGTGTGTAGGATGACTGCTGGAGTGAAGCTTTCTGGAGGGAGAAACATAAGCAATTCAAGTCCACACGGAAATGTACATTTGGGAGTAATCCGGTTAGCAGTATTTTTTTCTGTCCAACTAACATCCAAAAATGATAAAAAAATGTTTTGAGGAATAAGAGCAGAGAATATTTTACTATCTTAAGAATCAGGTTATCCTAGTAAAAACTTTCCACCACTCTTGTGAAGGTTCTTACATTTGAATTGGACTTCTTCTCTTTGGACTGTCTGCTGGACAGGCACGGTGACACCGACTGCAGCAGTATCCTATTGGTCTCCAGACCTGTCTGGAGCTGAGGAACACACACAAACCAAAGTGAGAGTGTGGAAATTTAAAAATGTACATTAATATTAAGCATGTAGTGTGTAAAACAATAGACTAAGCTTCCTTTTAAGTAAAGGAAACATTGTTACCAGATTGGCCTTATCCTGGACCAGCTTTCTCTGGTGCTCCTCCTGCTGCATTTTCATCTCCAGCTCACGAATCTTCATCTGACAAAATAAGACATGCACAATCAGCATTATTGTGTTAATAATAACATCAGTGACTACCGAAAACGCAAGAAGTTAACAATGGTGTGTTTTTTCCTTCACAAATTGGGACTTAAGGCGTTCAGCATTCAAAACAAAAACAATTACTCTAACTGACATGTCAGTACTGAGTCCTTGTCTGTACCTCAGCGTTGTTTTGTGTGCGTGTCAGCCTACGATACTCCTGCTCCAGTCGCTCCAGCTTCTCCACCTGGGCATGCTCGGACCGTGTGTCAGACTGTTGATCAGCTGACTTTGTCGTCTCCATGGATACCTGAAAGTGTAGAGAACAATTCATACACTCATATGAGAAGCTTTAAATCAATCTCACAGGAGCAGGTGATTTTTGTAGCTCTATGGCCCTCTAGGTGAATACTCGGTGAACCTGCTGTTTGAGCAGGCTGGTCCCGTCTATACCTTGGCACTGCGTAACATCCTCCTCATGTGATCCAGCTGTCGCTCCAGCTTCACACAGCGTGACTCTGCAGCAGCAAGGTGGGTGATCAACACTGTGGAGAGAAATGAGACCCCTTAATATATTAGGAATCAGAGGAAAATAAATACGTTATCATACACCAACCTTGATTGCAGTCAGACTGGCCACGTATCTCCCCTTCTGTGTCCGTGCGATCCTTTAAGAGTCTCGGTGTGACTGTGTGTGATTTCTCTTTCCCCACGGTCTGCAGACTGTGTGCATGTTCTTTCTCCAACTCCAACCTCCTGATCTTCTCCTGGAGGTTCCTCAAGGCAGATAATATCTCTACACGTGCACAGACACGTGGATTAGATACAATAATTGGGGATACACTGGACATATTTAGGGCAAGATTACAGCCTTGGTGTAATAAGATATGATTTTTCAGTTTGGGTGTGAGAGAATAGGACGGTGGAACGAGAGGGAGGACAGAGTGAAAGAATGAATAGACGTCGGTGCAACTGAGACATCCAAGTAGTGTGGCATCATGTTGCACATGCTGTTACCATGGAGCTCTGAAACACCACAGTGGAAACTTAGAGAAAGAAACACACACACGGATGCATATATTACAATTACCTGCACTGCTGGTCTCTGGGAATGCCTTGATGGGCGATGATGGGCGACAAGAGTGATGTGTACGTGGTTGGGGTGTGTGATGCACAAGTGTAGCGATGAAGGGACGGTGAGGAGGATACTGTCTATAGGACGGGAGTGACGGGCTGTCAGACACTACTCCACTGGGTGCTGGTGGTGGACGGAGCTCCTGCAGAGAAACGGGGTTTCGATATACGAGTCATGGGAATATTGCAGTGATGGTTGCCACCTATCACAAATAGGATAACCGGCACACGTTGACCAAAAATTAAGTTAATATGAGCCCAAAACTTCAAATGTCACGAACTGCCCCAGGCGTAACATGATGTCAAAGAGCACAGTGAAACTTCAGAACAGCTACTTTCCGTGTAACTCCATCATTTGGACTGAGTTTTAGCAACTTCCTCTAGTTCGCTTTACCGTTTAGTCCAGCTAACTATATTTAGTTGACGTTAAAGCTAACGTTACCTTCTCCCGCGTAGCTTCATCACCGAGTGTTTTTGACAGCGTCTCCATTGAACTCCTATCCAGTCTGTCTCGCTTGTGTTGAACAAGTGAATATAATATACAAAATATGTTTAACCTGAAATTATAGCCAACCCTTTTTTAATTAGTTGCTGCCAGTGCTGCTAATATGTGTGTTGTGGAAAGAAAACATCGCTTGACAAGCGACCCAATACAGGGTTTGTGAGGGGTTTGAATGATATTTACACCAGCATGTCCCGTCAGATAAACACATACACGTTAACGTAACGTTGTGTTCGGGGCAGCTGGGCCGGCGCAACTTTAACACTAAAACAAACGTACACGAGCTGTTAAACGGAAGTGTAGTTTTTCTTCCGCGGTCTCTCTGCCGTTTCGAACGCGGCGATTCCAAAATAAAACTACAATAACTCTGAGCCATCCGCGAGAGGCGGGGAGAGGGTTTGCAAGACTTGCCGGGATTTTTCTGGCATTATTTACCATCTTAGACCCCAACAGGAGGTAAGTAGCAAGTAGTATTTTCCCCACGCTGTAGCCTGTGGTTCTAACTTATAGCACACACAACGTAATGTTTATCCAAGTTAACGTTACCAATAGATATGTAGGTTAAAGTTGCACACATCCGATAGCTAAACACAAGCTCAGTCCGTGTTAGCTATCGCGTTTATAACTTGAGAAAGTGAAAGCTAACTTAACTCACCATCCTCACAGTAACGTTGCTGTTAGCTACGCCTTTACTAACGGATCATTAGCTAGCTAGCTATCGCACATCTTAACGTAATGCGTTGTATTGTGTATTAGATATCATAAATATGTCTTTCTTTCAGGAACTCTTCACAAGAAGTATTCTCAAGAATTGCTCACGACTTTATCATTGTGACTTTCTATATCCATAAGCTCTTTTAATATTACCATGTGTTTTATACACATTAGTAGCCTACATTCATAATTTGATTATTATATTAGTGTGGTATTTTGGTAGCATGTTTGTCATACTATGTGTGTGTGTGTGTGTGTGTGTGTGTGTATGTGTGTGTATATATATATATATATATATATTTAAACAAGATGTCCAGGGTTAACGGTGGATGTATTTCTCCAGGGAATGCCCTTTTGCTGACCACCTGTCAGGAGTGAGATCTCATTTTTCCACATCATCATGTCCTCAGAGAACACCTTGTGAGTCTGTTTAAATCCCTGCAAAGCTTTTCTTTACCACCTGTGATTGTGCTGGTTGACATTTACCTCTAGATCATTTACAGTTATATATCTGGATGTAAAACAATCTGAGTGGTATTTTTTACGATTGTGTGCTGTCTCTTTTCCTCCAGGGATGATGAGGATACGTTCAAGATCCTGATTGCTACAGATATTCACCTCGGTTACCTCGAGAAGGATGCTATCCGTGGCAGTGACTCTTATAACACACTTGAAGAAATCCTGAAATGTGCCAAGACAAATCAGGTACATACAAGGCCATAGATGTGTATGTGGTTGACTCTGCATGTGCATCACTGTCTGCTTGAAAGGACATGAGAAAGTCTCTCTGTAAAAGCCCACTGCTTTCTGTTTGCTCATTTATTTGCTTGCAGGTAGATTTCATCCTGCTGGGAGGCGATTTGTTCCATGACAACAAGCCGTCACGCCGATGCCTCCACAACTGCATCACGATGCTACGACAATACTGCATGGGAGACACGCCAATACAATTCAGCATTCTCAGTGACCAAACTGTCAACTTCAATACCACCCAGTCAGTTCTGCTGTTTGTTTTGATCAAAACATTGTATTCTTGTTGTTACTTTAATGTTTTATTCATGTGTGATGTGATGTGCTGTAGGTTCCCCTGGGTTAACTATCAGGATGAAAACCTCAACATCTCTATTCCTGCATTCAGCATTCACGGTAATCATGACGACCCAACTGGGGTGAGTTGTGAGTCCAGCACAAAATAAATGATTAGACACAACATGAGATCTCAATATGCAAGTATGTGTTCTTGTATATATTTGTTTTAATGACACGGTTCCTTTATTTTCCTGAAGGCTGAAGGTTTGTGTGCGTTGGATCTGCTAAGTGCTTCCGGTCTTGTCAATCACTTTGGTCACTCCCACTCAGTGGAGAAGATAGAGATCAGTCCCATCCTCATGCAGAAAGGCAGCACTAAGCTGGCATTATTCGGTCTTGGTAAGAGTTTGTTTATTTGTTTCAAGGTGGGATGCAAAACCATCTTTGTCTGTGTTCTGCCAAGATGAATTCATGTTTTCATCTTAATTATATAAGATTAATTAATTATATATGGATGTGTGTGTAGGCTCTATCCCAGATGAGCGCTTGTACAGGATGTTTGTCAACAACCAGGTTACGATGCTTCGCCCCAAAGAAGATCAAGATGAGTGGTTCAACCTCTTCACCATCCACCAGAACAGGTGTGTGCATGTTTATGTTGAAAGTGGAGCAAAAAGTTTTACGATAGTCGCTGCTGGTAAGTGTAAAGTCTCATTTTTAAGAAGGTTAATAATAGGTTGACTTGCCAATGTTTGTTAGCTTGATGCATTGAGGTTTACTTTTTCTTGCATTATATCACAAAGTCAGGGATTTAAACCACCACATTCTCCCAACATTACTCTACACCTTCTGTTTTTTTTTTGAATTGTGGTCTTTTCTGTCGGTGTGTTTTGTCTAGGAGTAAACACGGACCTACTAACTACATCCCTGAGCAGTTCCTGGATGATTTTATCGACTTGGTGGTGTGGGGTCACGAGCATGAGTGTTTGATTGCACCCACCAGAAATGAACAGCAGCTCTTCTATGTAACGCAACCTGGCAGCTCTGTAGCCACCTCCCTGTCCCCTGGAGAAGCAACTAAGAAGTACATTATACACAGATACACACACAATGGATGGTAAACTCTATATTCTATATAGAAAGGTATTAAGTAGCCTTAACACTCTGTTTGTATGGATCTAGGCACATAGGGCTGCTGAAGGTGAAAGGTCGTAAGATGAACCTGCAAAAGATCCCCTTAAAGACGGTGCGTCAGTTCTTCATCCAAGATGTAGTGCTGGCTGACAACCAAGACTTCTTCACACCTGAAACACCGCATGTCACAAAGAAGGTGGAGGAGTTGTGCTATGCGAAGGTAACACTTAAAATCACCAACAAACATACAGAGCCAGCCTTACGTCCGTTGCTCCGTTGTCTTACTAATCTTTCCCCTCGCCTGTCTCTTTTTATCTGTCATTCTGAAGGTCACAGAGATGTTAGAAGAAGCTGAAAGAGAAAGACTTGGATGTCCGCTCACCCCAGAGAAACCTCTTATTCGCCTGAGGGTAAGATGGACACACAAAGCTTGTGCACACATCTTCCTGTTTGCACATTATTCAAATTGGTCATCGTCATCGCCTTCGCCAGGTGGACTACACTGGAGGCTTTGAGACGTTCAACGTTTCTCGATTCAGTCAGAAGTTTGTGGACCGCGTAGCCAACCCGAAAGACATCATTCACTTTCTCAGACGCCGTGAGCAGAAGGAGGACATCAAAGGTCAGACACTAAAAAATACACAGCTATGGATCTACGGTATACACCACTCACCGATGTGCAGCATTGTCTATTTGACATGTTTTAATCTCTGCACTTTTTAGATGAGGTCAATGTTGACTACGGCAAGCTATTCAAAACTACAGCAGTTGAGGGGCTGCGAGTGGAGGACCTGGTTAAACAGTACTTTGAGGCAACCGAACAGGTACTGCACACACAGATTTACATTCACACACTGGGTGGTAACACTTCTTTCCCTCCACTTAGTTCTACAGTGTATTCTTTGTTTTAAAAGTGTGTGTATGTCTTCTCAGACAGTGCAGCTGTCACTTCTGACCGAGCAGGGCATGGGGAAGGCCATTCAGGAGTTTGTAGACAAAGATGAAAAGGACGCCATTGAGGAGCTGATCACTTACCAGTTAGAGAAGACGCAGCGCCACCTCCAAGCCAGAGGAGTGACCACGGAGGAGGATATAAACGAGGAGGTAAGGGCTGGGCTTGCATTGGAGGTAGGGGCAGAGACATTTTTACAGACAGTTATTACAAGAGTGCATGGTTTTACATTTTCAGATCAAGCGATTCAGAGACTCCAAAAAGAACACGACTGAGGAAGAGAATGAAATCAAAGAAGTGAGTAACGATTAACCACAAGCCAAAAATGGTGTGGTCTGTTGTGTTTAACGGCGTGCACTGTACGTCTCTATTTCTCAGGCCATCAACAGAGCCAAAGCTCACCGTTTGGAGCGTGGCGATGCGCCTGTAGCCTCTGATATATCCAGTGAGATTGCGTTGGACTCTGATGAAGGCTCAGCCCCTCCCCCCACACGAGGCAGAGGGCGAGGAGGCAGGGGGCGGGGTGGCCGGGGAAGGGGCAGAGGTGAGTTACCGTAGTGAGTGAGTGAGAGTGAGAGTGAGAGAGAGAGAGAGAGAGAGAGAGAGAGAGAGAGAACGAACAAGTGAGCATTACAGGAGTGGCAAATATTTGTTCCAAAGCTTAATTGACAATGTAGGCTTGATACAGGGCAATGACTCAGAGCAAATACACCACTAAGTGCCTGAGTGGCTCTTTGAATGGCATATGACATTATATGTTCAATTACTTTTAATAGCAAAACAAAGGTCTATACATAAATCCTTGTTCTGAACTGTTCAACCCTCCATCCAGGTGCAACTCCCTCTGAACCAAAGCCAGCGGCTCGGGGCCGTTCCCAGAAATCCTCCGCAGCAACCCAAAGCAGAAACATTATGCAAGGTAGGAGAGTGTGACAGTATGTGTGTGATGATCTGTAGAGCCACAAGTTAACATTCTATATACAACACTAATATATACCAGACCAAGGCATCACTTTCAATATCTTCCATGACTTCTGTGTGTCTCCCCTCCTTCTTCTTTAAACCTCATTCTATCAGCATTTCAAGCTCCGTCCCAGAGGTCATCTCGGACTGCAGCCAGCACATCCTACGTAGAAGAAGTAAGTCAAGTGACGAGACACACACTTGCAGTATTTAAACTGTACCGATCTCCAAGTTTGCCTCACGCCATTATCAATCTCCAGGTGACCATTGATGATGACTCAGATGAAGATATACCGGTAATGAAAGCTACCCGACCTCCTCCAAGGTGTGTGTGTGTTCACGATGGGGTAGTCCAGTACATTTAGAAAAGAAAAACCTGCAGAGAGACACAGCTGGCCGATCTGCCTTGATCGTCTCTTTCCCTACCTTCATGTTTTAATCACATGTTTCACCCTGGCTCCTTCTCTCGCTCACCACAGACAAGCAGCATCATCGTCGTCGTCCTTCACCAAGTACAGCTCTCAGAGCCAGAGCCAGTCATCTAAAGGAGTTGCATTTGATGACAGTGATGATGATGAGGTAAAAAGAGATCAGAGAAAATGATGTAGATTGCTGGATGAGCACTGAGTTTGCTTTTGCCTTTGGTGAAAAGTGACACGTCCTTTTTTAAAGTGGGATTTCTATGTAACCAAGCAGTTTTCTGGTAATTAATATTGATAAGAATGCTGTTCTATATTTGCTTAACGTAACTATATTTGATTATGTTAACTTGGCGAATGCTTTAATCCTTTTTTCATGTATTTTTTTGATACAGGACCCATTCAAAGGCCCAAGCCGTCATTCACGGAGATAACAAAGTGCATCTGGAATGTAATGTTTGGTAATATTGTTGGGTTTCTAAAGATATCTGTAAATGCTCATTTATGCAGTGAGCTGCTGCATGTTGTTCTGAAGGACTTCAAAGTGCATGTTTGACTTTTCACAGCACATTAATGCAAGTTGATCAGCTCCTGCTTAGGGTAATACTGTCCAATCAGTCTGTTTTGGTGAAAGTGCTCGGCTAAAGGCTGTAGAGGGCCAAGGTGGAGATATACTTGTTGTACGTAGTCTGTAATTCACAGCCTCAATCTTTCTGCTACTGTTCAACACTGGTCAGAGTTGCCTTGTGTTATTGACCTTTGTGATATTCAGGAAGTTATAAATGTGTTTCATACATAATCAGCTGTCTCCTTGTTTTTGAATTATGTGTCTTGCGGCTGCTAACTCATGGAAATAGCCTTTGAAAGTGCTGATAGAGCAATACATTGTCGAATGCAGCAAGAAAAGAAGTCATTCTCACACCTCTTGGCCTTTCATCCTCTGCTGATTTCACTTCTCTCTAAAAAACTGAAGTGTCTAATAGAAATAGTTTTAGTGGTCCAAGCAATGAAGCTGGAGCACCAAACTCTTTTTCTGCTGTCTTGATGCCAAAACTGGTTCTGCAGCAGTTCAAGGTAGAAATGTGACACGTGTGAGGATGGTGGTACAGGTGGAGAACTGCTCACAGACAGAAAGGGACATTTATCAACCACCGGGGGGCGACATAAGTCCAAGACAAGGTGACTGTGGAAGAATTTCACTTTGGGTCGGAGAGTGTGAGGACGATGGCAGTGGAACAAAGAAAAATCCAGTTTCCAGCACAAACACTTAAAATATCAAGTCAGTTGTGATAGAACATTTGCCAAGTTGCAGAAGAACGTCTTTATTATATTTACAACCTATTTACAGATGTGTATATATAAAAAGAAAATCAACAAACTATACCATATATACAATCAAATGTGATCAGCCACCATGGCACGCACCAAACCTTAAATGAAATGCTACATCTGTCCAACTATTTTATAATATATAAAGTATAATAACTATTATTTTTAAATTCAGAAGTGCCAATTTATACCCCAATTTTGCAGCAAATAGAATGATTAAAATGAAGAAATAGAGTTGGGGTTTATCCCACGCATTTTTACATGATGGGAAATTACATTTATATACCACTTTTAGCTGTGAAGGCAAAACATTCAGTGACCACCACTCTGAATATTCTCTTCCTGGTGTGATTATTTCTGAAGGCACGCTGGATATCTGATTACAATTTGAAACTCGGTGTGGAGACACTATGTACACATAACGTTTTCAGTACATTATTGGACAACCTATCATCTGCACATACAGTAAGGTCAATTAATTCTCACTTTCCACTTAAAGTGCTCGTGTAAATCAACCTGTGGTAGGAAGCAAGCACAACATCTGTGCTGTGTAAGGTGCATTTTCCCTGGAATCGGGACCCGCGTCAGATCAACTGAATCGGCACCACAAATGCATGAAATTCCTGATTTGGCATGGCTTATATTGGTGATATTAACCGGAAGCTTCACACTGACCTGCTGGCGTTAGCACAGCACACGTTTACAATGTCTGTCACCTTTCTTTACATTGCAGTGTTATCGTGTGAACCCTCATAACACATTGCACACCTAAAATCATAGCGCATGGTATTCAAGTACATTATGGCTGAGGTCTGCAAGTCTGGTGAAGTCCAAAATCTTAAAACAGTGTGTACAGTTAATGTCATGTCAATACCAACGACTAATATTGTTTCTTTAAAAACATTGTAAAAGCTTCAAACTTCCCAGACTGACCAGCGACACATAACAACATAAATGTACTCTTCCCCTGAGATAAGAACCTGAAATAGGTTGTATGAAGTGTGTGTGTGTGTGTGTGTGTGTGTGTGTGTGTGTGTGTGTGTGTGTGTGTGTGGGGCTCTGTTTAACAGTTCATCTGCTGAGATCGACCTTCGACCTCCCCCTTCACTTGTCCTGTCTCCCGTCTGCGATCAGCCACGTTGAAACAAAAGCTCTCTCCTAGTTTCACCGGCCGTCCAAGGTCGATTTGAGTGGAGCCTTGAGGTGGCGACTCGACCTCAGGGGTTTTTCTAGAGGGATGACGTTAAAATGATCAGGGCGAGCTTTGTATATATTGGAGTTCTCATATTCTTGTATGTATCGTGGTGTGCTGTACCTCCATGACTGTGTGAATCCAGTTAAGCATCTCTTCAACGTTGCAGTAGACACCGGGCCTTCTCTCCCGGGCACAGCCAACGCCCCAGCTCACCACTCCAACCAGATGCCATCGAGAGGAGCTAAAGTACACCAAAGGACCCCCACTGTCCCCCTGCAAGTCACAACAGCACAATAATGTTTTTTATAACACCTGAATATCCAAACCGTTTGCCAGAAGAGAAAATCAATATTGGATCTTTCTACAAAACACAACTAATGCAGAGCTGCAGCTGTGGAAACTTCTTTTTCTTTTGCAGTCTTAATCAATACTGATTGTGACTGGAATGAGTGGTCTGTTACCTGGCAGGCATCCACTCTCCCCTCCAGGAAACCAGCACAGATCATCCTTTGGGTTATGGCACTACCGTACACGGTGGGGCTGGAACACTTAGCCCGGTCGATCAGGGGGATTAAGGCCCTCTGAAGTGAAGAAGAAACCTTACCTGAAGGGGCAAGGGTACAATGTTTGAGTTATCAAGGTAACCTCTGTTCCTGTGCACAAGGTGACATTTGATGATGATGTAGGTTTCTCACCATTTTCCTCCAGGTATCCCCAGCCAGTCACAGCCATGGAGGCTTTGGACGGAAGGCCAAAGGCTTTTGGAGGTAGACAGACCGGCTTGCGGCCCACTGAAAGACAGGTACAGTGCATTACTTATTATGTTACTTCTGTCAAAGGTTTGGTAAATAAAAAGGTACAGTTAAAGTTAAAGTGTTGATTACACTGGCTGAATTTGATCCCAAGTGACGAGCATGCTGTTTGACATGTACACCACAAGAGGGCAATAGAGGAAAGCCTACGGACTCCTTACTACTATCAGTACTATTCAGGTTGACTGTACTACAGCTTGCACAAGGTCAGTAAAATAACACACTAATAAATATACAACACTCACCTCCCACTTTGAGCGGGCTGCTGAGTCTCATCAGTGCGATGTCGTAGTCGTTTCGTGCCATGTCGTAGTGTCCATTCAATATGATCCTGTCCACACTGGAACCTCCGAGCGTGCCCATGTATGTGCGGCCGGACACCACTCTCCAGCGAGTCAGCTCCTTTTTACTGCTGTAAGGCGAGGAGGAGGCGTGTGAGCATGAGCTTATGATGTAAACCACAATTAAAAATGAATTTCAAATGGTATATATGGAAACCGCACTGACCCAGCAAAGCAGTGGGCGGCAGTGACGACCCAACGCAGTGACAGCAGAGAGCCTCCACATGTGTGTTGACCTCCCTGCTGCAGGCTAACCTGCCAGGGCCAGTCCTCGATTAAAGCATCTGTGCCCCCAACAATACGGTCCTGAGAGCCCACCTGTCCACAGTCTGATGCACAAAGTTATCTCGTTAAGATCTTTTTTTTTTGTTACTGTTGTCCAACTTTTATTGCAAGTCTTTCTAGATCTTTCTATTCAAATAGGTTAGATGAGTTTCTTTTCCTCGTCCACATACTTTTTTTATGGCACTGCTCATATTTTGCAAAGAAATAGTTGCTGCTAGACGTGTATAGGCCTGTTAGTGTGAAACTGGTCTCATCTTCCACCCACTGCCTATGAGTCCCACTTTGCCTTGTTAAAAAAAAACTGTAAACAAGGTTAATGTCATGGTTGCTTTTTCTAAAAAATGAAACTCACCTGAACAGGACAAAGATACCAAAGATCCAGAGCTGCATACTTTGCTGTTGGGGGGGGGGGGGGACAAAATACACAATCAATTGTCAAACGTCATCCTTCAATGCTAAACTTCTCTTCTCCGTTTCTCTTCTGCTTTGTTTGAGTTAACTGTTTTTTGTTTATAGGGGAAAATACAGAGAACAGAAACAGTTTTTTTCTCTCTTTTAGGAACAGAAAACAAGGAGGAGAGCAAAAGTTAAAAGCTGAAAGAGAAAGAGAGAACAGAAGGGAGAAGTGGGCTTTTATTTTTCAAGACTACGGACAGTTTGTCCCCAGATGGGAATCAGCTCTCTATCTTGCCTTGTCTTTGTCTGTCTTGGCTTAAAGTAGTTAAAAGCACACAGTAAGTTTCCTTAACAGCACTGATTTTTCCCCCTCAGGTCTGAGCTTAATTGTGATTTTCCCGTTCATGATGCTCACTCACCGGTCTATGGTAGCCTCATGGATGGGTGTTTTCGTTGTCCTGGGCCTGACAGCTGTGAATGGTCCAGTTTTCAGGGACGACATCAAGGTGTCCACTCTGACACTGGTGCTACTAGGGTTACTGTTGAGGCAGAAAGGGGACAATTAGATTTGCTTTCAGTCCAAATATCACGGTCGTTACATTTGTAACACCGACTATGCTATGGATGCAATGTCCTATCCATGTGTGAACTCACTACGTGTAGCCCAGTTGTTTGCATGCTGTCTGTGTGTGCTGTTCGCTCCAGTTGTCGCTACACACACTCCGCCAACCTGGGCCACGACTGTACACCTGCAGGATCTGCTGGCCTGTCATGAGACGCACTGTAGGGAGGGACGGCACACAGCAAGAGAAGAGGAGTCAGGCTTTTTTTTTTAAAGCTTCTTTTTTGTGTCTGTGAGTGACAAAGAGTCGCTAGTTCTATTTTACCTGGAAAGGTAGTGTTGACCCTAAAGCTTGCCACACATGTAAGTTCATCCTCTCCTCCACGACAGTCGTCTTTCCCGTCACAGGCTTTGTCTATCGGGATGAACTTCACTGAACTCCTGCAGAAGAAATATTTGCTGTCGATCAGCTGCTTAACTGGAGGGAAATGGAGGAGCAAAATGGAAGAGAAGAGAAGGGCAAAACGCAGGTTAGGGTAGCATTTTGCTGCGACGATTTGAAACATACTCTTTGCAAAACATGTTTCTGTAGTATCCGAGTAGTGGTGACTGATGGAAATGCACCCTGTGGTGTCCTGGTGAGACTACTCCTAAGAACTGACTCACTGAAATATGCTGCCGTGACCAGTATGCCCAGTAAGACCACAACTGTCAGGACAGTCAGCAACACTCTCTTCCTTTTAGACGTCTTGTCACTCTGAGTCTTTGAAGCTGTCATGGGCCTTCTGTGGCGGCCTGGCCGTGGAACCGCTGGGAAGGTAAAAAGACACAGCAAAGGGAAAGAGAAACATCAGATAGGCAATGATTGAAAAAACGGGGATGAAAGAATAGACTTGTTTTACAAGTATTATACTACAGCTTACATGTATTAAACATGGTAAGAAATATAAACTTATCAACATGAAATCAACACCAACAAGCTTACCTGACAGCCCGGGATTCAATGGTCTAGTGCTTTGCTCAGGCACCTGGAATAACAAGGAGGCAGAAGACAAGGTGAGCAGGTGCCGTCAGCAGTGTGCATTGCACGGGTCGACAGAAAAATACACAGGTTTGAAATTGTGCATCGTGAGCCATGTGGCAAACGGGTGTACACGCCACACATCCAGGGGAGGAGGCACAAAAGGATGACTGATCATTAACACATGGAACACAGTGTGCCACTATGAGTCGTCACGTTACACCCATGTGCCGTCCTGCGTACATCAGTCTGTCGCACCACACGCTGCAGGCAGTTCCCATAATCTTAGTTATCGGAAATGGCTGCTGACCCCCAACATGAAAAGGATAGACGCTGAATGTACAGTATGGTGGGGTGTGGTGTGACATGGTCTGGTCTACTGGGACCTAATGTATCTTCCATTCAAATGCAACTGATATCGTGGAGACAGAATACTGATATTGCAGGTTTGGTGTAAGAAGACGGGGTGGCCGCCCCTCAGCCACAGGAGCCGGGTTAAAAGCCCCATGCTACTCGAGTATCCCCTAGAGCACATCGGCTGTATCTCACTTGCATAATTGCATGCAGTACATTGTGTGTGTGGGATTACTAACTGACAGTTATGTCCCTGTACAGGTGGTCAGGATTCTTCCAAGCTGAGGGTTCCCACCCTTTTTTTACCCTTTCAAATGAGGATGCACGTGTTTGTGCAGTTTTCACGTCTGATTTATTTCACTTGGAAGAGGTAAAAGCATTCTAATATTTAACAAGAGGGTTAAAAATCATCATACACTCGCAAATCTAAAAAAAAAAAAAAAAAAAAAAAAAAAAATATTATGATTATTTTTTTATTTCTTGTTTTTTAAACTGCAAACCCTGTGCTTAACTCGTCATCGTGAAAATTGAGCATTTACATCCAGGAGTTAATAATCCAACAAACCGTTACTTGAGCGATGCGTGGTATCGGTTTGTTCGCTCTTACCGGGATTTTGAAGACACGTGTCTCTTCAGTTGAGCAGCAAGTCGGAAGTGTTAGCTTGGCCCAAGGGAACCGGTCAGTCCACCCCCCCCCCCGGCTAGCCAGCTCCACCCGTAGACGTCTATGCTACCGGTAAGTAACCGCCCTATTTTATTAGCCTAAATGTTGTGACTTGTTAGCCGCGTTAGCCACCGGCCACACCAATGATAGAGTTAAACTAGCTACTGTGTAGCATCATTAAAGTTTATACGGTGAACTTGCTACACATCCGGCGGTTGAAGTCGTGTTTCCGGTCACCCAGTGAATGTAAGTCCCCCTCTTTTCACTCTGGTTTTGGTCTCCACCAACTACAGAAGGAAACCTCTGGCTCTTTAGCTGCTGAATGCCTCGCTATGTAGCTAACTGTCTCTCTGCTGTTTGGTGCTGAGCAGGTAAAGTTAGTTTACTGTGTTTTTTTGGGAGTTTTTTCATGAAAGCTGCTGTTGTCATACACTAAATGATAAAGTTGTGGGCAAGTAAATGAGCTAGAACTCCATCAAGCTCTGTGAAGCTGAGAGGAGCTATTCATCACGTTGTCCTTTTTCTTTGGTACATTATATTATAAACACGTGGTGATCATGGCATTTGTGTGTTCGTTTTCGATTATTCATTATTTACATGGCTCCACCAGTTAATAAAATACACAGTTAAGCAATTGAAAAGGGCACAGTGGATTATGGGATATTGAGTTCTGCAAGGATCCAAATTAAGATAAAGAGGGCTGTTAAGTGTTTTTCTTGGCTGAATGTTGAAGCAACTCCATGGGATTGTGGAAAAGTTCAACAGTAGAATGAAATCTTTTAACATTTTGTTTAGAATCAAATATTGTTTTTATTGCGTCACAGAAATAAGACGCACAACTATTTTTAGTGCACATCCTTTGAGTGAAGAATATTCTTGCGTAACATGATCATGAGTCATATGGTCTCCCTGCTTAAATGATAAATGCATTTTCAAAATGTATTTTTTGATCCTGTATTTTAAAAAAAGCAGGCTATATTTTTCACTTCTCAACCATGATAACAAGCTAGAGAGCTTTTTCAATATCCGATATTTATGATTATACGATAATGAAATTGATTATTGTGAGTGGATATTTTATCTCGCATTGAAATCCTATATCATCCCATCCCTAGTGACATTACTCAATCTGAACCCATTTTCTGGTCCATAAACGGAGAACATCAGTGTTGTGTGTTACTCACAGTGCATCTCCTGTAGTTGGTACAGGATTTTCATGTTATTCATCAAAGGCGAAAACGATTAATCCAGTAGTGTTGTAGCTCAAGTGTCACATCAATATGACTGCTGGCCTATTTGGAGGGTTTCAGCAGATGGTTAATAGGAACTGACTAATGGTTTGAGGGGCTGCACGGTGGTGTAGTGGGTAGCACTATCGCCTCACAGCGAGAGGATCCCGGGTTCGATTCCCGGGTTGGGTTTGAGGAACGCCTTCGTTTACCTGCTGTTCTTCCTTTGTCTTGTCCTCGCAGCATTTGAGTCATTGTTTGAACTGCACACATACAGTAGACATTAGATGATAATTTAGGTGTTTAGGGCAGAATCTTTAGGTTAAATGAGGAAATGCCTGGGACCATATGAACAAAACAGCTAATGGCAAACACTGATATACTTCTTCATATGTTTCACTTCTCCTTTTAAGTATTAGGGTAAAGTCCCTCATTTGTGTGCTCAAAATCCACTTTGATGTACGAGAGCTGGAACTGTTTTGCTGAGAAGCTCCCAGAGACACTCTCATTTAAGACAGTATTTCAATTGATCACGTCCAACTTAAAGCATAAAATCTGCACACGTCAACATGCTGTGATGTCAAATCTCTCTTAGATTTCTCTTTAACTTGAAACAAGGAATGTTTCACTGAGTGCATTAAGCCCTGCAGCATTTTAGTATGTAACATAATAGTTGCACTCGCTTAGAATACAAATTCTATTTGGTTTCATATAGTTTGTCTATGGCCATATATGTTTCACTTTATGTAACAGGATGTAAGGAGATCCTGAGATGTCCTCCCACTCAATCAAAAGACTGAGAATTTTTTGTGACTCAAGTGCAGAGTTTCCACCTCACATAGACGTACAGTATGGACCCTAAATAAATACAAAATATTTCAGAAAAATGTGGTTTTATTTAATTTTTTACAGATTGTAATACACTCTGTGAGTGTCTGGTCGTGGCTTGTCTTGTACTGTCCTAATGTTTTATGTGAGGACCACAATGGAAATAAATCCTGGACTTTATTTTTACTCTATTGTGTTTTCTATCCTTAATCGTGTTTTGTTGATGTCTTTTAATGTGTGTAAGACATTGCTGATACAATTAAATAAATCAAATCAAATCAAAATATCTGAATTGCACATCCTCAAATGAAGGATGTGCACATCCTCAAATGAATCACACACACACTCATAACTGATATCAGAAATCTCAGTGGGGAAAAAAAACTGTAGAAGAAACCAGGTCATCGTCAGCTGACGGTGCACAGTAGGAACTGATTAAGTGAGAGAGGAATAAATGCATGACGAATCACAGCGCAAAAAAGTGGGAGGTCCACCTACCTGGGAAACCAGAAATATGGCTAAAGAAAGTCTTGTTGCTGAGAGTGCACGGACGCATACCACAAAACACAAGTTCTGTTTTGTCATACCGACAAGTGACTTCTGGAAAACATAAATGTCGACATCTGTACCATGACTAATACAAACCACTTCATGCGCTAGAGAAACATGTCAATCAGATAGCCAAGCATTATCATATCCCAATCTTACTTTTGCGGTAACAGCTGATGTGTAAAGCCTGAATTTTGTTTCTCTTTGAGTCAGACTGACCCATACGGTGGAGCCTGCTCCAGCGAAAAATAATAACTGGGTCAGCATGAACAGATGCCTTGACAAGTTAAACCTTTTGTTCAAACGAGGTGTTCCCCTTGCTGCTTCTCAGCTTCGTTGGATTATGTTCCTCTTAAGTGAAGCATTCACAAAAGGGCTTTTGAGAAACTACGCGTGACATGTTGGATGAGCTTTAATCAAAGGCAGAGATCTAGACCAGTGGACTGGACATGTTTAGATGGCTTTATGACTGTGACTTTAGACTTTACTGTTCCCAGGGGGAAATTCTTCTCCACAGCACTGCAGTCGTTATTTAGAGACACCAACACCCAGCAGAGTGGAACACAGGTAATCCACAGGTAAAATAAACTCAAAACTGCACAAACAAAAAGCATCGGTTGTATCCATGTGAGCCAACATGTTCCTACTTCCACCAGAAGCTGCCACTGATCACAGACCTGTGATAAGATAAGATACCGTATATAAAGCACAGGGCAACATATGCTTAACGTATCGGCTACAGCCATCTGTATCTCCTGGCATTTAGTTGCAGATAGTATCGTTAACATGCGAAACATTGCTGCTCTTATGAGCCAGTACGCTAGAGAAACTGGTTGAGCACTAGTAAGCAAACACAGACTACTTTGCGTTACCAGGATGTGGTGATGATATTGGAATGACGCTTCCAGTCCAAACAAGTGACCTCACTTGCCATCTTTACAACGTTTAATTTCCAGTTCCCAGTTACACTCACCCACATGATGTAGTTGCCCTTCTTGGTAAGGCCCAGACGTACCTTCCAACACGGAGGACAGAGCAAACACTGTCCTCCCTCCCTGGAGGTGGGACTCCGCAGTAACTCACTGTCCTCCTGCTACACTGGCTAAAACTACAAAACCTGGTTTGATTTGGTCTCTCTCTCTCGTTTCTTTTTCTCGCCCTCCCCTTTTCTTTCTACAGCAGTGTAACTAAATCCGGCGAGAAGGGTGCCTGACTTGGCCCTCTCCGAGACCCCGAGGCAGTAATATAGAATGCTGATGTGTAGCGTTGTGTTTCGACGCTCCACGGATTCAGAGAGCTGTGTTTGAATGGCCAAACCCTGCAGCCAAAACAAAACAAAACTAAAGTAATGCAGGTAACCTGAAACTTGAACCCTCCTCTCTGTCACTGCTCCTCCTCCCAATGCAAATGTTTGAAGCCTTCTGGACACAAAGGCACCATCTCCTTTTCTGATCTTTTTTTGTGGCCTTTGTCTTTGCTTTTCAAATTTTACCCAAACACACCTCCACACAGCCATGCATCTGCACATAAAACAAATACATGTAAATGCAAAGACGTGTCACAGTACCTCACGTATACACAAACTCAGACCTAACATGATGTCAACAGTCGGTTGTTGGTGTGCAACATGCCCTGAGGCCGAGGTGTGTATCTCTTGTCACCTGATTTGTTTTGAAAGTCAGTTGGTATCAGTCAGGAGTTCCTGGCATCAAATTATTACTCATGCCGTGTCACGTCTCATAGCATGAACACAACAGGAATATCCCAAGTTAACCCAAGCACCCATGGCAATGCTAACATGCTGATCCTGTGCTGGTTATTTAGCAGAATTTAGGTTTTTTCATCTTAGATTAGAATGTGAGCATGCTTACGTTTGCTAAATCTATACGAAACAAAAAATGTACAGCTGAGGATGATGGGAATGTTTTGCAGTCACAAACCAACTAAATTGAAAGTCAAGGTAATTACTGTAATTTATCCTAAGGAGAACATGCATGTCTGTCCTTAATTTCCTGGCAATACGTCCAAAAGCTGTTGAGATTTCACAGAAAACTAAAATGTCAACCTCATTGTGTCTCGACAATGAGTCGTGGGATCACCAAAGTCATTAGCGTTCATCCTCTGGAAACCATGAATTACAATTTTATACTGTAAAAATTACTTCCTACCGATTCAACTAAATCGATCTGCTAAAATAAATAAATACAATGAATCATTTTGACTTCACCAATAATTGATATAAATGCGTTTAATCGTATGAATTGTGATTCTTACTTATGATTAATGTTTTAATATGTTTAAGACACACTCTCCCCTGCCAGCATGTAGTCTATTGAAAAATGTTAAAAATAACTGAGCATTACATTTTTGTATTCAGCATAAAATATTATGCAGGACTACTTTTTATAGAATAAATATGTTATTTTTCACCTTACAGAAGAATACAGATAGTCTCACTCACATTATTGCATGTTTATTTCATGGATATAGAATTTTGGTTACAAGTTACTGAATCGAATCGAATTGTTAAAAAAAAAAAAAAAGTCCTTGAATCGAATCGCCAACTACTGTATCGTTAATCGAATCGCTGTGAAGCCAAAGATTCACTTCCAGTAAAAATGTACAAGAATGCTGCAGATGAAAGTCATGGATGTCGTGAAACTGTTTTGACATCAGTGATTGGATTGTGGCCAAAGGTGCAACATGTCTGAACATTTCAACTCAGAGAAAAAAATCCAGCAGCAAATATCTGTCCTATGTGACTGAAGTATTAAATTACCTTTTTAAGGATGCAGTCAGTGGTCACAAGGTCACAATGTTATGGGACACTGAGCATAGATAACTGAGGGAGGGAAACCCGTTTTATTGGGAGTGTGAGAAAACAGACTGAGGTTGGCTCAAGAGAAAGAGCCATTGTTTTAAATAGAAGCTGACTGTGTCGCGTCACCTGCCATATTAAATGCAATGAACCTTACAGCTAACTTCCAACCTGTCCTCACGAATAAAAGTTGGTCTATGGACTCTAGTTTCCTGTTGAGTATACGAATGCGGAATAGATAGATGGATCAATGTGTTAATGACCTGAATGTTTTCCATGCAAGGTCTCTTTCAGTCAGTGACCTCAGTTAAACTTGTTGATATTCAGGTTACTATAATGTTGTCAAGGCTCCACCCTGGTGCTAAATCTAGTGCAGGACTGAGCTTACGTAAGTCATCCATCCATCCATTTTCTACCGCTTATCCTGTATTTAGGGTCACGGGGGGTCTGGAGCCGATCCCAGCTGACAGGACGCCAGTCTATCGCAGGGCCTACGTAAAGTCAATATAGTGTAATTTAGATACCAATTAGTAAATGAATGATTGGCATTTCCATTTCCTCTGAAATGGCACATGGATATTTGTGCAGTCACAATGATTATCTTGTCTGACAGTCCAACACGATTAACCCTGTAAGACCCAGATATAGAAAAACCAAAAAAAAAGTTATTTTACCTTTCAGATGTTGTTGTAGGAGGCCTTTGATGCAGAAATTAAAGAGTTAAAAAAATGTTTTTTTTTATGTAGCCTATGATTTTAGAGAATAATAATAATAAATAATAATATTGCAAAATTGGGCTAGGATGCGAGCAGAATTCCTGTATTTGTGCTCACGTTGTCTGAACAACAATTCAGAACAACAAAGGGTTCATTTGCAAGGTTGATTGCTTACTACACTAAAATATATTTTACTTACTTGAATCTCATGAATCCAGTCCAATGAAACAGAGATGTTGTTGAGAGGTTGTGTGAGTTCATGGCCATAAAGCGGGACTTATAAACGAATGTATGATCTAATAGCATTGTGAGACTGAACAATAGAACCCAATGACTATGTATATGTGGTAAAAAACAAAATAAAATATACCAGATTGTTTTTTAGGATGGCTAAAGGTAACGTTGTAATTTTACAACAAGGGGTGTTTCAGGGTTAAACTGACTAACAAGATGTTTGAACACGCTATAAAAGAGAAGATGAGCGCAATTCAGGGATCTTATGAATCAATTGTACGCCCTTGTTTGACTCAAGGCTTTTATTGTTCTACAGAGTCAAGAAGCTTCATTAAGTTCAGAATGACATCAGCGCTCATGACAGCATATCACAGGATTCCCTTTATTTGTTCATTGTTCTTCAATAATTTGTCGTTTAATCCACCTGTTGTTAAGTTTTTCTTTTCAAACTGGGTGCAGGTAAAGCTCTACATTGACTGCTGACCTCCTGAACTGAATCTAGTCCAGACGGGTTACATATTAACAGATTTTTTAATTCAAAGTAATTAAGACTATGTGCAAACTGGAGGTAAAACCATTCCATTGTATTATTTATTGTCTAACGTCTTTGAAAAAAGGTTTAATCTATTTTATATCTCAGTGACTTGCAAACAGCGTGGCCGGCAACGGATTACAATTCTGAGCAAACTTCACTCTTTTGAAACATTTTGTTCAAGAATTTCATTTAATTTCAAGACCAATTTTGAACAAATCAAAAGCACCATGAACACGAACAGTTTCTTACTAGCAAAACAGATTAAGTTGTACATAGTTTACTTTAATTTGACATACATTTTGTAGATTTTGAAAATCTAAATTAGAATTTAAGAGGTACCTTATTTTTTAAATATATTTCCTGACCTTACAGCACCTCCACTGTGCTTGAAAACATGAAATTAAATTTGGTTCTCTTTTAAGCATTTAGCATCATGCATGAAATGGGTAGTTCTATTTTGAGTTTGTAAAACATCACAACATATTTAAATATCATTTATACTCATATAGCATGCTATTCATTCTTTAGTTCTTCAACGCAATGATTTTGTTGATAGAATTGCGATAGAAACACATTAATTATAATAATGCCATGATGGATTGAACAAAAAAAAAAGGCACAAGTAATAAAACAAGATAACTACACAAACAGACACTGTTCCCCCTCACCACTGTACTCTTCCTCACCTGTACAGTCGCTTTCACTCTGTCGCTCCTCTTCAGAAAAGCGTCCGAAGGCTAGTGAGGCTAGTGAACACACGGGTGGTGGAGAAAAGTACTCTGGGTGTCTGAAAATACTGCATATTTCTGCCCTCCACTCCACTTCTTTGTCTCCCTCTCTCTGTCTGTCTCTCTCTCTCTCTCTCTCTCTCTCTCTCTCTCTCTCTCTCTCTCACACCCACACATGCAAACTACATCCACTTACCATCAAAGAGGATACATCACTGTTTCCCCATCCGTCACCCAGCACCCAGACCCTCCTTTGTCCACACAGGTGTGCATTTTGTGTAGCTAGGTATTAAGCCAGAGAAATGTTAGAGGAAGTGCTGTTTGAGTTAATAATTAACATCTGTCCATGTCATGTTCCCTGGACTCATGACTCCCAGTCTCATATGGGGAAACCAACAATTCTTTGCACATTTGTTGGGTTTTTAGAGGGAAAATGGGACAAAACAAAGGGAGGGAATATATTAACAACATTAACAGAGTGGATGAAACAAAGAGATGCAGAAGTTCCCCAAGAATACTTGTGATAATACATACTTTCTGTCCAAAAATATATATAATTATACCAAATATGTTATTGTGGGCATTCAAATTACATCATGATAATGGTTTAATTGTGTTCGTATTCCAGTAATGATCAACACAAGTCCAAGTTCTTGCGTCATTGTCAGGTGAAAAAATAAAATATGAAAAAAGTATTTGTGTTAGCTTCCAATCACCTCACCTGGCCGACATAATGAAATACTGGAAATGACCATATCAGGAAGTACTTTTGCTGTGCTGCTTGGAATTATGCAACTTAAGTAGGTTGCTTGTACCCTTTGCCGCCTTTATAATATATTATTGCCTTGATTACCATGAAGAGGATCAGTGACACTCCTCTTTGATGTAATGGTATTATGAAATTGTATCCTGGAAGTTTGCTGCAGAGATACCGAGATATTCCCAAACAAATTCTGAAAATATATTCCTTCCTGTTCCTGCTCACTGACACACAGACACAGGCATAGGCTACATCAGTGAAAAATGTACAGTATTTATATATACTTAGATATTGGCTTGGTTAATTTATTGAACACATAATATTGATATCAGACTTTGTCAGGGATACAGTCTGTATGGATTTATTTGCACTGTTGTTTCTTGTGTTTTTACAGATCCGGATGAGCTCAAGAAGTGCTGGTAGGTGGATTATTGTACCTCTAGACAGAGCCTTCTGGTTTCTCATGTAAGTCTCTGCAAAATGAACTGTAAAGAAATGTATGGAATACACAAGGAAATAATCGGCAATATTTTTTTCAGGAAGTTGGGGGGAAAGGATTCAGTCACATCATAAAAGACAACACATGTCTTTGTTAAAGATGCAAATATCAGTACATTAAAATATAATTTTAAAATTTTAAGCCCTTAGGGTTTTTTTTGGTTTCTCCAGCACATTTGCTTTATCTACTGTATACTTTGTAAGTCTCTTGTCGTTGTCGTTCCACTTTTTTAATATGCTGTTTTATACATCTTTTATGTGCTAAATAAAAATACAAATACAAATACAAATAATTTTAAAACAACATACACTATTGAATACTATCAAGCTCCCATTGCTTTATGTAGGATTTGAGTGTAAATCACTTTTAATTTAAGGAAGTACAGTTCTATGGCACCACAGAAATGAATTGTTACCCATCATAGCCTTTAATATGTGAACATTTAAATGTATCCCGGTCTAGGTTCCACTCTATAACTATGACTGTAATTTTCCCCCTTCCTTCTTAAAATTATATCCAGGATTGTTGCCGGTTGTCATAAGCCTGTCAAGTAATTCTTATAATAATACTTTTCCAGAATATATAATTTAAAATGAGGAGGAATTGTATGACTGGGGGCCTATATTTCCAACAAATGCAACAGCTAGATAGTATCTTCTTTTTGAGGAAGCCTTTTTAAAATACATTGAATGTAATGGAGTTTGAGTCAGTACACCAGGACTTCTTCTTTTTGAGTCAGAGGGTTTGGTTCTTTTCCCAGCCCACATTAAATTTAGATTCATATAGTTTTTTATTATCAACAGTGGTGATGAAGAGTTGTAGTAACTCAATCATCCAACAGGAGTCCCCATTTACCACCTGATCCAGGCGTTATTACCTGACTATCTGTAAGGGCGCACTCACACTTCACCAACCGTACCACACCTGGGCACGCTTGAGCCGAAAGTCAGGTTTGTTTGGCCAGTCCGGCCTGCTTGGAAGAGGTGGATTTGAGTACGGTACAGTTCATGCACGAGGACATGCACAGGTACGCAATGTGGACATGAGGTAGGCTTTAATCGATAGGCCGTCCCCTCGTTATTGGATCGCCCCCCGCTATTGATCAGATTTATGACTGAAAATACTGTTGATTACTGTATGACACAGCAGGATTCTGGGCCGGGCTTGGGCTTCAGACTCGTGGTGTGAGCGGTTGGCTGTTTCATATTTAAACATCTATAGAAAATCATCATCGTGATACAAACATCCTGTGAATCCAATATTCGTAATGATTGCAGATTTGTTTGACCAGATGGCACCAGGAAGTGTCAGTGTCAGGGTGTTAGTGTTATGGTTAGTGTTGGGTTTAGGGTTAGGGTTAGGGATAGGGTTCGGTTTAGGGTTAGGGCAGAAGCGCAACTACCCAGTGTCAGAGGGGTATGCAGCAACAATTTTGGCCAATTCCAACTCTATGTAACATTAACAGAGTGCAGAAACGATTTAGAAACGCACAACAACAGCGTTGATTAAGAACCTGATGGATAAAAGAAGGATACTTCCTGTAGTTGTCTGAAAGCTTAAAAGTCTGTCAAACAACAACAACTGTCAAAGTACTCCAGAGTAATTTATTTTCAAAGCAAGGATCGCTAATCATGACATGCCAGAACAACAGGCCACCACAGCCACTTTGTCCTGACAATAATGCTAATGAAGGAAGGGTAGCAGAGAGGCAAGATAAAGAAAGAAGATGGACCGGTTTGTAGGAATGACTGGTATGGGGACATGGACAGACAGACTAAGGCAACAGAAGGCTGAAGAGAGGGAGAGTCGGCTGCTTCGGCTCTTTACAGTCGAGACAAATCATTTAATAAAGACAGATGTAAAGTAAGTGATTGAGAGGGCTCAACATCCAACGCACCAGGAGGAGAAGACAGACGAGACATAACATCGGCATCCTGGCTGGTCGGCTATGGGGAATAATGGTAAGGGCCTTTCAGCTGACGTTTCAATTATGTTTGCAGTAACTGTGACTTCCACAAATAAAACTGCTCTGCTTAGTGATCCAGATTTACCTTACCATTTTACTTTTACTACATTGTTGTTCCTGAATTCCAACAAAATGCACTTTTCTGCTTTTGGATTCAGCATCGTAATGTTTTGTTGGGTCGCTTGTTGCCTGTAACTAACTAATCTCTTGTCATGGTTTTAGCTGGCAACTTGGAACTTATAAATAACATTAAATGTGCATGTCACAATCGGCTTCACTGTGCGCATGTATACTGTTGCTCGAATGGATAAGGTAAATACAATTTAGAAATGTCCCCATCTGCTGCTACAGATCTGATGTTGATGCATCCTGTTAGCAGTTAGGTGAGAAAACAAAAGGACAATGTATAGAAATAAACGTTTCCACTGTAACGTGTCAGCTGAAATCTCTTAAACTTTCATTCTAAAAGCTAAAAGCCGGCATCTTTCCCAGAGATTGATTTCCCAATCTCATTTCATCAGAGTGAATATCAATTCATAGAGAACCGATACCTATTGATCGATTAAGCCAAGGCAGGCAGACAGATGACTTTATATTGTATATTTACCAGTGTTAAACCATGACTATAATTACCTCTCTGTATTTGTATTATTAGGGAGCAGCGTAAACACGACGGCAGTCGGGATCATCGTGGGCTTCGTGATCCTGGGGATCCTCTTCAGCATAGCCCTTGTGCAATTCTGCGGCAAGTACAAATGCAAAAGGTGCAAAGAATGCTGCAAGAAAAAGGGTGAGCAAAGCTTTAATGATTGTGTTCACACAAACAAAACATCAACGTATCTCTAGTGGTATTGAGCAGGTAGGTTTGGTCTTACTTGCCCAGGTTTCAGATATGTGTCATCAGTTTGTTTTTCACATATTTTCTTCACCTCCTCTGTATTAACAAGACGCACAATGCTCAGAGACAGTTATCTCAAACCTGTATGACTCATAAAACCAAAACTATCTAGATGGTTTCGATATTTTCAGTGAACTGACCATTTCAATACGACACCTGATTAATTTATTAACAGCTATGATATGATGAATCTGTCACGCTATTGTCACATAGAAATGCGTATTAACTGCCATCTCCTCTTCTTTCTATATAGAGCCGTCACTGAAAGACAAAGTGCTCAAGTAAGTAGTTTTCCTCACAGCCTGTTCAAATACAAAGTTTTATTTTGCTCGTTTATAATTGTTCCACGGTTGGTCTCTCTATCTACAGCAAAGTCGGCTTAAAGAAGTCCCCTTCTCCCTTCGCCATCAGCAGCGTCATTAAATGACGACTGACTCGATGGCATTTGATTCCAGCAGAAAGCACCATGACGGGAGGCGCCGCCTCGTCTGCCGCTTCCTCATGCATCACCTATCTTTGAACTTGGTATCTGTTCCTGTTTGTATCGTGCTGCTATTATTCATGTTGATGTTTTAAACCTGAGGAGGGATTTCACCCCTTTATTTCTACATGAATTGTATCATGTCATACTTTCAACACTTATCACTGCCTCACGGCCAACTCCGTCTTGGAAAAGAAAGGGCTCACTTTATTTTGGAACGGAAAGAGAAGCCTTACATGCTGCTGTGTATGCAAATTTCTGCTTTTATGTAATTTTAATGACATTGTTATACATTTAAATATATATCGCTGTGCAATTTCACTTCATAGTTTGTCTTTTTGTCATGACAACTGTCTAAGTTTGACGTGTTGTGGCGTCTCTCTCTCGCTCTCACACTCAGACACACACACACACACACACACACACACACACACACACACACACACACACACACACACACACACACACACACACACACACACACAGAAAGAGAATAAATGCGTTCAGAGGAGGCGAAGGTAAAACATGAACAGCTTAACCACAGTAACCACACAGATCAGTTTTCTTGTAAGCTGCAAGTGACTTCCCTCCATATGTTTACTACCTTTTTTTAGTTTCTGTTGTTGGCGGAACCGTGTCTCATATATTTTCCTTTTGAAGAAACGATAGCACGTTTCTCTGAATCTGATGTTTTTCTGATTATATGCTGCCTACAATAAGGTGAAGAGAGATCACGTTTCCCACTCAGTCAAAATCACAGTTAAGACGTGCACAAAGCAGAAAAAAGGGCTTAGAAGTTTGTGAATATAATTGAAGTCGATGTAGATGACTTTAGGCTTCCTTCTCTGCACAGAAACACAAATACAAATACTATGTTGGTAATTTATTTGTGAAAACCCTGCATCAAAATGGTATTTTATTAACTTTGTTTTTGAAAAACAAATTGTCACAAAGTAACACAAAAAGTATTATTCCAGCTTTGGAGTAGAAGTGGACACAATGTAAGGATCAGTAGGGGCTCAACCAGGAGAGGTTAACACTTTCATCCAGTCTAACATGGAGGGGTAAAAAAAAAGAAGATGACCATCATGGTCATCATTGGACACATACTGCAAAACAAGTAATACGTAATATTGTCTAAGACTAATGTTTGACTTCCTCCGTATCATGTAGGTTTAAAAGGTCATGTGTTTAAACCACTGCCAGGAATCTGAGTCATCCCAATAAAGATATCATTTCATGAAGAGATAATGGATAGATTTAGATCAATGACAGGTATGTGACATGTCAGCCATGTAAAACATGACTTGCTCTTAAATGAATAGCAGGACTTTTTTTTTTTTGTTGAAGCCAGAAAGAGGAAGATTTAGTTTAGAAGCTTGAAAACCACCACTGTGGTTCCTGTAATCAGAATTTGCATGTGGGGATCCCGAGTACAGCGAGGTGATATGTGGTGTTTGTTTTCCATACCATGGTTTCTGAAATCAACAGACTGTCATATGGTTGGGTGTTTTTTATTAACATAAAAGAGGCACATATATTCACATTACCACACAATGAATATCTAATAAATAATGAAAACGGCCAAGTAGCTGAGACACCGACCTGCAGTTTAGGCTACTTCACATCAGTGACACAACGTCCTGCACATCTTTGAAATTGAAGAGGGATACATTTGCTCCATTGTTTGACTTGATTTTACTTCTTCTCATATTTTAATAGTGCTAAGAAAAACAAATATTTGAATTGGTTACCAACATTGTTGGCGGAGGTGAGAAATGGGGAGATGTTTTAAAAAGTCCAAAAGCACGTCAGTGTCAAACAGATTTTCTGCATTTCTTCCCACACCAGTTTCACTTCCGGCATACAGCAGTTTAGTCATTTGTGAATATACCCAGAGTTTTGTTGTTGTGTGCTTGTGAGCTCCTGAGACTCCAACCAACAGCTCCGAGCCAGCAGATGTGTGGTCTGACGTCTATATCCTGTTGTTTCATGTTCAATAACGGCCTGTTGCTTGCTCTGTTGCTCTTCAAATGTTTTATACTGAAGCCATTTCTTTCCCCTCAAATGCTAACAAATGCTTCTGTAACAAATGATTCATTTGAATGATCAAGGAAGCGAAGCAATAAAGCACTCTGCTAGGTAGGTTATCGGTGTGTCAGCATGGTTTTATAAATAGCGTTGTTGCATTCCACATTGTATCACTCGATCTTCAGCTGTATGTCGCAGAGAGAGAGGGACACATTGTTCATATTGAAGTCCTGTCCTCCCTCCACAAGGGGCAGTGATGATAGCGTTGTTAGCAACGGGAACGTCTCTTTTAGTTGTATAAAAGTTGTTTCTATGTCATCCACCACGACAGTGTCCATCTGTGTTTGATAACTTGAAAATGTAACCCCGCCTTTGTAAGAGTCCACAAAATTACTTTTGTGCATTAGTAGTCCATTTTCTATACAGTTAGCTCTGTATTGTTTGATAACCTCAGTTTCATAATGGCCTTGTTGATGGCACCACGTGCACTGACCTGCTCCTGAGCAGATACACGATTGAGGCCCAGCCCTGTAACCCGTGACCACCGCGGCCAAAGGTGAGGCCGGAAGCATCTGTTCGAACAGCTCCTCGTCATCGCAGACATGGATCTGCACAGTGGAGGGCCCCTGGCTGCGATAGTTCCCCCCTGCAACATTTGGAGGTCCACTGTCCTGTTCAACTAGATTTGTGGAAGAAGAATCTAGTTGGCAGCCCAGCCCCATCCCGCTGTCCTCCCTCTTACTACCCATGTGGGCATCAGCCCTCTCATCCTGCAGAGGGTAGTCCGTCTGACAACTCGTGGAGCTCTCTGCTCCTCCTAAGCTCCCACAGCCGCTGTCCTCTTGGCTCATGGGAGGACTTCCTCTGCCGTCTGTAGCAGCACAGTTGGACTCCATGCCCACACCGCTGTCCATGCTGGTCCTTCTGTCCTCCTCTTCATCGTCCTCTGTCGCCGTTATATGCGTCCCTGGTTCTTTGACACCGTTTTTTACTTCGGTTCTGTTGCTGGACAGAAACCAGCCTTTGTCAGTAACAACCTCCATGATGATGTCTTCAGCGGAGAGTGGTACCCAGCCACTTACTGGGGATTTCTGGGGTGAGAGGAGAGAAGACAGGCCGTTGTATGATTCATTGTTTTATAAAGTCAAATTTAGGAACAAAGACAGTTATGACTAACTGAACCATCTGAGCGGGGCTAATACCAAGAATGTGGTGTCGGTAAAACAAACTTTTGGTTCCTTTTTGCACATAATTGACAGTACAAGTCGGTACTGTAATTCGTCTCAGTATTCTGTATGCACTTACCAACACAGCGGGAGTTTTTTCTGGACGTCTCAGGATTATTGTCGCGATAATAACGATGGCCAGCACAGCCAGAATACATAGTGATGTCACAGCAATTACGAACCATTCTGGAAAGAAGAAAAGCAGGAAATAAGAGGATGTAATAATGGGTGCGAGGGTGGCTTTCCCCAAAACTGTGGATTTAAGCTTGTATCATATTGCAACACAATCTCCGTTTCGTATAAACTTTAAATGTAGGCCTTTGGATGAGTGACATTTTGGGAACTATGCTTATTCTGCTCTTACCAAGAGATGAAGCGACCATTTATAACGGATTAGCTTCGCTCAGCACAAAGACTATGAGTGACTACTAAAATGAGGAATTAAAAAAAAAGTTTTTACATGGGGTTATGTGCCGGATTGAACAAATTATGTTTCAATCCTTTCAATGTACTATGTCTTTATCTGTTTTACTTGGGCAAATAAATCTACTAAATTATGCAAAATTGTAACAAAGCTCAAAGCTGCTGTCTGATGTTTTTCTTACCTTGCTCTGGCAGCAGCAGACACTCTTTATGGGACACATTGCTGGCGTACATAGCTCCGTTGCCTTCTATCATCACGCTAACACAGTACTCTCTTCCCCACCGGAGAGAACTGAAGGTCTTAGTCCTCTGATCCACCTCCGTGTTATCTTTGAGGTATGCTGTAGTGTTCTGCGGGGGTAAAAGTCAAAATGCCACACAAGTCAAGACACTGTATGTATAGATCACTTTATAAAATGTAGCCTGAAGAAAGGTTCAGATGTTGATTCAGCCAGACAAATATGACATTTAATGTTAAAATTTTGTGCAATTAATCCATTGGAACCCCCCCCCCCCCCCCCCCCCAAACCAAGGCCACATCAGGCATTTTAAATTAAAGACTTTTTCTGTTTCTCAACTGAACAGATTTAAAAATGTTGCCACATTTTCCTAGCATTGTAATCACAGTCCCAAATATTTAAATAATATTACAAAAATAAACAGAAATTAGATGCATCTGTCACGTGTGTTTGTGTGTACAGCCCCGTCCTCTATTTAAGAGTGTGACAATCTTTCCCAATCTTGCATGTTTTTTCATGATTGCATCATGGAAAGTTTGGGTGCTGCCCCTTATTTCACATATTGTACCTTTTCATTTTGTCCTTTTTCCTCCAGGTAGATGGTGTAGGTGAGCCCAAACGGAAAGATTTCTTTCAGAATGGGTTTTGAGTGGACATAAACTGTCAGAGTGCTGGAAGTCGCAAACAAAGTGAAGGAGGGAGGCTGCAGTTTGCCTGTAAGAACAGACCGGTAAGAAAACAACCCAACAGCATGCTTGAATTACTGAGGTCACATCAAACGGACAACTATTCTTACTTTCACTTGAGTGAAATTTCTTAGCTGTCCACTGGGACTCTTCGTCTCCTGCAACCAGCTGAACTCTGACCTTGTAGACAGCGCGATAGTCATGAGATACATGGCTGGTAAGGTCACAGTAGGTCATGCTGATCCCTGTGCAGCTGGCCACCATGGCCCATTCATCAATATACCTGAGGACAGAAATCACTCGTCACAAATTGGAAGGAGCTAATTATGATTTTTTTAAAACCATATACATGAAATCAAACTTTCCAATAAAAGTAAATTCTCCCTTAGATATGAGTTGAATCATTGGCAAAAATAATACTTTCAACAAAATAATAGTTTTAAAGTGGGAAACTCTGATGTAATGGTTGAACCTACTTTGCCATTTCCACATTGTACTGGGAGTTTGGTGGGGCGTCCACAGGATGTTTCCAACGTACTATCACCTCCTCATTCAAGATATTCACCTCCAATTTGGCAGGCTGAGGGACTTCCAGGCCTGCCACAGAAAACCACAAGGGAATGATTTTGCATATGAATATAAATAAACCTTTTTTTTTTTCGATAGAAGGATGTGCTCAGTATGAGGAAGAAAAGGGTCTGGTTGACAAACACATGCAGTGCTCTTGCAAATCATGTTTGGGATCTTGATGATAATGACACTGTGGGTTTTTTTGTAAAAGGGAACAGAATGTTAAACTGTTTCCACTCTAACTAACTGTGGGATTCATTCGCCTTAGTGGAACAGGAAATGTTGTGATCATTTTTCAACGTAATCCCCGAGGCCTTCATGAAGGAAACATGTTCCAATATTCCAAACATAGGTTAGATAAATAGATTACATCTTAACAGCCAAACATTTTTCCAGAATGTGAATGTCTGTATTTGACCTAGAGTATTTCACATGACTGTAGCAAATTTATAATGACAGACAAAGGTAAAAGGAAAGCCATAGCAAAAATAATTGAAATACTAAACAAGATAAAATAAAACAAGTAAAACAATCAGACCAAAGCTACTGTATAATAAAATGTGTTAATTACCTGACACAACATTTATGTAGATAATCAGGAAGAAAAGAATTGATGTCTTTTTGCCCATATCCATGTCTGGTATCTGGAGAGATGTTATCATTCAGTCATGAGCCACACAGGAATTGCCCAAAAAAAATCCCTTAGTCCAGTCATCAGTGAGGCAAAGCAGGCTGTAGAAACATCTTCCCTCCTCAACAAGTCTGTGTACCGGCTCAGAGTCAACATGAAAGTATTGATAAATGTATCCTGAGGTGAAGCAGCTCGTCTCTCTCGCTGATCATCTGGAAGAAATCACAAAAGGCAGTTTGTTTTTGCCTAAACATTAATTTCTGCTCTCGCCCGAGGCTCCTCCCCGCTCTGACGAAGCACTTCCTGCTGTGACAAAATCAGTGACGCCGCTGCTAGTTGCATCTGTCTCCCCTCTCACGAAGCCTTTTCCTTCCTCTTTTTCTTTTCCCCTTTCCCTCCTCTCTGTGGGTTCATGCTGAGACTGGAGAACTGCTATTAAAAAAACAAGAAACAAGAAAAGGGGATGATTTAGGAATTCCCTTCTCACTTTTTGTAATTGGCATAATAGTAATAGGCAGATGGTTCGATGGGTGTGCCATTCTGGTGCTCTTAAAGATCTCTATTTACACACAAGCCGTACCAGTAGCAGACACAGCTTTATTTGTTTAGTATGTGTGTGTGGCTTTTTGACTACAGCACATTTGAATTGTTTCCAATGACGGTCGGGGTCTGTAAAACATCAGATGTGGTTGGCTGCAATGCCTGTGTGTTTTTTTTTTGCAAAGATAGATTGCAATGATAGAGATGGCTGTGAGAAGTATACAAAAATGCACTTCAATTCTGCATGGGGAATTTGAATGAATATTTTTAATATATATATATATATATTAGCCTTGTATGCAGTATCTTTTCAAGGCTTAGAAGTAATTTATCAACTCACATTAACTACTAAAGTGCACGTTTTTTTATCTGCGGTCTCAAGAAACGAGGGCTGCCCCCGACCAAAGATTTTGCTAGTCAACTAGTTGCACATATATGATATAATTTAATTTAATTTGAGTTCCAGGGCTGAGAAAGAATGTTATAAGCTCTGCGATCTGTCCACAATCCGCTAGCCACCGCCCACCTGCGTGACTAACGGTCGACTATCAAGGGGCAGCCCTACAAGAAACCACAGTGATCATGGAGCCGTATCTCCCCACCTCATCTCCCTCTCAAACACAGTTCAACATCGTGTTTGACTTTAACTGTAACATTAAAATAGCACCACTATAGACCCCATGCATATTACATTATTAGTATTATTATTGTTGTATAATATAATGCAATACATGAAATACATGTATCTTTGTTTCCTTTTTATATATTTCTTTTCTTATTTGTGTATTATCATCCACCGGATGCCATATTGTTTGAATGAAATACAGAAAACTGCATAGGCTATAATAAGCCCTTGGCTTCAGCCTACTCCTTTTTCTGACATTTTTATTTACCATTATTTGTGAAATTAACATGTAAATGTCTCAATGTATATTAGTCCGAAATAAACCATTCATCATCATCATCATCTGTGGAATAGAAAAGTGTGTTTTATCGTCGATGGATAGTAATTGGCAAATTTCTCAAACATTTCCTACAGGTCACCAGTTAACAATCATTTTTTCAACTCCACTGTCTGACAGATCTCAGGACTTACATGACATGGCATGGACATAATGTGTAAGGCTTCAAACAGCTTACTATATAATAAATAACGAGATTGTCTTAAACTATAGTGTTGTCTCTTCCCTACATATTTTAGGGACACTTGTCGCATCATGAAATACCAAACTCTTGTTGTTTGCGTGCCTAACATTTATTATCAGTCCCTTTGAAACCACATTGATAAGTTGTTAGCATGCATATAACATGCCCTTCAATGTCAGTGTGACACACTGAAGAGGAATGCATCAGGATGTTCAGGAGGTGAAGTAAATCATTAGTTCATAATTTCCTTTACTTCAACTACTCTAATACTTTGATAAATATTCTTTCAATTCTGAGAAAGTACTTTTCTGTGAATTATAGTCACCAAAGTTTCCCTCTCAGTTTCTCACCTCCCTTTCACATGTGACCTCTCAAGTTTTAGTTCCTGGTAAATGAAAACACCCAACCCCCATAAATAAATGTCTTGGCGTCACATTTTGGTTTCTGTCTTGCAGACGGACAGAGAAATGCTGCGTATGTCTGAGCTGTGGGACTCTCACTTTAATGTCAGAGGTCACCTGCTGTTTTTCACAACAGGGACTTTTCTCAAGAGAACCCAGGGGCTACCTGCACACAGCAAACTGTACGTAATATCGCCCTCTAGTTGTGTTACAGGGTAAAAACATCTTCACATTGAATATCTTTTGGCGTTTCTCACAAACTTTTTTCACAATTAAGAAACAGGCCCACACATAGACTTACAGTTTGTCTGAAATGTAAAGGTCTTTCAATCCAGTTCTGTGTTTCAGCACTCTGACATTAATGTGCTCTATCTGCTTGACATTCATGGCTATATATATTTTCTAGATATATATCTAATTGTACAGAGTTGTGACGAAGAGGAAACGTGAGGAAACGTTTCCCCCGAACATCCTCAGCCAGGTTTAAATCTCTGAGTCATCGTGGTTTTGCAGTATGTGACTCCCACCACAATGCCCTATATACATAATTACGTGCTGTTTATTTTATTGACAAGAGCAGGCGCTCACCTCCCCATCAATAGAGGCAGACGTCCCCCTTCTCACACAGCACCTGCAAGCTAGATTGTTACTGATACGTCCAACATATGGTGTCAGGATGAAAGATGCAAAACCACGGTAAGCTGCAGGAAGCTTACAAAGAGAGATACAGCAAAGGGTCAGTCTTGATTGATCTCCAGACCATGACAAGACAGACATCATGCAAATAGACAGGAAACAGAAAAACACAGTGGTGTTTGTGAACTAGAGAAACATCAGGGACTGAAACAGGAAGAGGTAGTGATCATTTGAAACGTGAACACAGAGGGGGAATAAGAAATGTGAGGAATGTAAGTCCAGGGGTTTCCAGAAGCAACATCTGAGATCTGGGTGTAGAAGAGGATTGCCGTGGGAACAAATACGATGTTGTGTTTGACAGGTAATTGACAGATATAGGTTGATGAAAACACAAACAGATTTATTTCCAGGTTTCAATGACAGAGCTAATCTTTTCTCCATCACTTCCTTATACAGCTCATGAGCATATTGTGCAATTCCCAGAAAAGACATCCTGCATTAAACTGAAATAGTGCAGAATTGAATTGTATGTGAAAAGCAGTCAAGTTGTCTCTCTGTGGAAAAGAAGACATCCTCTTTGCTTTGGGACCCTGACAGCTGAGCTGGTGTCATGTGAGCCGTAATGGACCCCGACACTGGGAGACGAGCTGCGACGGTCTCTGGCTGCCACCAAACCGGTCTGGCAGGTGGGAAACTGGTGCACTGGGCACGCCCGTCCCTGTGAGCAGAAGAATAAAGGTCTGAAGAATGATGGATGCTGGAAATGGGAGGTGTCACACAGGAAAGGGGAAGTCAAACCTACCTGTTGCTTGGATGAATGTCAGAGACACACACACAGGAGAGGAGAAGAAAAGACAGTAGATGTGTTTAATGTGGCACCACTTTGCTCTAACTGCTGCTCGGTGACGAAGTCAACGCCTGGATGTGAACAAAGCTCCACCTGCCTCCACTCACCTCCACTCTACTCCACTCTCTCCACGCTGTGCTAACATGGGTCCAATGGCTAAACGGGATCTGGTATGTTCTTCATTTGTCCTTTTCTAACAAGAAATAACTTCCTTTTCCAGCTAGAGTGTGTCTCTTCCTCGAATCAATAGCCAAACTTCCTCCCTGATCAATGCTGACTGGACACTCAGGCTCTTGTTCTCTTTATCTGTCTCTCTGTTTGCTCTGGTTGAGTTTCAGTGTGTTTATTTGTGTGTAAAGTGGTGCTTTTCATTGTTAAAGGCTCAGGTTGTATTTGTTTGAATTTACATGCCAAGCAGCAGGTGAAAAGGGAGTTTGAATACAGGTTTTGCCAAAACCAACCAACACTTTTACTCTTGATGGAAACTCTTTAGATTCCAACTTTTATTTACCTAAAATTCTAATTCTGTTTTTCTTGCTGGATCTCCACAACATCAGCTTTTTATGAGCCAAGAAACAAAACACTTTTTTTTTCATATTTTTGAGAATCCAGTTTAAACAATTTGACTTGAAGTAGAATCAAATCTATAAAGGAGCACTTAATCTTTCAGTGTATCTGAAAAATCTAAAGATTTGGATGTATCCTCCAAATGTGTGATTGTCATTGTCTTTCCTTCCTGAACCTATTTCTATTTACCTAAACAGACGACACATAAACAAGTGTTTCCTAATCTTAATAGAGGGTCTCAGAATATAGGGGGTCCAGTGGTGTACAGATTATAAAGCCCTCGGAGACAAACTTGATTGGCTGATGATTTTGGGTTATCACACGTGATGTATTGAATTTGGTTGAAAGTGTTTTGTTGACCGACTCTTCTGTTTCCTAAAGGTGAATATTTCTTTCAATGTTCTCATGAAATGCAGGGAGCTGGTTTGTATCTGATGCCTTGTCTCATTTGGGTCCTACAGATGAACATGATGGTCCTCTTTACTTTCATGTTTGGTAGCTTTGTAACTTTATAGACTCATAATTATTGTTTGAGTAAAATATTGACCTTTTAAATGCCCCGCCCTTAATCTTTTAATTTCTTTCTGCATTTTTCCATGATAATGGGCGATAGGGACGCTATGCAAGATGATCCAAGTCACTGCAGGGAAATCTGATGAACCTGCTCCTCCACCTTTTCTAGCTCAACCATTTCCAATAAAGTAGGGCGTGTGTTGCCTATAGGAGCATTTTTGAAACTTGATCAGCATGCAATAGAAATGGTCTTATGGAACACCTTTTGTAGCGAATCCACCTCCATAGTGAATCCCCCCCACTTTTTGTTACTTTGACACAAAAGATTTCCCCCCTGTTTATGACGGTGCAACCATGGTGATGAATGAAAAAAGGGTCATAAGAGCAATGGGGAGGCCATCATCATCATCGGTCGCTGGGATCTAAATCTTAGCTTCCTCTGCACTACGAGGGTTAGGGTTTGACTGTATTGGAAACACAGTATTGGATACTGATCGTATCAAACCTCTGCTATGCTGTGGAGCTTCTGATTGTAGTAACTTACACAACAACGCTTAATTACGTAAAGCTCTTCCTCCTTAATTACTGAGCTTGATCGCAATGTAGGTTAAATAAACATGTTCTATTTCCTTTTAGATGTGTTATGCTCTCAGAAGAGGCAGTGATGACTCACAAACTTCATTTTATGAGATAACTTTCCGTAAATGGGTGACACCATTTATGTGTTCTGATCAGACTGTGCTCAAACAAGTTTAGTCACATAACATCTTCACTGGGCACCGTTTGTATCTCTGCTCTGATCTTCTAAAGTAGCATTCCAACAACACACATACGACATGCTGCATCTGTTTGATGTCTTAGCTCAGTTTTACTGGAAATGAAAGACAATGGTCGACATTTTGGGAAATATGCCTATTTGCTTTCTTGACAAAAGTTAGATGAAAAGAACAAAAACACTTTCCATGGGTGTAAAATCCAGCCCCTCTAAAGCTTACTAATTATTATTTCATATCCCGTTTGTTTGATCAGGAATAGGCTACCCTGCTTGGCCAGGGATTAGTGTATAACATAATCCACCACAACAAGTTGTTTTAACACTCCATAAAACAAACTAGATATAGTACGGAAATGATGAGCTTCTGAAGTGCCAGATATTGTTAGCTTTGGGCAGAACTCTAGCTACATAATTAGCATAAAGAAACAAGAGTGGTGTCAAACTTTTTCATCTAACTCTTGGCAAGAAATAAAAAAAGTGCACTTTCCCAAAATGTCAAACTTTCTAAAACATATTTTTAATATTTCCACATGCAGTATGAACAAGCAGAACCATTGGAAGCTAATTCATCTTCATCAATCCCCTCCTATTCCTCCGTATTCATTGTAGAAGGGAGTGAAGGTTATTTGAAACCATGGAAAGTTGTGGAATTAATTTTCAAAGGAAAGTTTTGCAAGTCATTATATAAGATGGTGATGCACAGAGACAGAGATATCCCTGGTCGTCATGGAGCCATTGTTCAACTAACCTATATGTCTGTTCATCATGAGGATCATTCACAGTGAGGGTAAATACGCCGTGTTAGCAAATGTGGTAAAAGCACTGTTTTAGTCTTCTTAGTTTCTTCTCCTTTTTAACTTCTCATATGTGAACAGATGTGAATGTTCCTTCCCAAAGACTTACTACTGATTCAATCCTTTGTCTTGATAAATACTGGGAGTTGAGAGTAAAAAAAGGCAGAGGAGATAGCATGAACAGAAAACATGAGGAAATGAACTGTTAAAACCTTCCAGACATTGTTGCTGAGATTTATGACGTATCTTTGTGGTACAGGCTGTTACCTAGGTGTGGATTTAAACACAGGTTTGATAATAATGTTACGTGGAGGACAATGAGCTATGTGCTCAGTCGTGGCAAACATGTGTTTACCAAGACTGGGCACAAATGATTAACTACTGCCGGTATTAATACACCCAAATAGAGCATTTTAGTGTAATAGATGACAAGACTCCACATCACGTTGTGTGTTTTTACAATAAGGGATTTATCATATACCAGTTATTTACTTTCCCTGTGTCTCTTTTCTGTTTTTCCTCACAGGATGCCGACCCCCCTCCTTACTTTGTTGCGGTGCACACCCAGCCCCCCCTCAAGTCCTATGAGGAGATTATATATGGCGTGGGTCCAGGCCTGACGCCTCCCACCTACCCACAATACATTCCCAAGTATGTACCATCTGTGGTTACCACCCAAGTCACACAGCCGGGCAAACGTGAGTGATACCTGCATGCAGCTCTCTCTCTCTCTCTCTCTCTCTCTCTCTCTCTCTCTCTCTCTCTCTCTCTCTCTCTCTCTCTATATATATATATATATATATATATATATATATATATATATATATATATATATATATATATATGGATGCAGATGTAGGAGCAATACAAATGGAGACTGGGTTGCCCCAAGGATTATTAAAGTGCATATGTATATGTTTGTATGCTGTCTGTGTCCAGCCAGCAGAAAGAAGAGGAGATGCTGTGAGGGTAATGCCCAGTGTTACGGAGGGTCAGGGGGAACCTTGCTGGTGCTCGGTCTGCTGGCACTGGCCGTCTGGCTTGGAAGTATGCTGTGTTTCTTCATATAAACCACTAGACCTTGTAATATTAGCTGCTGTAATTTCATTTTGGGATGAGGCAAACTTTTAAAAAGGCATTGTATTGTGCAATGCTTTATTTCGCCACTGATAAGAACATGTTGGTTGCCAGATTCTGAAAAATAATCTGTATCCTCCTGTCGCATTTCTTAACTTATAGGTCTTTCACAAGATGGTCTTGTAAGATTATAACATAAGCATTGTTGGGATTCAGTTTAAATTCAGTAGCTGTAGTGAATTGAATTGTATGAATTAAAAGTGAAACTGAACTGATATTCAGTGTGGGTATTCATCGAAGTTGCGCTTTACTGTTCTTATTTCATGTCTACATTTGGTTTTAGTCAATAATGTTACAATAATGGCATACTCTACCTCTACTTACCCACATTCATTACTTCCCCAACAACAGTTCGTTATGGCACACGGTTGCCAACAGCAGAAATCCACTACACCGAGGACAGTAGTGACAATAATGAAGACCTGGACGTGCTAGACCGTGACATCTGCCCCAACAATACTGTCCGATGTGACGGGATAATCGACTGCCGCCTGGGCACGGACGAAACTAACTGTGGTGAGTAGGCACACACACACACACACACACACACACACACACACACACACACACACACACACACACACACACACACACACACACACACACACACACACACACACACAGCTTTATACAACCAGACTAATGCAAGGACATCAAAAACAGGCTGGAGGATCTTGGTCTTGACGGGTTCTATGGGAGGCTCTCGTATTTAGTGTCAGTATTAACAGGAGACTTAAGAAACATAAATCTATACTCATAACATTATCAGTCATTTGAGACAGCACATCATTTTACTTTGTGAAAATATTTTAACTTAATGATGTAATGCGATCTGAAGAAACAAGGAAGAAGCTGCACACAGCAGCAGCACAGAGGCCAAAGCCTTCACATTACTGTCACGCTGTGTTAAGCATAAGTCAATGAAGTGAATCTCTTACTTTTGTCTTCCCCAGTGAGGTTTTCTAAGGACAACCGTCTGCAGCTCAGATCATCCCAAGATGGTCGCTTCCTACCGGTTTGCCACCAGGGCTGGGACCGGAGCTACGCCGACCTGACCTGCGCTCAGCTGGGATTCAGACAGTAAAGAAGCATTACCTTGACCTCATTCGAATTTTGTCAAACCTGACCAAAAGTATGTAACGTTAAGTAGTTTCGGAGCAACAGCAGCAGAACTCCAACATCAGTATATTTCTGACCATTCATCTCCATGATGGTCATTCGGGGCTGGCTCATACTTCACCAGAGACTGTTTCATGTTGTCAGACATGTGGGCTTCCATGTCCATCCTGTAATCTACCAACTGAGATCGAGCTTGATTCTCCCAACCTGCTGCTGTGTGTTTAGGGCTGAATTGATTCTCCCCAGGGGTCTCCCTGGGGGGTCTCACTGTTACAGAAGCAGAATGAGTTTCCACACTCAATCAAGCTTTGTTTCAACAAAATGATGATGTGCAAATGTATCTCTTCGGCTTCCTGAACAGCCTGTCTCTCTGTCTCCAGGTCCTATGTCACCAAAGCAATTACATCCCAGGTGTCCACTGGTTTATCATTGATCAGCAGCTCATCTTTGCTTATCCAGAGTCGGGTAAATGTCAGGTAAGCAAGCCCCCCCCCCCACACACACACACATTTGTGAATGCAGTTCAAAATATATGTATATTTTTTAATACAAATCTTTTCTTAAACAGTTAAGTGCACATTGGTTTACAGCATGTACACATGATAACTGACTTTCACATATTGGCATTATGCAGTTCATCCTGTCCAGGCCAGGAGATTGTCTCCCTGCAGTGTGTGGGTAAGGAGCCTCCATCTGTTCCTGAATTCATGTGTCACACACACACACATGCACACACACACGCACGCACACACACACGCACGCACGCACACACACACACACACACAAACACATGCCAGCCATTTGAAAACACGAATATTTGATCAATATCACTTGACTTTACTAGGAAATCAGGACTGTATATGTATATGTATACCGGTATGTATGTATGTACGTATATATATATATATATATACACACTCTATGTATGGTCCTTCTATCACCACCATTTCACTGAAACTCACCAAGCAATGATATTGAATCATCTGTCAACCTTATAAAAGGATGTTTATGTCTTGTATAATATCTTCCGTTTCCAGACTGCGGTAAGCCACAATCTAAATCGCGGATCATCGGGGGTGCAAAGGCTAATGTCAGCCAGTGGCCTTGGCAGATGTCTTTGCACTTCAGAGAATTTCACACCTGCGGAGGAATCCTGATCTCTCGTGATTTTGTGCTGACCGCTGCCCACTGCTTCCCAAGGTGACTAACAGCCAGAGAAAATTTGACTTTGCATATTTACCACAGATACTGTATTTATTCATGTTTTTTTCAACATGGCAAAAATGTTTTTAAAGGTGTCTTTTTATTCATACTGCACGTTGTTATTGTAGAAATGCATATTGTTGAACTGATTCAAGTTTCAAAGATTCAAAGTATTCTGTGCTAAAAACTAATTCCATGGTGACATGAGCCCATTGCTTTCCACTGAACAGTCTATTTCTGTGTTGCAGAAGCAACTCTTTAGCTCTGTCGGTGGACAACTGGAAAGTGTACGGTGGAATGGTGGCTCTAGACGAACTAAATGAGCCCTACCTGGTTAAGAGGATCCTGCTCAGTGAGAGCTACGACAGAAGTACTAATACCCACGACATCGCTCTGCTCAAACTCACATCTCCAGTTAGTTTCAATGGTCAGTCACATCTTCACTCTATGAAAATAATGCAAATGTTCATCGTGCTTTCACACCTGAGGCACCTTGTTAAGAAACCAACACTCATATGGTTAAACCAATATGTTTAACAGCGACTGCGATGGAAATGTTTTTCTCTTGACTGTTCAGTCTCAGCTTTTAAGTAGAGTCCACAGTCATACTGGTGATCTAATTTGCCCGGCCCAGTGTGTCTGTGCATCTGTCTGCAGTTCTATCCTTTTAAGAAGCGGTGTGTTTGCAAATGTTGAACATGACTTTTTGTATTATCCAGCTAAAATCGCACCAGTATGCCTGCCAGCTTTTGACCAGAAATTCGCCCCTGGAACCAGTTGCTGGACTACAGGTTTTGGCACCACTTCGGCAGGATCAGGTAAACTGGAATATGGAACCACGGAGTTTACTAGAAATGTAGAACAAATAGAATAAATATGTTTTTAGTTTATTTTATTGGATCCCCATTAGCTTCCACTTTTCTGTGTTCATTGTTTCTTTCTGTGTAGATAAATAAGGGCTCTTTCTTTTAGGTGGGGAAATACAATTCACCAGTATTACACTACATGACACTAACAAAGTGCAAGTGAATGTGCAAGTAACACTGGATCACTGGTCTTCACTAAGTCAACAGGCAGGATTGCAAGAATGCAGTCAGACTTGACAAACAAATCCAGAGAGCGAGGGCTGCCAGGCAGTTGGCAAAAAGCAGGCAGATAGTCATCAGACGAAGTCCAGGCAGAATGAAGCCTGCACCCTCTACGGGAACATGGAGGATTTAACAGACAGTAACTAATCAGCCATCAGAAAGATGGACGTAAAACTCAATAATGTCTGATGGGCAGGTGCAGAATTACATCTCTCAAACAACAGGGGAAATATGAATACACATGACCTGATAAATCAGACAAACTGGAGACAAAAGAGGGGAAGATATGACTATGGGCTCGCTGTTGCCATGGCAGTGCCTATATTTATCAACCAATCAACCATTTTTTTTTTATTTGGCCTCTAATTTGACGTATTGTTAGCTAAATGAATGAGCATGTTGTTTTCTCCAACATAGACAACATCTCCAACAATCTGATGGAAGTGACCGTGGATATCATCGATAGACGAGTGTGTAACAGACCCGGCGTGTATGCAGGCGCCGTGACCAAGCACATGCTCTGTGCCGGGGACCTGAAGGGAGGCAGAGACTCCTGTCAGGTGAGCCGTCAACATCGACGCTCATGTTTGCAGTGATTGGATAAACATGCATGAGCCAGCAAATGTATGTTAACTATATGAATTATATATTCCAGGGCGACAGTGGTGGACCGCTGGTGTGTAAGGCGGACGGCCGTTGGTACGTCGCGGGGATCACCAGCTGGGGAGCTGGCTGTGGGGAAAGAAACAAGCCTGGCGTTTACACCGACGTCAAAAGTGTTCTGCCCTGGATCTACAGCATGACACAGGTAAGAACAAAAAACACCCAGAAATAAACTGTAAGAGGATGTGTTGACATCCACTAAGACACATTTAGATTCAGGCAACAGGTTTTCAACATCTTCACACTTCCTGTGTCCCCCTCGCAGCAAAAGAGGCCGTGAAGTGGAGTCGACTCCCAACCCAGTTCCCCGATGGACCCTGCACTATGAGGTGGAGAGGTGGAGATGGATTCACACAACAACAGACTCCACTCATGTGGAGATACTTCAGAAAGAAAGACACGCTGCTGAACAACTTGACAAATTGCACAACTTGGACTTCTGTCTTGGCGTTCATCATCATGTACACCATCCTCCATCATACGGCCGTCATGTGTATCGCCTGAATCGAATCATTGATACACACTGATGGATGGGTTGACTTCAGTCTTGCATTCTTGATTTTCATTCTTCTGCCTCTCGGTGTTTCAGGCGTACAGTATACTTGTGTTTACGCGCGTGTTGAGCAAGCTTTAAAGACGGCTGGCCCTTCTCTTGTCTGTTCTGTGCCAATCAAACCCAGTCCAGCCTGCTGCGGTCTCCTTGGATGGTTACAGAATGATACTCTTTAAAAAAAAAAACGATTTATGATTGTAGAGGTGTGTTTTAACTCCTCAGGGACACATCTCAGGCTTTGCAATGCTAACTTATGTTTACCGCAATGAAGTAAAAATGACACTTTATGTATTCGCTTTGTAATGAAAGAAAGCAAGTGTGACCCTATACCCTCCTATTGAGCTGGCCCTCCCCTGGCACCAACACCCTTTATACCCACACTGTGAAGATTTTTCAGAAAGTGTTCTTCTGACATTATGTGTCAAATGTATGTACATTGGTCATGTTGTTTAACAGATGTGCCTGTTTATTTAATGTGTGGTATCACTGAGCATTATACATTGAGCATACGTACAATAAAGATAAAGGAAGATGTCTTTTTATGGAGTTGATCCAAGCTGTCAATCACACAGGAGGCTGGCGTTACGCTGGGGGTCTGTGATGCGCGAGAGAGAGAGGGAGGGCGGGAGAGAGGGGGAGGGCTTCAACGTAGTCACTTCAGGACTCACATTGTTATCCATCACATCTATTTTTCCCAGGGCAGATAGATGTGAGCAGTGTGCACTTATTGACAGATGAGAATATTTGGAAAACGCCTTGTAAGACAAGCTGATTGATTTTTGGGGGGATCAGTGTGTTGGCCAACGGTCCGTTGGAGAAACAAGTGGTAAGTTGATCAACGCTCATATGTGATGTCTTCGATGGTGTTGTTATGGTTTCGGGAGGGAAAAGATGAGCACACGTGCAAATGTCAATAAATCATGTTATTATGAGGGAAAGATGTTTCAAGCCGCTGGACATCAATCTGCAGCGATGCCATTTATCAGGTTGCCTGTTGCTCATCATAGAAAATAGAAGGAGGGCGTGTCTGCTGCCACCGATCATAGTGATCAGTGATCAACCTCGACTGGTCACGCGGCTGTATGCACGCGCCTCTCGGAGCCTTAAAACGAGCGGTGAGCCATCCAAGCCAGTAAGTTGAGAACCAAATCTCGGATGTCGTGCGTGATGTCACTGCTGTTATCAAGGCAATGGACGCGGAGAAGGGCGCGCGACGGCTGCGTTTCTCTGCTCCGTCAGGTGATCCACAGGTTGAGGGACGCGCAAGTGGGTGAACGCGCGCACGTCACGCATCGGTGTTGAGATAAAGGCCATTCATGCCAACATGTTTGCATTATAATGCGGAGCGTGTCAATGCGTTATTGTCGGAGCGCAACTTGCACAAAATCATGTACAACGTCTCCTATAGGCTGTTCTGTGGATGGAGGTAGAAATGCATGTGTGGAGATTGTGTGGAAAACAACTGGAGTTTAAAGCCGCGTGCCACACCCCATGCTCCTGTTTACGGCTGCACTCCGGCTGTCTTTGTCTTTCTCCCCACACACGAGACCCCATTTCTCGGTAGGCGCCAGAATATTTTACAGATGGAGACAGTTACCATGGAGATAAACAGATACTATGGAACGACGCACATTGTTGTCATGGTAATGTAACTTCATTATGATGGTCGATAGGCCTATAGGGGGCCAAGTGGATTTTTTCCACAAAGGTTATGGAGACCTGTGTTGTGACCTATTTAGCTGCACTACATTGTGTCATCATGCTGAACAATGGCTAATGCCATTTGAATTGATTCTGGGACTAATGTATTTAATTTGTTGAAATACTTACAAGCACAAAAGAGTGGAGTGAAATGTCACGATTTGACACAACGATGCCAATCAACCAAACATTTCAAACTTCGCATTTGGACCTAAATAATTACAAAACATGAGACACAGAGATTTCGTAAAGTCAGTATTTGACGTGAAGTTGCACCTCCTGCAGCGATCAGACAATGGAACGTACAGCAAGCCAGGGAGATGGAGCACAATGTAATTTGTGATCATCTCCATAATATGGAAATGTGCACAGGATAGGATGCCAAACACAAGAACACGAGTGGTGTGGTCTCATGGAAAAACACAAATACAATGAAAACTGTGTACTTCGTCATTTCCATTGAACTCATCAGTCAAACTGTAATTTTAGATGTTTTTTTTTTACAAAAGATTCACGCTTAAGATTCATCTTAAGCTTGTCTGAGACACATTAGCCAAGTGGTGTGATGTCAAAGCTTAGATCAACATTTTTCTCCACATGTCAGTCACTCTGCTCTGCTCTGCCTTGTCCACTTTATCCTCTCGCTGCTCCCGTTGCTTCTGGTTATGTTATCTCTTTGATCACCCTGCTGTTTCTTTTCTCCCTCATCACATTTGGCTTTGAACTTTTTTAATGCTCCTCTCCTACAACAGGCTGCCCTTCCCCTGCCCTCTCTCTGTCTCCTCGGCCAGCGTCTCCTCTGCATGCCCTTCGCCTGACTGCAAACAATGTCTGTCCCTGTCTGCTTGCCTCTCATTCTCGCCGTCTTTCAACCTGCCCTTTCCTTGCCCCCGCATTACCGAAAACAGCCTCCCTGCCTTACCCATTTCTTGTCCTCTCCTCCCAGACAAAGGGGAGCCTGGCTCTGGAACTTGATATCTGCTAAACAAAGGTGCAGATAAAGTGGGTTAAGGATAGATGGAGAGGCAACTGCTCAGGTGCCATGTGTGATACCCGGGGAGAGAAAGAGCTGATACATTACATTTGGCAGTGCCAAACACCTAAAAGGATTCTCATGGGACAATCATGTGACACTGACCCACTGACCCACTCAAAAGAGATTCATAGTGCACCTAAATAACAGTAATACTGTTAAATGTGATCTCATGATTGTATTCAATATTTATTCATCATCGGTGTGCCTGAAGAAATCACCGCAGAGTTTTTAGGAACATTTCTCAAATGGCTAAGCAGCTGCCTGATGAAAAAAATCATGTTTTTAAATGAAGATGACATAACAAGATAAAGAGTTATGTTAAAACTATAGGAGTTTAGTATCTATGTATTGATGATAAAATGTCAAAATAACCTGAGAAGGATCTTGTAAAAACAAAAAGGTACACCTTTTTTTCACAACACCGTATTTTAAAGGTCAACGATTTCAGGCTTGACTGTGTAGTCATGACAGCAAAAACACTTCCTGAAATCTCTTTTTTATCTACTATTTATAAATGTTAAATATGTTAGTACCTAGAAACAAGATCTTGTCAAAATGTGTGTCAAATTGTCAGTGTAAAAATATCAAATACAAAAATCAATGCACATCCACTTCCATTTAGAAAACAAGGAACTATTCAGTCGGAGGTCACATGGATTGATTTTCATTTTGAGATTACCGGCCATTAGTTGGATGGATGCCGGAGGCCTTGGGTTTCTCTGTCGTCATCTTGTCACATCATGTAATAAATGTCCTTGTTACCAGCGCGTTGCTCAGATGACTCTCAAATCAAATATGTGAAGCGGCAACATCCAAACAGCAACTGGGCAGGAATGCTACAGCTAATGACTATAATGAACCTGATTAATTTAAGTGCACTTAGTCATCTAATATTGAGAGCAGAAAGACAGTCAGATGCCATGAAGACAGACAGGTAGAGGGCAGGTGCAATGTCAAACAAGTGGTAAAGCCTGAGATATAGAAAGCTTTTGGACTCTGGAAGCCTTCATACAGATGCGTTCATGCTTTGTGTACAGAGAATACACGTTGTACTGCAGACGTTGCTTCATTGAATGCTTTGCTGTCAAATCTTCTAAGCGATGTGTATTCAAATTGAAACACTACTCTCACCCACTCTTTGGTGTTGGCTACGACAGATAGAAATGGTTGCTTATCAGTGTTCAGTTGGCGAAGACAGCATGCTGCTTTGAGCTAAACGCTAATGCCAGAATATGAACTTGGTCGCCATGGCAGCATGCTGATGTTTGCTAGTTGTAATGTTTACCATTTTCATCTTAGTTTAGCATGTTAGCTAATATGTCTTAATTAGCACTCAACACAAAGCTGATGGGTGATGTCATTCATTTTGCAATTATTTAGTTATTAACCAAAGCAGTGGACAAATTAAGAATTTGATCCAATGATGCTGTTCACAGAAGCCATACGGGTATATTATCTAATTTCATCGCAATCCATCCAAAAGTTGTCACGACAAAACAAAGGTGGGGGCTGCACGGTGGTGTAGTGGGTAGCACTGTCGCCTCACAGCTAGAGGGTCTCAGGTTCAATTCCCGGGTCGGTCCTTCTGTGTGGAGTTTGCATGTTCTCCCTGTGTCAGCGTGGGTTCTCTCCGGGTTCTCCGGCTTCCTCCCACAGTCCAAAGACATGCGGGATGGGGATAGGTTCATTGAGTAGCTGTGAATGTGAGCATGAATGGTTGTCTGTCTCTAGACTGGTTACCTGTCTGTCTCTACATGTCTCCCTGTGATAGACTGGTTACCTGTCTGTCGGCCCTGTGATAGACCTGTGATAGACTGGTTACCTGTCTGTCTCTACATGTCTCCCTGTGATAGACTGGTTACCTGTCTGTCTCTACATGTCGGCCCTGTGATAGACTGGTTACCTGTCTGTCTCTACATGTCGGCCCTGTGATAGACTGGTTACCTGTCTGTCTCTACATGTCTCCCTGTGATAGACTGGTTACCTGTCTGTCTCTACATGTTGGCCCTGCGATAGACTGGTTACCTGTCTGTCTCTACATGTCGGCCCTGTGATAGACTGGTTACCTGTCTGTCTCTACATGTTGGCCCTGCGATAGACTGGTTACCTGTCTGTCTCTACATGTCGGCCCTGCGATAGACTGGTTACCTGTCTGTCTCTACATGTCGGCCCTGCGATAGACTGGTTACCTGTCTGTCTCTACATGTCGGCCCTGTGATAGACTGGTTACCTGTCTGTCTCTACATGTCAGCCCTGTGATAGACTGGTTACCTGTCTGTCTCTACATGTCCATGTACCCTGCCTTCGCCCAATGACAGCTGGGATCGGCTCCAGCCCCCCGCGACCCTGAATGCAGGATAAGCGGTAGACAATGGATGGATGGATTTATCCTCTAGGGACCATGCATGTCTGCACAAAATTGAATGGCAATCCGTGCAGAACTTGTTGGGACAAACTAAACTTGAACATGAACACATTTTGTCGGAGACATAGTTGTGTTGAATATCATGAAAATGAGGCCAAGGTTGTGTGAGATGTCCACAGGGAGGAAAGAGGAGTAATCTCTCCAGTAAAAGAGAACATGCATGCTGCCTCTGAACATGGATCGCCATGATAACAACGATATCAGTTGAACTCCGGGGATCCGGGTCTGGATAGTGGGGTGTGTGATGTGTAACCTTTTACACTACGTGTACTGTGTTGTGTGTGTGCTAGCGTTGTGTATACAAACCCCATGTGTGCATGTGTTCATTGATGCAGGGAGTAGTGTCGCCGACCAACGCAGACCTCTTTTTCTTTCTTTCATTCACACACCCTCTCTCTTTATTATTCTATGTCAACAGTTGCCATGGAAACTATTTTGCTCTTCACTTCACTCCTGGTGTGCGTGGCTGGTAAGTCCCTCCACACACACACACACACACACACACACACACACACACACACACACACACACACACACACACACACACACAGAGTGTCCATAGGGGGGCGGTGTCGGGGCAGGCAGTGATGGCACACGGAAAGGCACTCGCTGGGTGTGGGCTCCAAAACAACAATTACTGCTTTCGGGGTTTGTGTGTGGGTTTCACAGATTGGCTTTGTCTGCGGGAGGTCTGTTTATAGTGTGAATAAATGTAAAACACATAGGCACATGCTCACACAGTCACACACTACAAATAGATGATGAAGTGCAGTGCTGTGAAAGACTTTTCTATAACACCCAGGGCTCATGGTAAAGCACAGAGAGAGTAAGCATTTCGCACTCATGGTCCTCTCCTGTTCCTTTCCTGTGTTTCTCTTCTTTCCCTTTCCCACCCTCTGACTCAAACCACCTCTCAGCCGCAGCAGACCCCAGTGCACAGGGTGAGTACGCTCGACGGGGCCACGGAGGGCCTGTTGTTGCAGATGAAATCATACAGCGATTTAATTTTTTGGATTGAATTCAGTGCTGAAGTGTTTGTTTGATAAGGAATATGTATGAATACAAAACAAAAAATATATGAAATTGTAATGCATAGAGTGTTACTTTCTTCAAATAGCCAGACAGGAACGATCAATTTAGACCTCAACCACATTCTGTGGATATAAACAGCTGATATCCAGACACTTATTCTAGCATGCAGTGTTGCTCTCCCACCTGAACAACACTGGTAAAGTCTGAACACCTTGGATGTAAATGTGTGGTTTCTGGTTTTACAGATGACAAGGAGACCGTTGAAAACCCATTTGTTTATGGTAAGTTTAGACGTGTCTACACATAGAGAAATGTTTTGTAGCGTTTGGCTCCTCCTCCTCATTCTGTCATCAACTTCTGCAGACTATGAGAGCCTGAGGATCGGAGGACTGGCTTTTGGCGTGGTGCTGTTCACACTGGGCATTCTTCTCATCCTTAGTAAGTAAACCTCTGTGTGTGTAAATATATATATATATATATATATATATATGTATGTATCATCAGGTAAACCACTGTTAGCAGTGATGACACAGACATCTAATTAAACCTCTGGTCAACGCAGCTAATGATGTCTTTCATTTCTAGGTCGACGATGCCGGTGCAGTATCAACCAGAAGCCCAGGTATGTCAGTGTCCCTCTCTGATTAAAAAAACAAAAACCCAGAGGGTGCACCTTCCTCAGGTGTGTCTGCAACATCCACTGCTGTATTGTATGAGTGAATGAATACACTACTACTGCTGGCAAGGGGTCGTTTAAGAGTAGTGAGTGAGGACTCAGACAGTCAAGTCAGTACAATACAGGAAATGAAAAGTGTTTTGAGAAACCACAAGAACCCCCTGAGCATGCAGACGTAACTGTTCGCCCCAAAACATGGTGCAGTCTGCAGCAGAATGAGAGATTACCGTGGACAGACACGCTCCCTCGCATGATCCATGGTTGCATGATCCTCCTGGCAGAGAAAACAAACAGCTTTTTTTTCTTTTCTTCTTTTTTTTTTGTCATACCACCCAATTTGGTTACCATGACAACCTGTGGATCCTCTCTTCAGGGCCCCCGGCGACGAGGAGGCACACGAGGAGAACCTGATTGTCTCCAAGGGTAAGATGCGCATTTTAACTCTCACCTCCAGCTCACCCCAAGACACACATCCATCACTGAGAACTGTGAACACATGGAGGCACAAACGGTTTAATGTTTAGCTCTGGTACGTCCGCTGAACCGCTCGTCCTTGACCTCTTTCAGCTGCAGCCGCTGCCAAAGAGACTCCAGCAGAGAACTGAGGCGACTCCATCGGACCAAGCTGCCTTCTGAGATGAAGATCAGTTTGATCTAATATTAAGCCACAACAAGCGTGAAGAAAATGGATGGTTATTATAACTGGTTATCAGAGTTAGAGGGGAGGTATATGTTCAGAGGTGTATTATTTTAATATACATAAAATGTTGTGCCCTTTAAGACCAACACTTAGCCCGTTGTGCTCCATTGTGACCGTGCCAGTCCCTTAGTGCTTATGTCCGTTCCTGTGCCTTTTTTTGACAGTCTCTCACTCCACTTCTTTGTCTTAGCCAGTAGCAACTTAGAACAAGATTGTTTTTGGAAGTCCTAAAAAAAAGCTTTAATGTTGTGTGGTCTGCTGTTCTTCGTTTTGTACTTCTATCTATTGCCTTTAGGTTTTAGAGTTAGTCAATTTGTTGTTTATTTTGTCAATCCTGGGTTGTGTTTGGAATATAAATGTATATACAGATAGTTTACAGGTTAGATATACAGATTAAATATCCTTCATTTAGGTCGATGATTAAATGGTGGGTTACATGGGGTATATAATGTGCATATCCTCCATATATAGATAAAGATATATATCTATATCTACATATGATTGTGTATATATCACAGGTACATGTGTATCTCTACATGTAAATGTAATGAGCCTTATAGACAATCTCAGCTGCCCCGGCTCTCTAACTGAGCACCGGATGGCTTACAGGTATCTGCATGAGCTCCTCCACTGCAGTGTTTTACATCCCAAAAGGAAGGAGCTCCTGCATCAGCTGTCTCACTGCCTTCTTCTCCGCTCTGTCACTGGCTCCACCTGGATTAACTCCTCTCCAGCAGACTATGATTAGTTTCCCCATACACACTCGCTAGTGCTGCAAGTCTCAAAGCCTGTTTACCTATTAAATTGCTTGCTCAGTCTTTCTCTCTCGCTGCCATGATGCTTCGGCCAAAATGAATTACATTTCTAAAAAATAGAAACAAAGCGTGGGTGCTGAGTTTTAAGGGAAGTGACATTTAAAATCAACATTATTTATGTGCAAGGCTAAGTAGCCAAATGTAAGCCGAATCATAGCGAGACAGTGAGTTATGAGCCGCTCTACAAGTAAATGCTTTGTTCATTTTACGCATGAGGCCTTGTTGTGGAGCCACTTGTTGTGCTTTTGGCATAAAGAAATAAAAGTATGTCTAACCACATTCAATACAGTGTTTTTATGCTCATTTACATGAAGACAGGATTTTACCGACTTCTCTTCAGTGTCTTTATGCTCAAACGTTTTAGCCAAGAAAAGCACATTTCACAAGCAACCTTCGAACAGTCTTTGGAATCAAGCAGATCATTCCCCTGTCAATGTCACTCAAGGTTATGAGCTGCTACTTGGTGCTATGAAGTGATCAGAAAATGTGGACCTCTCCAGCAGAGCCAGTAATGTGCTGCTCGTCCTGCTGTGATTCCAAAGGTTGGCAGATATACTCTTTATTGGCATCAGAGTACAAAGTTTACGAGACTCGACAGTAAATATGAAAATGAGCTGCTGGTTTGAAATACGGCTGTGGGTGTGGAGGGGTGTGTGTGTGTGTGTGTGTGTGTGTGTGTGTTAGAGGGTGGACCTGTGGGGTGGGAGTTTGGTCTGCACCTACCCCTGGCACAGACGGGGCCACACACCTGGGTAGAGGTAACACAGAGCCTTCAGCAGCTCAGGTGAGTAAGAACCTTCCTAAACAAACTTTAAATTAAATGCGCAGGTCGTGAAAATAAATCTGGTGTGTTCACTGCAGATGCCTTTGCATTGGTTTAAACTGTTACAGACAGGTTCTTCCTCATGAGTACAATGTAAGTCACGTTTTTGAGCTGTTAGTCGATGCCTAGAATGTGTCTTTCCATGTAAAATAGGAACTGTTGGCATTATCGTCTGAAAAGTTCAGCTTTTTTCAACCAAGTTTCTCCATTGTTTAATAAGGCAAACTCTAAAAGCACACGTCTTGTAACATGGGTGCAGAGGACGGGCAGCACTCTGTTGACAATGTTCTTGTTAATTGCACCCCATTGAAGAAATCTAATAACAGTGATGGATCGCTGCACATTCACACATGGTGTGGTTATCCACCCAAATCAGCGTGTATCAATTCAGCATTATTAAGCAAGCGTCGCCACAGCTCCTCTTCCTCGCCCCATCTATAATTTCTCTCAAACTGTGCAAGGTTCAAGGTTAATGAATATAGAGCTGTAATATATTAATGAGTAACTGTCCCAGTATGCCCCTGTGCTCAGTGGTGCGTTGAAAAGCCTCAGACACATTATAAATGAAAGCACTGAAGTCCACAATTCACAGCGGCGTGCTCGCACACGATGGAGACAGCGAGGGAAATTTTTAGTCTGTTAATCTGTGCAAGTTAATGATTATAGGTCAGGAGATGTAGATCAAACGAGGACCTTGAGTGTGTGTGTGTGCTTGTAAAGGATTGAGAGTGAGAAAGGGTGTGGGGGGAAGAGGATCAATATCACCATTAGCCTCTTAAAGTTCTCAGCGAAGAGCAAGGCAATCACTTTGCTCCTAAGTCTGTAGCGGGGGAACCCAGTGAGGCAATTTGTCAGGACGTATAGAGTTTCCAAGCTTTCAACTACCTCTCATCCAAAGTGAATAAGCCCAATTAAACAAGCATCTCATCTAATTAAAATGGAGAGACTACTGAAACCAAATCCACACAAATCTTCCACCCTAAAACCAACTGTTTTCAGGTTCCAGACTCGATGGCGAATACATGAATTCTCATTTTATAAACACAAGATTAGAAAACAGCAGGTGTGGACGGTCCATGGCCTTCCAGCTGCTGTAATCACCAGCCTTTTGTTAACTGTTTGTGTTATGACCCTCCACAGATTTGTCACCTGAACACACAAAAGAGAGCTGGCATCATGTCTTCTAGCGGTAAGTTAGGCACATCCTTCAACTGCTGATTATCCACCAGCCGAGGAGAGAGTCACTTGAACATGACACCATTATGCAAGGTCACAGACATTCAGAGTCAGAACCACGGACAACAACAACAGCAGCAGCTTGTAAATCACATACCTGCAGAGCCAGGTTGACTTATGAACTGCTTACTGTATTTTGAGGAGCAAAAACCTCACAGTTCTGTTTGGGAAGAGGACGACATGGTGCGTTGGAGTCGACCCCAGTATTTGGGATAATGTCGGATGGTGTTAACGGATCACATCTGAGGGAACATTTGTAGTTCTGAATCTGATTTACGGCCAAACTCATCCCAAAATAGCATGCCGTCTGTGTGAAAAACACCTTCAGGGGATGACCTATTTTATTAACTTACTTAGACAGCGAGTCATTCTGCTGGTAGTGGGTGTAAATCAGTGCAAAATCACTGCGAGTGATTGGGATCAATTAAATATAAGCTCATTAATAAGGTGTACAAATAAACACTTTTAGAATATGTCTCTGTAGCAGCTATGTTTCTGTAGAAGTATAATGTGTTTCCTCCTACGTCTACTGTGTCTATCCACAGGGGCAGACGTCGATCTCGACGCAGACTTTGTGTATGGTAAGTAACCATGAAATAGTTTGAATATTTGACTCCTGCTAGTGCTTTACAAAACAGAATGAGGAATGTGGAAAGCATGCTTGATAAAGGGAGTTTCTGCTGGTTAGATGAGCAAATAAAGTGGAGATAGAGGAACAAATATGGGTAAGAGGAGCCAGAGAATGGAGAGTGAAAATGAAAAAGGAGAGGCAGTCAGAGGTGTGAAGGAAAGCGAAGGAGAGAGACTACAATATGATAAAACGAGAGAGAAATGGGGTGGGGGCACACTCAAAAGGGTGACAGTGATGGTGTTGTGACATTGTTCTGTGTGCATCTGTAGACTACTACACACTACGTGTTGGAGGCCTGGCGTTCGCCGGGATCATCGTGTTCCTCTCCGTCATTCTGCTGGCAGGTAAGCCAACATGTTGCCGGTCAGACTGGCTGAATGCAAACAACATCGCCTCTGAACACATTAGTGAGTAAGGGGTGATGACATGCTTCTGTTGCTCCCATCATACACCTCTGTTTGCATCATTGGTGTTATTGGAGCAGCTTTGTTGAAAGAAAAGGAAATAGCTCTGAGCTTTAAGACCTAATCACTGTTTCTTCCTCTAAAGGCAACAAGATCGCCAACTGTGGCAAATCCAAGGTAAGTGAAATGAAACACGGCTTTATAGCGACATCTGCTGGCCACACGGATAATAAAAATAAATAAAAAAGTTTTAAATTGCATACCTTCAGGTTAAACAAGCTAAAAACTTGCATGCAATGAAAAATGTATTAATGGATTACATTTCCCACTGTTTTATTGTCTCCAGCCAAAAAGGTCTGAAGAGGAGTAACCTGAAGAGAACCGGGAGGAGAGCGCTAAAATGTGCTACAATGCTGTTATGTGTGTAAGGATGTAAGGCTTTTGTACTAATAAAGTGTGCGTAACCTTGCTGTGTTCATGTTTATTCTTGTTTGGCATCGCTGCTGCTCTGGGGCTGTCTGCATTTTAAATTAACTTAACAAGTTAACAACAAAAACAACTTAACTTAACAATTCAACTCTGAAAAACTAACTAACTAACTAACTAACTAACTAAATAAATGCATCTTGTTGTAGTTTATGTAGCCTAGTATGGAAGTAAAAGCTTTTTCATCTAATATTTAATATTCAAGAAAGCTTTATCTGTCATTTTCTCACAGTTGCACATAAAAATAACAATATAAAACATAAAATAGGGCTAATATATGTCATATAAATGACTCTATGAAAGAAGTCAATGTGCAATAACAAACTTAACAAGTCAGCAACTGAATACAAATGAAGAAAAAACAAATCTGTTGCTGTCAGAAGGCCCAGGCAGGAGGACCACGTGACGATGCCTCTGGCAAATAAGGAGCAAAACAGGCGCTCCTACCTGGAAAAGGAAACGCCCCCTTCAGGTGTTTGAGTTTATACATGTTTCCGCCTTCCGTCTGTTCATCTTTGGACTACAGTCACGTGTTCGACCTGGAACTTCCTGGTGTTTGAGCCGCTTTCATTACCGCACCCAGTTTCTATGAACATGTTGGATTTGCTGTGTTAATAGTTTTGTTCTACAGAGCTCAAAGCACAGTTATCAAAATATCAACCAGTAATTTAAATAATATAAAAGTGCACAGCCACATGTTTTCAATCCCCCCCAAAAAACAAGGGATTAAAAGCGGGTGTTAATATTGTTCGTTTGACTTGTGGTAACCTAAACGACCGCCAGGTGGCGTCATGAGACCAACACCAGCACAGGTAGCGAAGAAGAACCACAACTTCCCTCGCGACGCAGGCCGAGAGGAAGTGGAACCCGCTGACTGAAGTGAGGAAAATAACACGAGCAAATACTGTTATTATAATATATAAACTAATAATAACTAGATAATAACTAGAAACTAACTGTTGCAGGGAAACAGGCCAGAGACACGCGTCAGACGGGCTGCAGCAGGCCAGCGTAGAAAGAAGGAGCTGCTACACCAAGTTCGTTACTTCTAACAGGACACCCCGTCTTCCTGCTGAAGCACAGCAGCGACGTCACACACGGGCTGCTGTATTTCCAACGCTGCTGCTGCTGCTGCAGCACAGATGACACAGCGCATTAATCATACCGCCAGAAAACTGCGCCTGATTAATTATCCCTGAATAAATAAGTCGTTACCGGCAGAGACAGGAGCTGTCAACTGGGTGAGTCCCAAGGACCCCCTGCTCTCTCCCTCCCTCCCCCCTTCTCCCCCACTCCTGTATCTGTGGATGAAGGACCTGGAGCTGTGCACGTTAACACTGAACCCAACTGCCGGGCCGTGCAGCAGGCGGTTTTACCGGTTGGAGCTCCAAGTCCTCTCTGCTTTCCATGAGGGCTGCAGTTGAGGTAAGCATGAGAAGCCGTTTATCCCACAGTTCAGAGCTGATAGCATCTCCACACATGCACACTATGCTGGACGGCTGTGAGAGGCCCGATCACTTACTGTTCCCACAAGCATCAGGAATCTGCTGAGACAAACAGCTGTTTCCATACTCTGAAGTCTGTAGGTTTCTTTTTCATCTTCACTATATTAGATGTATTGTCTATGTTTATGCATCTACAAGTATTTCTCTTGTAACAAATTTGCAAGTTTTTGGTTTCAACAAATTGAGTCATCTGAGGTTCCGTCCCTCCTCCTAAACTGTGTCTATAGTTAAACAAGAATTAAAAGTTGCCCAAAAGAAATTAATAATCTTCATCTACTGTAGCAGGAAAAATGTTTTACTTCTTCCAAAGATGATTTTCTTTTCTTTCTCCTTAAGTTGTTTTTCAAAGGATTATGAAAGGGAATAATAATCTTCTTTTAAGACCCAACATAGATTAGATTTTGAGCCTATTTTCATTTTCTTCTTATTGATTTTGTTAAGCTTTTTCTTTTTAACTACAAGATATTCTTGTTTTTCATATATTCATATAAAATACTCAAATAGATTTAACAAACAGCAGCTTGGTGTGCCGACATCACCTTGACTGACTTTGACTTGTAGGAGGGATCTACTCAAAATAAAGTGCAGCGTTCGTGTTTATGTTCACGGCAATGAAGGAACTGAAGGAAATGATGTGTTTTTAATAGCTGTGGCCCCGAGGACGCCACAGAATCAGGTTTTGGCTGCACGCCTTCCTTGTTGATCGCCCTCCTGAGCCGGCCTTGGTCGCTGCACGGTTTAACGAATCCCTTATAGTCGCTGGTCAAATCACAAAGTTGGTAATATCATGAATGGTGATGCGTGTTTTAAGGTCAGTTTGAACTTGTGGTTGTAGGAAGGATTAAACGAGCTTTCCTGTGTGGTGCAGCATTTGTTGTCCATGAATGCAGTGTGTTGTTGTGTGGATCAGGTTCAGCCGTCAGACGGAGGGACAGCAGGGTTAAAGCGTGGGAAAGTGATAAGATCAGAGCACAGAGGGTCAAGATGGAAAGTCTGCCTTCAGCTAAACTACGTCCTCTCACACCTGCTGATTCTGTCTTTCTTTATTGTTGACTTAATGTGATGTAACGGACCAGAACTGCAAAGGTTTGAGTGTAAGCAGTCGTTTTTTTCCGGTTTGTTCCTCCCTTATTTGTACACGTTGCTCTTCTAAATGGCCCGGAGCCGTGTGATGTTTTACTTTGGATGAACGTTTCAGTATATAACCCACTTTGTTGTCTGGTGGCTGTATTGAATGAAGACACCTGTCGATGCTGTGTGTAACGGGAGGATGGCATTAATCTGGGTATAGTGTGTTTTTTATAAATGTTTTATGATGACTGAATCAACCTGTTAGAGGTTTGTCATCGAGCCCCGAGCTTCCTGCTGCAACGCTTCCTTTGAACTTTTCATGACTAACATGACAGCTTCAATATTTGTCACCAACCATTACTCCTAGAATAAAATCCCCCGGCCCCACGTTTTCTCTTTGGCAGTTAGTGGCAATTTGACTAAACATGACTTTTAAAACAAAAAGCATGTGAGCACCATAAACAACCTCTTGGTTGTTGTGCTTTTAGTGGTGCGAATCCCCTTTCAGATCTACACTTACACGTCACCATGAACCAACTGTATAGTGAGCAGCAGACTTCAGGGCCTCGGGCCAGTCGGCCACTTTGTCTTGTTGGTAGTCCAGTGTTGTCGAGAACAAGCAAACTGTGGTCAGGTGATCGTTTTTTACATTTTTTAAAATGTAAATCAAAATTTAAGTTTCAAACTTTTTGTAGAGCCTCATTCCTTGAAAGAGGGTTGGCATCATTGATCTGTGGACCAACACCTGGAATTTAGTTTAGTTTGAAAAAGTAAAGATCAGCCTGTGTCGATTGTCTAATGATAACATCTTTAATTGTGACCACTGGGTGTCACTAGATATCTCTGATCAATATCTCTGTACAAGCCACAGCGTATTCATCTGACTCAGTCTTTTCATATATTCAAATGATAAATGTTAATCCTTTTTGAATTTCATTCCTCCTCGTTATGCTTGAGGAACGCAGTCGAAGTGGGAAAGTGTGTTTGTGTGTCACCCACTGCGGAGCGAGAGCATCGGTCTCTAGGTTGGTCCCACAGAGGACGCCTCCAGCGGCAGCCATCTTGGAAGTGGTGGTATCGCCCTGGCACGGTATGTTTTTTTGTTTTTTTTTTGTCTGCGGGCGTTCTGTCTGCTTCAGAATCTCACCGTTCCCCATCTCCAATATATATATTTTCTCTTTTTCAATCTCATCATCTTTCTCCCCCATCTCCCCTGCCTCCCTCCTTCTCAGCCATGCAAATAGTCTCATTTGCAAAAACGTGAAAACAAGTGAGGAGGAGAAAAAAGAGAAATGGAGAGATGAACCTCCAGCTGAAGAAGGTGCCCCCCCCCCCCACACACACACACCACCTCGCCCCTCACCCCATCCTCTCGTTATCCTCCCCAGCTCATTTGAATAAATTAACACCCCTTGATGTCTCACGTGCACGGAAACTTGTGCAAAAACACACACACACACACATGCGCAAGCACGCACACACCCCAGCAAACGTGCACCCCCAGATCCGTGTGCACGCGCCCCGACTGAAGGGTGGGAGAGCAGCCAGAGAGACGTGTCCTGTGCTTCCGCCGCCATGTAGACACATGCTCACGCGCGCACACATCCTCTGATGTGCTGATACACTCTCACACATCTGCCACAACAATCACGCATGCTTGGTTTAAAGGCAAACACACTCCATTGGTCGGCGCCTTCCTGTTAATGTACTGCGGCACGGCGGGGTGTGATTCATATTAGCCTAATGCAGTGGCTTGTTCATACACGGCGGCGTGCAGAGTTAGCTAGGCGGCCCCTCCGAGGAGAACGCAGTCCTGCAGCACAACGACTACTTCCACCGTGTTTAGGACACTTGACACAAATCAGTTTTTATTTTTGCATTCTTAAAATCGTCTTTTCACTCGTTTTAAGGGAGCGTAACTCCTCCGTTTGACCCATCGTCGAGTGATTCGCCTCCTCCAATCGCAAACCCACCGCCGTCATGTTGATGCCCGTGACCTTGCACCGAGCGCCGTGCCCTCGCTCTCGCCTAACTCTGACCTTGCTAAGGTTTCATTGGGCTGCGGGGCCGTGCATTAATACTGGATACATTAGCGCTAATATGGTCCTAGCATGTCGTCGGGGCCTGAGGGGGAGATTTGATTGTCTGAGCATTAACATTAACATCCACATTAACTCATCCGCTTCATCTCTCTCTCTCCGTTAGCCCCTCCACCCCTCCCTCTGCTTTCTATGCCCTGCTCGCCCATTTTCCTCCTCAGTCAACAAACTCTCGCACTCCCCTCGTTCCCCGTCTCCCACCCTATCTCCAGGCAACGACGGGGCAGAGTGATGGAGATGAGTCACACGGTGCTGTTCTTTTCGGCGCTGTGGTGGCGGTGGCGGCAGCAGCCTGTCCTGGGTCCTCGCTGACAGTCACTGGAGCTGTCTGGGAGCTGCTTGCCTTTTTCTCCGGCCTGGCTGGCCCCAGCTCAGCCTGTCAGCCTCCATGATGATCACTGGCTGACATTACAGTACAACCTGCTTGGTGCTGTCAGGCCGACTCACATCAGACCCCTAACCAGCTTGCCACACTGCCTTTTGAAGTCCTGACGGAGTCCTTCGTGTGTTACCGTACGGGGGGGGGGGGGGGGGGGGGGCATGGTTTCAGTGTCAAGATGTTGGGTGCTGTTATATGACCAGTTTGTCATTGGGAGAGGATGCATTCTTTTAAATGCGAGGTTCACTCACCATGCACTGCAGACTGCGCTTTCAAACCCGGGATGTGCTTAGAGGCTGATAGAGGTGCAGAGTGTCCATCTATAAAAGTTATTTTCGGGTACACATCTGGATGTACAGGATGTGTAATGGAAGTGCTCTAGCGAACACGTTGTGTGTCCCTGTCATCGATTGTGATTGTGTGTGCACGTTTTCTGGGTCGTAAGAGTGCGTGGGTGGCTGCGTTTCCACCTGTTGCATAATAAGAGTGGAGGCAGAGTGTGCTGCCTCGCCTGCCACACGACAGAGGCTCTTCAGCGGGGAGGGAGCGAAGCCGCATTCCACAACGAAGCACTACGTTTGGGTCATGCCCCCCAAAACACACCTTTATATTACTGAGAAGGACACAATGAGCCTGTGGAGGTTGTGGAGGTGGTTGATGTCGGATGAGTTGTGTTGACAATGAGTTTCTGCCGTTGGTGTGAACAACAATCATGTGCATAACACAATGACAGTAACGAGGAGAGCATTGAATGACCTTTGAACCGACACAGTTTCAAAAACTGAGCCCATGTGGGTCAGTTATTATAACATGTTTTATAGAAATGTAGATCACTCAATGGTACTTACACTGCATCATTTATATATACGCATTCCTAAAGATTGTTATATATATATATATATATATATAATATTGCTGTTCGTTAGGTCACATGTCCATGGTTAAGACAATGTGACGGTTCTCGAGTGAGTAACCAACAGAGTTGACTCTGATGGGTCCCCCCCCCCCCCCCCCCCAGCAGGTGCACACTCCCACTGTCCCCTTGAATGAAACTGAGCGGCAGCCTCTCTCTTCCTAACTTTACAATGGCAGATTCCGTTGTTTTTACCAGCAAGACGATGGCAACTGATTTATGGAAATGTCGAGTTGTTTTGCATGGGAAATACGCGCAGGCGCTCTCCGCCAACGGCTTATCTTACTTTGAACTTCCTCACACAGAAAACAGCATTTAAATGAGTTTGCATGACAAACTTCAGCGTTGGAACTCGCTCAAGGCGTCGGGTGAAAGCAAATATCCATCGCGCGTAAAGCAGAGGTCCCCCCCATTAGTGCGTAGAGCTCACCTCTCCATCGCGGCGCATCATTAGGACACCGGGGGTGGGGCGACAGCAGCCCGTCCCGGTAAGGGGAGGAGAGAACGGGGAGCAGAGGCGGTACTTTCTCCGCGGCTCGTTTCTCGGCGCCGGAGAGTGTGGGACCAGGGCTGGAGAGACCGCCGGGGAACATCAGCAGAACCAGTCCAGCACGGAGCCTCGCCTGGCCAAACGCTGCGCCGTGCACTCTTCTTGGGGGACTGCACAACATTCCTGTGAAATATAACTGCTTTTAATGGCATGTGGCTTGTAACTTTACTTCTGCTGTATTCTTTGCAAGAAGGTAGGTTGGAAATCTTCAAGTGTAGCTTATCTGCATGCCGTCTCCTCTCCAGTGCGGCGCTGAAGTTGGCTGTGTGTGTGTTTATGAGCTCATCTTGTTGAGAAGTGATGTTGGATTGAATCTCATTCACAAAGGAGGGGCAGAGGTGTCAAAGCAAAGCCCGAACCACCTTTGGAGAAGGACTGCTAACTTTTTCTTCATGTTTTGAAACGGTGTTTTCCTGATCAGTTCGTTTCCCCCCCTGAACGATTTCTCTCGCGTTCTCAATATCTCCCAGTGATCAGCTGATAAGATCCAAAACGATTAAAAAGGGAGCTTTTAAGCACATTACAAATATGCACTTAATTTGGCTGCACACAGATCGCCAAAGTGCACACCGCGTTCCTTATGATGCAAACAAGACAACTGTGTTTTGCCTTTTGCATGATGAGTGTGTGGAGGTGTCGTGAATATGGAGGCTGTTGAATAGAAGGGGAGGCTGATAAGGATCTGCAGGCGCGCGCGCGCGCGCACGGAGACCTCGCGCGCTGATGCTGACCACAGCTGTCGGCTGTTTACTCGCAAAACTCCAAGAGGCCACAGGAGTTTAATGTATTTGCTGACTTTTCCTGCCCTGTCCCAACACAAATAAGACGTTGGCTTGTGCGCGCGCGCGTGTGTGTTTGCGCGCGTGGAGGGAGTGAGCGCTTAGAGGGGGGTCCCTAGGGGGTTAAAGCATCCTTTTTTTTAATCAGCTATTATTTTTTGGAAGGAGCACTTAAATAGTGCATAAACACCACTTTGCGTGTGCCTGTGTGTGTGGGTGCGTGCGTGTGTGTGCGCGTGCGTGGCAACAAGGGTCAATACATTTTACGAGAGACGTGCGAACTGATGCTGGGAGTATTGAGCGCTTGCCTTTAATTTGTAGATAATGTGCCCCAGTTGGATGTTTAAAAGACGAGGCCGTATATCCAGTGTGTTGTCTCTGTCGGATGTAGGAGTGTCAATGCATGCAGACTCAGTTGTTATCATCCCTGCTCTAATTATTCAGCCACCATTTTCTGTGGCACCAGATTCTACTGATTGGCTTCGCTCTAAATAGTGCAGATGGAAGAGAATGATTCATTTTGCCTTTAAAAAAAATATATACAATGATCTGTTCGTTAATTTGTGATGTTTCTGTCACTTCGTAACAACCCACACGACGGAGAATTTAAATTATTATTATTATTTTTTTTTTTTAACATTTTCATCCGTTTTCTTTACGCTCTAAAGCTGACGATGCCTGATGATTATGAACCTTATTAGTGAACACATTTGAGATAATCCTCTCAGCATTTGTTTGTAGTTGTTCAGTGAGCGCGTCTCTGCTCCTGGTCTCCATCGGTGGCCTTGGCAGTGCCCTCTGCCAGCTTGCAGCTGCGGCGAGGACTTCTGTGCTGCTTTGTTGTATGTAATTGGATTACAAGGTCTATTTCGATTATGCACACTGTACATCGCACTGTCCCGTGACTGAACGAGATGTATACTGTGTGTGTGTGTGTGTGTGTGTGTGTGTGTGTGTGTGTGTGTGTGTGTGTGTGTGTGTGCTGAGGGAGGGGGGGCAAACAGTCACTGGAGCGGAAAGAGTGCTTGAGATGGGAAGAGATGTAGATAACGCAGTGGAAAACAAACTTCCATTTTCCGTTGTTTTTCAACGCCGTGTTCCGCTCATTTTGCACGCGTCGTCTGTGATTTGTTGTCTCATGCTGCTGCTGTGTGTTTCAGATATGTGTCATTTTTAATAAACTTTATTTTAAGGGGGGAAGCTAGGTCTATTATCATACATGCATATGCATTAGTACTGCGTATTTTCCTGGGCTCGGCCGCGCCTCCTAGAATGGCACACAAGTCTCTGCTTATTTTTAGAGGCTCAGTATGAAATTATATTTCGGATCACACCGCTACACCATTTCAAGATAAATTAGACCTTTTCTTTGTCCTATTTTCTGTCATTAATTGGACATTCATTAGCTTATTACTGACGGTTTGTTGCTTTGGTTTGGCTCCATGTCAGCACACCTGCACCCGCGAGGAGAGGAGGGGGGGAGGGATGGATGGGAGAGGAGGGGGAGGACACACTCATTCTTCTTTGTCATGATTTGGGAGGTTGCTTGTCATTTTATGGAAATACAATTGAGACAAACTCAGCTGAGGGCTGTGTGGGAATCTCAGGCCTGATAGGCCACAACAGGGCCTGACAAACTGCAAAAGGCTGAAATAAGTAACGCAATGCATGCGTTTCTAACCCGCCCAGAAACGCGACGGCCGCTTTGGTGTGGAACTTGAGGAGATCAAAACGCGAATTGTCCACATTTCAAGGGGAAACGCCATGTGTTGATAGAGGTGGAGTGAGAGCTCTCGCTATAATTATTTCATCAATTAATGTGATTCCGGTTTCATCCAGTTTCAGTCGACAGGCCTCCTGCAACACACGCTCCCATTAAGCCGAGGACGGTGTTCCTGCAGATGTAAAACACGTCGGCTCCTATATATTACGCCTGCACTTGATTTTGATATAAACCTCGTGTTTCCCTCCTTTTTAGATGTATTTACACTCGTGGAATCTGTCTGTCTTGTCTGCGTGTAAGCAATGAGATGAAATGACATGTCATTAAATGTCAAATTGATTTCAGTAAATGACATGAAATTTCAACACGTGAGTCCGGAGGGCAGTTTGGGCGTCTGACCTGCTGCACCTGTATTCCTCTTTCCTTTGCGAGGGACTGCTGTGTGTAGAAGACCGGCCTGGTCCACGGGCCGTGAGCACATTTGGAATCACACCCGATCCCGACTGGAGGACCAGTGCTGGAGGAGGGGGAGCCCGGTAATTGCGCTATGAGTCAGACTCTCGTGGCTACCATGAACTCCGATGCTGCGTCTGGATTGGACAACTGAGGCTTTAGTGGTTGATGGGAGTAGTGTGACAACACCCGCTCTCCAAAAATCCTGTTTTTTTATTTCGGGACTGGGAGGTGCTTTTTGGGGATTCACTGTTTGTGCGCACGGCGTAAGAGTAGGGGATGCGCAGGGATTTAGTGAGTCCACGTAGTCCATAAAGTGAAGAGGCAGACCCGTATGCAGACCTGCTTGGTATAAATCCACACCGCACTGAGATCTAGACTTTGGATGGATTCCACCTCACACATGTCCAATAACGCACAACAGTCACATTCGATCGTAACATGAAAAGGGACTATATGTCTTATTTCTCTGCGTCCCCGCCGTGGCCGCACTACACCTGTCATTTTCCCTGGAGAGGGAGAGGGAGAGAGACAGCTCCACGGTATAATAGCTCCATGTCACACTCAGGTTATCTCACCTCGTTGTGCTCCGGCGAGCAAAGCCTGTTTTCATCCGTTTTCATTGTCAAGTTGTTGGCGCTCTAGGTTTTTGGCAGTTGACCCGCGCGGCACAAACGCGTCCGTCCGAACGCGTCACTCGGTCTCACATTCAGTCTGGGCATTTTTTCTTTTGGTGTGTCTAGATACACACGAACACGTCAGCCAATATGAGCTCTTGTTTTATTGCGCTGGAGGCGCATTAACGTACTTTTATCAACGCTAAGATTTGCTAAGCAACAGTAGCCCACGTATGACTTCAGCCCAGTTAAAACCAGTCGGACGTTCCCAAACGTCCCGCAGAAGGGGATTTGCACCGCTGACCCAACAGGTTTTACGCACAACAGTAGACCAGTAGCCCGTTGCCCTCTCCATTACGCACGGAGAAAGATCGACCGTCGTGACTTGAATGACAAAACCCCTCCCAACAATCTTCCTTTAACATCCCCTCATCGACTATTTCTTTCACTATCTCTCCTGTTCTGCTTACTATCAAACAATTTATGCCCCGTCTCTGAGGGAGAATCTGGGAAAACACATCCCTCTAGAAATCTGACACTCACTTCAACAACGGAAACCATCCTTTTGAAGTGGGTGATGTGAATTTCCAAATGCTGAAATGGCTGCCTAATATATTACTGACACTGCACAAACCTTGTATATGGGTTGTTTACCCCCCTCCTTGTATGTGAGTGTGCATGCATAGTGTATTCACGGCCCTAATTTCATGTCTTGCAGTTTTTCTTCAGTGTTCCTCTCAGTGAAATGACACCACCTCACAAACGATTTCCTTTCTGACTGCACACAATAGCAGAGACACATTGTCATGCAACCCTAATGCATATCTCAATCTGGAGTCATTGAATAGTAAATGAGCAGCACCCGCTATCAAATATGATCATATCTTTTTGCCTTTTATGTTCTGCCTTTTTCTGTAGCATCACTGAAAAAGGCTGCATCGCCACTGACTTCAATGCCTCATCTATTATTTGGCCTGAATGCGTTTTGTGTGCAGTTATCTCTAGTGCGACATGGTTCACCACGTAGAAAATCTACTTGCTATTATGAACGTATATATGCAATCTGAAATGTATTTATGTGACTTTGTGTGTGTGTTTTGAAGGAGAGTGAGAGTGGGAGGGAGGAGTGGGTTTTATAGCCCTGTTTTTCTATGCACGTGATGGTGTGTGTGTGTGTGTGTGTGTGTGAATGAATGTAGATGAGACAGAAAAAGCTGCATTATGCATAGCGGTTCACCATAGGCAATATCCTTGCTTCTCCAGCATACATATTCATACTCCATTTTCATATCCACTGAAAAAACAGGGGAAAAAGTGCAAATGTATTTGAGTGTACAGCAAAGCAAGATTTGAGTGAAAAGGGAAAAACCAGAAAAAAGAAAAGCGAAGGTTAAAAAAAGGAACCAGTATCGGGGTAAAAGAAACAGTGAGGGGTTCAGCCGACAGGAAAGATGTTAACCCGAAACCACTTTGACCTTCTTTATTGTAACCAATGCATAGGCTTGAAGAGGGACATGAACATGCAGCTCATGATGGGATGAGAGCTGCTTCTTTGCTCCTTCTCTCTCTGCTGGGGAAAGGCTGGAGCCTGGGGCTATGGAAGGTCTCTAACCATCCGAGGTTAGATGTTGCCCAAATAAAGAGGAAAAACAAGGTTATTGTGCTCCATGTTGTTTGCATGACATGTTTACAGTTGAGCATGATAGTTGGCTGATGTTTCTTTAGTTTCCCCCGTGGTCATCGAAACATTTTATTGTAATATCATGGAAGGCTTGGATAATTAATTTATGTCCTTAATCACGTTACTTGATGCAACATACGTTTAAAAGTAATGCCTATTGTTGTCCCATTCGTACACCTCAACTGTCAGATATCCTAAAGAGGTCAAGGCTCCAGGGATGACAAAAAAATAAAAAAATAAAAAAGAAGTCTGCTATTGTACAAATTACAGCTCTCCCATGTCATATCGCACATGACCAAGAAATGCAGCCGGGGTAACGCAGATGCAGTTTCTAGGCAGATGCTTCACTTTCTTCACCATCGCGTGGTCGGCGTCCCCGTGATGGTCTTTTCTGCTGGAGGCGGTAATCCACGCAGCGTAAACCGGGGGCTCGCGTCCATGTAGTCGTACACACGTCTCTTTGCTTGCTTGAGTGTGTTTATGTGAACTCGGTGACCTGGATTCATACCATAGGACAAAGCCATTAGGCATCGCATCATAAGCTCCTGCTTTTTACAGGGTTTTCCCTCTGAGTTTGAGTTGTTGTGTCCGAGCTGTTTTGAATTAGTTTGAGGCCATTTTTGATCATATCATACGATGGTTTTGAAGTTGTTTATTTTCGAGCAGATCATCCAGTTTTAGAGCATATCGGGAATAAGCGGTAGTTTCCAACCTGAGGGCCACAGCGCATGTAAGGAATGGCATAACAAATTTGAGGAGCAGGGATTCTAGAGAAGGAGAAAAGGCATAATTCAGCTCAAGACTTCCTCAATACATATGTTCTTCATTTAGTAAGTTATGGTCCAATTAGAATAAATTAGATGATAAAGCAGGGTATGCTTTAGGATGTGCTTGTGATTGACAGGTTGCTACCACGCCTTTTTTTTAACTTGAACTCTTCCATAGGGTGTTTTCATTGCTGGAACATTTTGCACACCTCAAATGTCTTATTCAGTGTTCGGTTGAACTTGGCTCCCTCCTCTGATGTCACTCGTGGTTGCAAAAAACCAAGAAGGTGGAGATGAGTCTTAAAAACGGCCGTCCACAAACCGATGGGGAACGCCACGATGAATGCATCCACTTATATATACGGTCCACTGATGACATTCCAAGTGGTGGTAGTATTAATGATTGAACACTTGACGAAACCTAAAAAAAAGAAGAAAAAACCCAATATCTAATGACAGCCAGTGTTTCTCTGTGGTGAAATACTATCAAACACTTCAATGAAGGCCATCCAGTCTATCAGAGTTGCATAATGAAGCGTTACTAGAGCCCATTTAGTCAAGCTTTTGAGAGATCACTCAACAGAAAAGGCTGCCGACTAGTAGTCTGGTGTGTACCATTATTAACTTCTTATCCAGAGCTATTGTTTCTTTCATGAGGACCTTTACAGTGAAAACTGTTTTTGTCGTGAAAATGGTCTGCTTCTAAATATAGCTTTCGTCATCAGAGAGAAGCAGGTCACTGTCACTGGTATCATCCGCTAATAGCTTCCTCCTTATTTGCTCGGTATGGAAAACCCTTCCGTGTGTTGCTCGCCCAGCGTTGCATTATGGGGCTCTCTCCGTGGTGCTGAAAGGTGCAGATCAGTCCGCCTAGCTGCCTGGGAGAGTGATTGACACGGATTCGAACGGTAGGATTGATTGAACTTGACCTGAATTCCGATTTTTTGAACACAGAGGATGTGCTCCAATTTTAGCTGGTAGGCAGGAAAACAATGACTCTTCCTCCTCCGCATCTCCGCCGTGCCTCGAGCAGCGATCACATCTTTTTCCCTCTCCTGGTAGCTGAGTTTGACATGAAGAACTGAGGGAGTCGTTTAACATTAACCTCTCGATCTCTTTGACCCTACCGCGCACAGCTGACACACATGCTCACTCACTCGGTTGCATCCACACACCTTTGCACCTGAGCACCTTTACCCCGGAGCAGCCACCCATGTCCTGTCGACAATGATGCCCTCCCGCCCGACTCCCCGATCCCTCCTTCCGCTGCACACCCACACACGCTCGAGAACAAGGGAAGTCGGACACCACACGGTGCGATTACAGACTGGATTGACTGTGTGTGTTAAATGTGAAAAGGAGATTATGTGGGTTTAACTCTCTGTGTCTGGCATACAAATTCCAACCGTGACATTACCTGTCTGTAGTGTGGCAGGAAAAGACGAGAGAAAAGTGTCGTGGAGGGGTAAAGGTGAAAGACTGATGGCAGATGGGAAACACAAAGAAATAGACGGGAACTCGGAGAGATAATATAGAGGGATGCAGACAGACGTGTCACAACAGAGAAGGGAGGATGGAGGGGAAATCACCTTATCTCAATTTGAGTTTCATCCCTAATCCCTGCATTTTCTCCTATGATTCATCCCATTCACATCATGATATTAATGTCATTATGTCACTGCATATTGCTGTTTATACAGGACAGAACAGATAACTAAATCCTGTTATGTATCAACCCTTTCCACAGCCTTGCCAAGCATTAAGAACTTAGATAGTGAGCTTCTGTCTCTGGTTTCTAGGTACCAATGATACCCATTGATGTAGAGGATCTGTAGAAATTAGAGTCTAAATGACATCTGAGTCTTTATATCTCCACTGATGTTTCTTCCCGACACCCCATTTTCTCCCAGTGCAGAGAGAATTAAAGCGATAAGGCTAATCCAGGCATTGTTGACACAATCCAGGAAAAGGGATTAATTAAGTATCATTGTCTGAGAAGAAAAGTTCTCTGGCTCGGGGCACAGCGTCTTCCCCTGGCCCGTAGCCCAGCTGAGCTCAGCACTTCTTCACACTCCTTTTCACTGCTACCCCCCTGGTCACAGCAGACGCACATACAGAAACACACAGATCCCAAGCGGCGCCTCGCTCCCTCACTCTAATCTGGAGGAGGGCGTTTGAGAGAGAGGATATATGGTGGTCTATCTCCCCGAGGACAACTTATCTGGCTGCAGCGGTTCATCTGTGCCACGACACCATTGTTTTACAGCAAACATCTGTGGTTTCCAGCTCCTCGGGCTCGTACGGCTACAGATAAAGGACCTACGGTGGATATGACAGAGCGGAGCAGTGCAGCAGTTTGCTGTCACGCCAATACTTTGTTCTGCTGAATGACAGCATATCAACAGAAAGGATGGGGGTGATGGAGTCAAGTTATGTGAGCCATTTTCCCCTCTATTGAGAGGAAGATTTCCGAGGGACTAGTATATTAGAGCGGAGATATTAGGATAATGCACATGGGATGAGATGGATGGCTGCAGTTTGGCACACAGGGTGGAATTTGTTTGGGTTGAGGTGACCTGAATGCAGCTCGTATACTTTATGTGGGTGTTAGATGGGGTAGTATCCTGAGTAATATTTTAAAGTGGGACATGCTCATATACAACATATATTCTTATTCCACTGAAATAGAGTGGATGTGTTTTGTGGTGATCCGGTAGTTTACGTTGCTGTGGAGAGTTCGGTTCTTAGAACCAGGCCTCAGAAATGAGGAGTTCCTTTTATGTCACGCTGTCTTCAAGAAAAACACCCAGCGCATACCATGAACTCATATAGGGATGGGATATAGAAACACTCGGAGTAAGTTGATCTGGGTGACTTTCCATTCATGTCGTAAATATCATCATGAGTGAAAAAGCTGTTCAACCTGCCATCATGGTGACAAGTGAAAAAAACAGCCTGCTTTTAAAAAAGTACAGGAAACAATGATTTATTGATTTGTTCGTCTTTTATTTTTTGCAGGGACATCTTTTGATTTATGATAATCTTAATTAACATTACTTGTTTGCCACTAAAAAAGGATGTTCACTAAAATAAGATGTGGGTCTCATCTGTAACATGATAAGTGCCATATTAAGAGTTTTAAGCATATTTGGTGATTATCGGGATGATATCGTGAATCACAATTATTTTGGTCTGGATAATCGTGACATGAGGTTTGCGTATTGTCCCATGCCTTATCTCATATCTTATTACCTCAGGGGTCATTTCAGTGTGAATGCTGCCTGTATGTCACACACTCTGCCAACTAACTAATTCTGTCTCCCTTTCTCTCATCCTAACAGTCAACAGTGAGGATGTTGTCTCTACGCGGCTGTACTTTGTGAACGCCTCCCTGCAGCGGGTGACCTTCTCCAGCTCGGTGGGGGTGTCCCTGCCCTGCCCTGCGGGCGGCGCCCCCCATGCCGTCCTGCGCTGGTACCTGGCCGCCGGAGACGACATTTACGATGTGCCCCATATCCGCCATGTGCATGCCAACGGCACCCTCCAGCTCTACCCCTTCTCCCCCTCTGCCTATAACAGCATTATCCACGACAACGAGTACTTCTGCACTGCTGAGAACCAAGCAGGCAAGATTCGTAGCCCCAGCATCCACATCAAAGCAGGTGAGCGGTGCACACGCCGGATGCAAAGTAAACCCATGGCCAAAGGGATCTTTTGATTTCTTACTTATTGTACCATGTCACACAACGCTATGCTTGTTTTTAGCTCTGCATGCATTTTGAATGATGACACCTAGCATAGCTTGTTGGATGTCTCTTGAATCAAGTTCTGCACCCGGAGGTATAAACTTAGGGGTATAAAAAGAGTAATGCCTTTGCAGCCTGTCTTCACATCCCATATATTTTTTTAAGAAATCAACCAAAGTGGGTGCATGGTGTAGCACTATGCTAAACTAGCTCAGTCGCACCTCCATTGTTAAGCAGAACCTAATGCTATTAAGAGTGAAATGGAGTCTCCACAAGTTGAGAGTGGCGGACACAAACCGGGGCCTTTGTGGTTCCCAGCTGGCACCAACAGGGCACCCCAACAACATTTATAGACTGCTCTTGAATTCTCCATATACAATGTTTACTCCAATTATATTAAATCATTCTGGAACGGGACCAATCTTTAAAGTTGGTCTCCAGCTTTTAGTTTTGGACCTTCATTAATATGGTAGATTCACAAGAGACATCCTAACTTTATTCCCTAGTGTAGGTCAGGCTTCAAGAAAAGCCTGGATCCTACAATTCCCATAATGCACATCTTTAATACGCCACATCTTCAGATTGTAACACAGACTTTCTGTTAAAGATTTTAAGTCTCAAGCCCAATCTGAGATAACCCTGATGGCCTGTGTGTGTAAATCTGGTGGAATGCCCCTTTATGAGCACTGAGGTTATACCTCAAATAAAAATCTCTTAAACTATAAACAGTTACCTTTGTTATACTTAAAATTCACAACAGCGACACCGTGCTTGGGCTGAGCATCTGTAAATATGGTCGACCGAGCGGCATTCATATTGGCGTCCTAAATCAACACCGTCTCCCAGCGGGGGTGGTGTCTCCGAGCGCAGCGGCTTGACCCTTTATCGTATTAAAAACCCTCGAGGAGACGGACACGCAGCCGCACGGACAGTTGGTCCGGTGACCTGTCTGCACTCCCTGCCAAGGTCAAAGCTGGAGAGAGGTGCTGAACACACCGAGGGAAGGTGTTACTGCTCTTTCTCCCTCTCTCTCTCTCTCACACACACACACACACACACACACACACACACACACACACACACACACACACACTCTAAACACATGCATACGACCTAATGTGATATGCACTGGATAAAACAGATGCATGCATGCACGTTCACGTGCATATGCACACTCACTCACTCACTCACTCACTCACTCACTCACTCACTCACTCACTCACTCACTCACTCACTCACTCACACAGACAGACACACAAACACACACACACATACACACACACACACACACACACACACACACACACACACACACACACACACACACACACACACACACACACACACACACACCAGCCTGTGCGTAGCTCATGCCAGCAAGCCTCCTGTCTCCCAGTCTCTCCATCTGTCCATGGACTGGAAAGTCCCCTACACACACACACACACACACACACACACACACACACACACACACACACACACACACACACGGAGCCATTTTCGTCAAGCTGGCTCTTGGTGTTTAGTTGCCAGCTCTTTGTCAGGGTGTTTGGCAGGAAAGATTTGGGAGAGTCAGCCTCAGACATGAAAAGATGTGAACGGAATCATGAAAAAAAGTGGATTTTCAGGTCATGGTAATAGCCAGGCAGACATTTTGACTCTGTTGATCAGTCCTGCACGAAGAGACAGTCAGCAGTTCCATACCGCACACATGGATACAAACAAAATGATTCTCCAAAATGTTGCCAGATTGTCTCCTTCGCCCCCCCCCCCCCCCCACACACACACACACCCATATGGCCTGTGTGGTCCCTAGAGGAGGACAGTCCCTCCAGCGTGAGAGTGACCTTCCAGCCAGCCTCAGTGTTGGGATGACCTTCCCGCCCAAATAATTACAACAATTAATCAATTAAATGCTGAGGCAACCACAACTCCACAGCTCCATAACCGGGGCTCACGTGCATGTGTGTGCACCTCATTACCTCCAGAGTCCCACACAACACCCCACTGCACGCTCACACACATACACAACCCTGCAGTTGCCATGGGCGACAGAGGCGTGAGCGCTAGGGTGTGGCATGCCCCGTCTCAGGTGGCGCAGGAGAATGATGGCAGCTGACAGCTCGCAGTATGACACCCCCCAAAAAATCTGCCCCACCCCCACTCCCCCTCGCCATCCGTCTCGTCCTCACTCCCTCTCTCTTCACATCTTCACATCTCTCTCTATCCCTCCCCCTCTTTCTCACCCTCTCCCATGCATGCTGATTGTGGGCCAATAATAGCACTAGCACCTGTCTGGATAGCTCTGCATTTATGAAAATCACTATGGGGGCTGCTTGTTTTCTTGTACCCTATGTGCTTTTATTTGGCTCCCTCATTGCAGCAAATCTTGTTTTCTGTATTCATATCATCACGCTGCTTTTTGTTTAGAAAAATATCAATGTGGTTGAAAACATTTTAATGTTTGATAGCTTTCAGAAGGAGGTTTGAGTTACAGCTAAACAGCTAGGAATGTTGCATAGTTTTAGACAAAAATGATTTACAGTAAGAATCACCATGAAGAGCGTATGGCACTCCAAGCCTGGTCTAAATCCTGGACTGATGAATTCTCAGACCACACCTGTGTCTTTGCTGGGTTTAGCTCCTACACACACTTGTGTACTTACCGCTGATCAGTTTCAAATTCATGTTGTAGTTTCAGATTCTCTAACTGCCGTCAACAAAGGACATCGGTTTAGTTTTCAAAAAGATCCTTCAGTTGTCAAACTGAGTATTATCAAAGGAAAAAGGCAGAGAAAAAAATCTATATTTTACATCTAGAATAAAACAGTTTTAAGCATTTTTTTGTGAATTGAGCGTAACCCCTAAAGCAAAGCTTTGTGTGTGTTACATATCTAGCAGTTTGGCAGGATCTACAGCCTCAGGAATAAGGCCTTCCTGTATTTTAAGGATCTCCTCTCACATTTCTTCCCAATGCCTTTCTTCACTTTCTCTTCTCAAGGATGCATGAATCATTTTCACTTTGGGTAACAAGTTAAGCTCGTTTGTGCTAGAAAAACATTCTGCCGGAGTCCGAGGGTTTTTTTCGTCGTTTCGTGCAACCAAGTCCACAAACTTGAAAAAATGAAATGAGGACACCTGTTTGATGAGCTGAGCTGCCCTTTGTCCCGACCCAAACACACAAACCTATGTAGAGCCGGGCAAAGACGGCAGGTTTTTAGTTCCCGTCCCTCCATCTGCCCTTCTCATCTTTGGTCCAGCTGACATTTCCCTACTAATACAATAAGTAGGATCCCTTATCCTGACACACACGGACTTCTCTTATACTATCCATTCAATAATGAAACCTGCATCCATTCATTTCTCCCGTATGTCATTATTTTTCCATTTCTCCTTCTCTGTGTTTTTGCTGCTCGCTTTATGAATAAGTAAATGCAGTATTTGGTTTCCCCGTCGTTAATTATTGAAGCGACAGTGATACAAGACTTGCCTCCCAGTGCGCCCAGTGCACCAGACCCATGTTTTAGCTCGTTCCTAGGCAACCAGGCTGCATATAGTCAGGCATCAGTAAGATCCTAATGATTCTGCTGCGCATGCGATGAGGGGGAGTGCAATTTACACACAAATCAGTTGGGCTACCATTTGCATCCTGTCACACGGCTTAAGAGAATGAATATGTAATGTTTTTTTCCCCCTCTGTGTCTTTCATATCTCGGGGAAGGAACGTGTGTTAAATGACAATGCTATCACAACATTTGCTTCTTGCTTACATGGTTGTGGACGAGGGCTTGTTGCCATACACGGACACTATTTGACTCATTTTAAAGTGTGGTTGAACAACACTGTCTTAGAGGGGTCAAATCACAGGAAATACACACCTGGATGACCTTGACTGGGTTTGAACTCTGACTGAACTGACATGTGATGACTGTTATTATTGCCTGGAACATGTCAGGCAGGTTTTAAACACTCTATGAGAGGCACAGTGGGCATTAGGGATTTTCCCTGCTATTGACGAGAGGCGGAAGGGTCAATCAGAGAGTAAATAAATGATTGAAAGAATTGGCTCGGGCACAATAGCCGAGGCGACTCAGTCGATCCTGGCTATTGATCCGGAGGTAGATGGCATCACTGAGAGGCAGGCGCTGCCTGAGTGAAGAATTGAAATGAAGACTTGATTGGAATTATTTGTCCTTTAGCTTTGACTTGTTTACAAATGAGGCTTCCGCTCACATTAGCGTCCTGTGTGTCAGGTGGCCACAGTGAGAAGTGAAATGCTCTCCGGAGGATATCTCATTGCAACCATTCATTAAGCTGAGGTACAAAGCAGCATTAGTGACAACACAATTGATTTTCTGAAAAAAAAAACCCCAACCCAAATCCAATTTGATAAACTTTGGCTGTGTTAGGCACGGTCACAAGTACTGTGTACTCTTATGATGTGAGATTCAGTTTTAACAAAGCTGAAGGAATAGTCGCCGCTCTCCTCCAGTCTGAGCTGCGTCACAAGTCAGGAAAGAAGAAAAGGAAGGGTCCAAGGTTCAGCCAATTATGAAAAAGTAGAACGGTGTAGAAAACAATGGACAGAATCTGAAAAAGACTTGGGAGATTAAACCTCGGACTTTAAGGTGAAAGACTCCCCAGCATTCGGACAAGGACATCGGCCTCGGTTCCACTGGGTTCCAGTGACAGTGGCGGCTGGCATAAAGCATTATTAATGAGCAAGGAAACTGGCCTTCAGGCTAGGCGTTAATTATATCACTGGAGAGCTGGGGGAGAGAGCGAAAACACGGGAGGGCGGGGCCACTCCCTGTGTTGTGTGTGTGTGTGTTTTACATTGTTAAGCCATTACTGTCCTCATTTCTAAGGGAAGCCTGCTTGAATAGCGGTGATAGATTGTGTTAGATTGTGATGCCAGAAACACTCCCCAACCTCAGCCTTTCTAAGACCTCGGCTCGTTTCTGTAATTTCTGTCTCATTTTTCTATATAAAGTCACAGGAGAAGAATGTGGCAATGCCCCTTTATATAGTAAGCTCAGCTCAGAAATAACAGGCCAGTGTTCATTCAGTCAAGCCAGCCCGCCCTTGAACTACCCGTCTCTCCTCCGCACCAAAAATAATCCATTAATTTGATTTTACGTTACTTCATTTATTTAATGAAAATGCATTGTCACATTTCTCACTAATCTAAATGTGAGGGAATTAACTGGAGAGATAATTTGGTTAGCTACAGGCTACTGTTTTCATCATTAAGCCCGTCTTAATGGTGTGCGCTGGCTGAAGCCTCCCAGCCTGGTGCTCCGGGTGTCATGTGCAGAGGGTGTGTTTCTGATGCCTGGCGCCTGCATGTGACGGGTCCCTCGGCCGTGAGCAACCCTCCACTCCTCGCCGTCGCACAGCATCTGTGGCGTTGTTCTTTAAAAGGCCAAGGGCCACTCACTGTGTATCCCGTTCAACCCGGCTCCACGCCAACCCTCCTCACAATCACAGCACGACTTCAGAAATTGGGACTGAAGAGAGAAACGAAGGCTTAACGGGCTTCAACAGGACACCAGACAAGTCTGTTCCCGAGGTCTGCCCCGGCTTGAACTGTGCCCTAAATCACTAAAAGATGTCGACATGTGTCGGAGGAATAAATTGTTACTTTTGTACACTAGCGATGAGTTAATTAACGGAAAATTAATTTTGATAATCGTCATTTATTCCACCTTAATAAATTCCATGCTCCCTTAATATCATGACAAATTTAACACCTTTTGGTTTTTGAACTGTTGTTCGGACAAAAAACATTGATCAAAGTTATAATGTTCTGTTTGGTATTCCAAAAGCCTAAATCCCAAACATTTACTGCTTCCAGATTTGCAAATATGACCATTTCATGATTTACTGTTAATATAATAAATGTAATATCTGTTGATGATGATGAAATAAACAATATGAAGGCATAATCTTGGCCTCTTGCAAATGATGATGACTATTTTTAACTTTTCTCTAGGATTTGCTAACAAACTTACGTGCAGGCTGGCTTTAATCACATAACAAATGAAAATGTCTGTTCCTAACTTTCACTTCCGCTTTGTCATCGGTTAAAACAAAAGGTTACAGTTTGTTCGGCCTCATTCCCCCTTGCTGAGACATCCAGCCGCCACCAAACGACATCCTTCCATTGACTGACGTCCGTTCTTTTGTCCACACCTCAGTGTTCAGGGAGCCCTACACCGTCCGTGTGGCCGACCAGCGCACCATGCGGGGTAATGTCGCCGTGTTCAAGTGCCTCATCCCCTCAGCCGTCCAGGAGTACGTCAGCGTGGTTTCCTGGGAGAAAGACACCGTCTCCATCGTCCCAGGTAGGAACTATAAGCCAAACTTTAAAGGTTCACAAAAACACCAAAACGTCCACCTTTCATGTTCCTGTCCTCTCTCACTGAAATGTAATGTCACTGCAAACTCCATTCGCACGGCCACGCAAGTTATATTTGGCTGAGTGTGTGCTCAGTCTGTTTGATCAGGTGGTGGATAATAATGGAAAGCAAATGATCTAATGTCATCCCAATATGTCAATGGACTCGAGAACATTGGCCCTGAGAGAAATGAGAAACAGCTCCTGTTATTTTAAGGCTGAATAAATCCCAGACCAAAAACGCAGTCTAGTTCCGCCAGAATTTTGAAAATGAGATTTTTCTAACCCGATTTTGCCATGTCTGCGATTGTTAACAGCCCTTAATCAATACTAATCAATGTAATTGTGTCACTGGCATCTCCTTTTTTGTCAGTGAGAGAAGACGGAGGAAGTTTTTTTTTCCAAAAAAAAAGGTCCAATCATTCAAAAAGAAGTCTGATGAAATGGCCTTTGCTTGGCACATCTTTGGCTCCTCACTCACAAACTGACACCGCTGTGGTTAATAGCTGTGTTAGAGGGATAAATCAGGCATTAGTGGACGTGTGTGTGTGTGTGTGTGTGTGTGTGTGTGTGTGTGTGTGTGTGTGTGTGTGTGTGTGTGTGTGTGTGTGTGTGTGTGTGTGTGTGTGTGTGTGTGTGTGTGTGTGTGTGAGAGAGAGAGACAGGGTGTGTGTGTGTGGGCTGGGGATCTAATTTGATGAGTGATAGATCTGTTTAACTGCTCATCACAGTCACCCAAAAGAGAGCGGCCACACCTCTGGGTCTCTGCTGTGACTGGAGCTCTCATCTCGTCTCCCGTCTGATCCTCCATTCACACCATTCCACGTGGAAGCGAGGAATGATAATACCGGTTTGAAACGGAGCGTCCTGCATGCTGCTGCGTGCGTGTGTTTGTGTGTGTGTGCAGGCTTGTGCGGTGCAGTGTTAACATTTGCTCCGCGGAGCAACGGCAAATTGCTGGGTGTCAGATGAGACTGTTTAGGTCAGATGATACGTATTGCTCTCTCGGCCCCTTATCTCGGTCTCTGATACCGAGCAGCCCTTTCATCTCTTTAAATAGTGTGTGTGTGAGTGTGTGTGTGTGTGTGTGTGTGTGTGTGTGTGTGTGTGTGTGTGTGTGTGTGTGCCTGCGTGTGTGCGTGTGTTGTGTGTGTGTGTGCCTCTTTGTATGGCTCTGTCCTTCACTCGGGAGCACTCATTGATCCAGCACAGCTGTGTGTTGTGTTGTGTTGTGGTGTGGTGTGTGTGTGTGTGTGTGTGTGTGTGTGTGTGTGTGTGTGTGTGTGTGTGTGTGTGTGTGTGGCCTGAGGGGGGTTTCCAGTCTGGATCGATAGAGCTTGCTGTTGGATTCCCCTCTCTCTTGTCACGGATCCCTCGGTGTGAGTGTGGTGAGATCGGGACGTTCTGTTTGACAGCAAAACATGTACAGATGAACAAGCAAGATCATGCGTGTGGTGAACATGTGCACACACACACACACACACACACACACACACACACACACACACACACACACACACACACACACACACACACAGATACAGATTACTACAACTGATCAGGCAAGTCATCCATATGCTTAATTAAAAAAATAAATAAAAAGAAAGCTGGACTATAAGCTGCCCTATGACCATAAATACAAACCGTATATTTACAGAATATTCGTATCAATAATTTCACGTGAAAATAAGTTAATGTTGAAGGTTCTTGATATGTTTCGATCGTGACCAGATGTTAAAAGAATTGGATATTTACATTACAGTATATTCTGTGGTAAATAATATACAATGATAAGGAGATTAATCAATTATCAACAGAAAAATAATTGGCAACTGTTTTGATATTTGCTTGCTTGTTCCAGCTTCTCTTGTGGTGATTTGCAGCTCTGCTCTGTTTCATATGATGGACACTGTGTCGACAAAAATGATGAATTCAGAAAGAATTCCATAATGAAAATAATCATCTGAATTTGCATTTGAAAAGCGTTTTTTTTTTTTTTTTTCTTTCTGTGTTTCTCTCTTTCTTTCCAGAGCTGATGAATAGGTCTTATTAGTAACACAGTGCTGCTCTTCTTCTTTCCGTCCGTCTCTGGCTCGGAGCCTCCTCTCATCTCTTTTCCTCCCTGGTACAGACTGGTGGCCTGTGTCAGCATCATGGCCACACACACACACACACACACACACACACACACACACACACACACACACACACACACACACACACACACACACTCGTGCACCCCTCCATCCTTCCATCCACTCCATCTATCAGCTCCTGGTGGCACGTACAGCTTTCTCTCTTTCGATAGCACTCGAGATGCTCTAGTGCTTTGCCATTTATTAGGGACACTGTATGCCAAGGTATTGGCTTGACAGGATGACAGATGTCACACAGACGGCTGTGTTGGTCAATAAAGCTGAGTTTGAATGGGCTTTGATGAAGAGGCAGGAGGGTGTTTGCTGACAGCTGGCCTCACTGCGAGACGACCCTGCCTGGGTGTCATGTCAGTTTTTGACAGCCAAATCTGTTTGCGTTGAGGCCCGTTCACGGAGCATTGTGGGGGGGGGGGGGGGGGGTGGGGGGAGACAGGCAGACAGGCAGACAGGCAGTCAGGCAGACAGTCAAACAGACGAGGGCTTTGTGTGTTGACTGGCTATCCTGGTTTTTACTCCCCTGTCATACCTCCCCTTCTCCCGCTACCTCTCTATCTAGCTTGTCTCTCCCTCTAATTGATGGTTTGCTGGTGTTGCTGTTGGTTAGAAAATTAGCATTTGTTTGCTTGTCAGTCGGGGAAAAGAAAGAGGATGCTCTGTTGACGGGTGTGTACGAAGGAACTACATTTGTGTGTGTGTGTGTGTGTGTGTGTGTCACTTTGTTAGTATCCATCTCCTTCTTCAGTCGGTGCTTAAAACAGTGTGAGTTTTATCTGGTCACCATGGTAACGGGTGCGAACCGGCGGGCGGAATGAGGAAGGTGTGAGGATGCATCGCTGCCTGATTTTTATTAGACACACACACACACACACACACACACACACACACACACACACACACACACACACACACACACACACACACACACACACACAGATGACATACAGCATATGGCCATACAGGTCATTGCTGTCAGGAGAATTAATCTTTTATCTCCAAATGTGGAGATTTTAAAACTTGTCTTTCTGTTTCTCTGTCTTTCTGGTTTTGTCGTGCACATAAATGTGAAACCAATAAATTACTTTGGCCAATGTACTGTATCTGCAAATACCCTCTTGTTCAGATATATCTGTGTATATGTCGGCTGATGAGTAACAAGAAATTGCATTACAGACCTGCCAAAGATATTTTTAATGTAATATGTCTGTGTCACAGCAACATGCGTTCAAAATAAATATAGCAGATAAATCATTTTTTTAAGCTATTAAATATCGGTAATGGTGTCGTACTCGGATATGGAGAATTGTTTGGGCTATTACATACGAATCCTGTGACGTTAGATCAGAAACTTCATTTTTATGTGAATCATATTCGTACTGTTGTTGAATATATTAAACTCGTGACACCTGAGTAGCTTCATTAAATGTTGAAGAAAACACTGTCAGTGTGAGTCAGGAATATATGCCTTCACCACCATGGTTTAGTGTTACATTTCCTCCAATCTGCTACCTTAAATAAAAAGAAGAAAAGTTGTTTCTATTTTAAGAAAATATTTATAGAGAATATTCCATTAATATGAATCATACCTTGTAACAGAATGACAGCATTGATGGACAGATGGATTTATTGATTTATCTACTAATTGAATGTTTGATTTGTTGATATAGAGACAGAGAGAGGAAGAGTGAGGGTGGGGAAACGTGTGACGATTGAGTTTTTGCATTGATTGCGGTTGTTTAATTCTCTGTCTCTCTCTCTCTCTCTCTCTCACACACACACACACACACACACACAAACACACACACACACACAGACCGCCTCTCTTTCCGTGAAGTGTAGCGTCACCACAGCTGCTGCAGCTTCTGTCCCAGTCTCCATTTTGTGGCCACTCTGCAGAGGCCCGATACTCTCTCTACCCCTCTGTCAATCCACTCTTCTCTTAACTTTCTCTCTCTCTCTCTCTCTCTCTCTCTCTCTCTCTCTGTCTCTCTCTCTCTCTCTCTCTCTCTCACGCTTCCTTTCTGGAGGCACTTATTAGGAGATGAAGTGACAAAGCATCGTCTTTTCCTTCCACTCCCATCAACAACAGATATGCACAAAAAATGGCAGAATAGGCAAAAAAGAGAGAGACAAAGTGGCACAAAAGCATGACATGCTAAATTATGCAGGTGGCAAAGTGGGCATAGGATGGAGGGATGATGGAGTGAGGCGGGTAGGTGTATGAGTCTGTGTGAGAGGATGGGCAGATGGACAAAGAGAGAGGTGTGTTGTGTGCCGGATTTACTTGTTGTCCCCAGGCTCCCCAGGGAGGAAGAGGAGGCCGGGGGCTTTAAAGCCACTGTGTCCTGCCATTAAAGATGCATCTGACAAGTGCTTAATGCCCGCCCCACCTACCATCTCTCCCCCATCTCTTTCCAAGTTAGTTTTTTCTCCCCCTGCTCTGACCATTAACCACACATCATGCGTATCTATGAGTTTGCCTTTGCGATGGTTGCAGTTTGTGCCTAGTGTGAGGGGGGGCGGGAGGAAGAGGGCAGGGGTAGCCGTGATGGGGAAATAGGTGGTGTTTACTTATTGATGTGTGTTTATAGGCTGTGGTGTGTTTGTGCGTGTGTGAACCTGGCAGCTATTTGTGTTAGGTTGGGTTATTTATTCAGCACTCGTGTTTGGATGTTTTACAGAGAGAACAGGTGCAGAGCGACTCTGAGCGCGCTCTGTTTGAGCGGACTCTGTGTGTGTGTGTGTGTGTGTGTGTGTGTGTGCGTGTGTGTGTGTGTGTGTGTGTGTGTGTGTGTTAGTGAGACAGACAGATAGAGGCTGAAGACACAGGGGCATTCACTGCTGTCCAGGCACTGATAGGGCCGCGGTGGTTGACATGATTCATGATTTGAGTGTCGCAAAGAAATGCTGATTTGCGTCTTCTGAGTGACGCCGAGACATAAATGTGCAGACGGACAGACGGACACTGCACATGCACGGGAACATGGACGTTCGGAGTAGAGATTGAAATGGCGGGAGAGATGGAGGGAGATTGAAGGAGGGGAGGGAGGGAGGTAGGAAGTGAGAGAGGGCTGTGCACGAGGAGAATTTCAATGGCACTCCAATCATGCAGGCAGTCTCGTTAGCCCAGGGAACATTTGCATAGCGCTTCGGCGAATTCATTTGGCCTTACCCGGAGAAGATGGCTCCCTTTCCTCTCTGCTAGTTAGTTATTCATTGACCGCATTCAGCCAAGGTGCGCACGAGCACACACACGCAAAATCTGTGCATTTCTGTTTGTTTCCGACCTGCCGGCTGACATGCTTTTAATTTGATCTAGTCTTTGTCGTTTGTTCGTGAGCTCATTGCTCGCTGTGTTTGCAGCACGGCGGTGCATCTTTCTGACTGAATGGATGCGTGCCTCATGGAATCCTCCTGCATATATACTTACAATAGTAGTGTAAGTGCATGCCAGCAGACAGAATCATTGTCAGATATTCTTTGCCAAATGCAGAACCGACGTCAGAGCATTACTCATCACCCACCATGATCTCCTCGCCAACACCCTCTCCATCAAACAGTAACGCTGCTCCTCCTCCTCCTCCTCCTCCTCCTCCAGCATGAGAATTTAATTAGGTAAACATATATGATTCAGAAAAATGGGATCTATACTGGAGGCCATCATTAATAGGGATCATGACTTGCCTTAAAACAAGGTGTGGCGGTGAGGAGGCACAGCCAGTAAGTGAAGATGACACACATAATGAAGAAATACAGTGGATGTGTTATTCTAATTATCCCACTGACAGCGCCTTGCAATCTAACGATGTTTGACAGTGCACAACAACCATAGTGGGGTGTGTGTGTCTGTGTGTACCTTTCTGTGTGTGTGTGCATGGGTTTGCTAGATTCTGACAGTGTTTGTCACATCGGCCTGAGCCCAAATGTGATTTTGTGTTTTGTGACCTTTTCCAAAAGACAACTTGTTCTGTTGGTCAGTTTAAGAAGACAGACACAAAAAAGTAGCTTCACTTCAAAAGTAACAAATTAGATGATGTACAGCTTTAGTGGAACACTATCTTTGGTGGGAGTTATTTGGAAAATGTGATGTTTTGAATGAATATATCTTACAAAACAGCTCTGAACTTAAACCTTGCTTCGCCACCTTTATTGACTTAAAGCCCTGGAGATAAAAATAAATAAATAAAATAAAAAATTCTGCACCTCTAAGATGCATCAGGATACAGAATGTGACACCACATCAGTTCCTGGCCCTAAACGTGAGGGACTGACATGAAGACAAGAAGACGAGTAGGAAAAGAAAAGCCAACGGAGCACCTGCGTGTGCACGTGAGGTAACAGAGGTGCACGCCGTTTGCACGTATTTGTGTTTTAGTAGCGTGGTGGGGGGAAAAGGCAATATGAGAGATATCCCGTTCCGACACATCCCCTCTGGAGCTGACTTAATGACCCATGACCTGAAGATGCACATGCAAGGGAGGGAAGGCGAGAGGGAGGAAAGGATGGAGGGAGGGAGGGAGGCAGGCCGAGGAGGGACAGAAGGGGAGGAGTAGGAGAAGGAGGGAACCAGGAACAAAATGGATGAAAACTGCAGCAAATAAAGCAGAATGAGAGATGCAAATGTGCACCGTGTGACGCATCAGTCTCTCTCTCTCTCTCTTGCTCAGATCTGTCCTGACTTGACCACAGTCGTATCCATCAGCTGGAGGAGCTCCTCTTCTTCCCTCTTTCCGTGCGTCTCCGCTGCCTTCACTCACTTTTCTTTATTCATTTCTTTCATCAGGCTCATAGATCACAGCTAATCAAAGACAGGATGGAGACAGCCAGCAGAGCTCTGACATGCAGCCCACAATGGACACAGGCAGAGGCAGCAAGGGAGAGATGGAGAGCCTCAAAGAGAAAGGAGGACAGGAACATAGAGGAAGAATAACTCGGTAGGAGAGTGGGCAGAACATAGGTGGAAAGAGATTGGCACAGTTTACCAGCTCTACTCCTTCTTTTTCCCTTTAGACACACCCCGTTTTATTCCGTTGGTTCTAATGCTTTTCCTGCCCTACCCTCCAACCTCACACCACCTTTGCCGTGTGTGTGCGTGTGTGTGTGCGTGTGTGTGTGTGTGTGTGAGAGAGAGAGCCCTGGCTGACCTCCCCTGTGAGCAATGGCATGGCTTTATTAATAGCTAATCAATGGGCCCTCTGGGGTGTATGGGCTGCCCTGAGGACTCCCATAAGACATATGCATATACACGAACACCCCCCCCCCCCCCCCCACACACACACACACACACACACACACACACACACTCGTCAATAATTCATAGAAGTCAGTACAATATATGTAAGGGTTATTTTGCGATTGTTTTCAGGTTTTAATTGATGTACCTCCGTTATAAGCAGCTTCAGATTCGTCCTTCATGTTCTCTTATTTGGGCTGTTTGCATCATAATGCACTCTCTCCTTCTCACTTTCTCTGTTTCCTCCGCCTCCTAGACTTCTCTTACTGCTTGACTTGACATTTATTCCTCTCAAGTGCTTATCAGGCCCACCTTGACCGCCTCTGGTTTTGCATCATTATTTTCCTCTCTTTTCTGCTATTTTCAGCATGCCTGCCCTCTTCCTATTCTTCCCTCACCTACTTATTTTCTCTGCTCCGCTCTCGCTTTCTCTACCTTAGCTCTTGGTATTTTGAAAGTGCAGTCTGTGTTTTTTTTTTTTTATGTGTGTGTTTCTGTTTTGTTCATGTGCATAGCCGTTGTTTTACAATGCCCAGGGCAATGCAAGTTTTCTGTTCCTCTCACTCTGTCTCACTGGAGACATTGTTTGAAAACAGCGATGTGAGTTTCAGACATGTCTTGTGAGGAATCCTCCATGTTTTTTACTCACTTCCTGTACTGTGATATGTTGCATGAATAGCGCTCCTTGCCACACACATACATTATGGCTGAATTACATGGCTGACAATATGTTTAAGCATTCTAATCTAAATTTAAGGTTGAGAATAGCGATATTCTATATATTTTTCATCAAATACCACAAAAAAGACCAAAGCCAATAAACTGTCAGCCAGTTTCTCTCCCGTCAGCCCAAAGCCCAAATAGTGCATTCCTACGAATGACATGCATCTTTAAAAATTGGTCACAAAATGCTCATGTTTAATAAAAGGCTAAACAATTTCCTTAAATAGCTGGGAACTGTAGATTTTATGCACTGCAATTCACAAGTGCATGTATTTGTGGTCCCCACATATTTGGTGTGTGAGGAGGGTGGTGTATGTGGGATTGACTAATATGCACCACAGTGCCAGTGTTCATGGTGATGACTCACTGATGTGTCATTAATGGGTTTTGGACAACAATGGAGGTCTGTTGCACAGAGGAATGAGCTATATCAGCCTTCGGTCTGTCAGGCTAATAGTGGTCAACTTCCGGGATCAACTTCCAGTAACTTTAGAGAGGCTTCGTGGTTGCCAGGTAACGACTCCAGGACCAATCAGAGCCAGGAAAGCTGCCCCGCCCCACCTGTTTCCAGTCTTGATGCTTAGCTTAGCTACTTAGCTAACAAACTGATATGAGTGGTAACAATCCTCCCATCTAACCCTTGTTTAGAAATAAGTTACTATTCCTTCACATGTCAGGTTTTATACCTACAGCCAACTGCCCTTTGGCATAGAACGTGTGTGTGGGTCTCTTTCTCTGTGTGTGTGTGTGTGTGTGAATGTGTGAATGTGTGTGAGAGTGAGACAAAGCGAGAAGAAAATATTTTTACATCTGAGCTTAGCTGACTAAGGCTCCCAGAAGACAAAGAAAGGGGGAGAGGAGTGCGGGAAGGGGAAGTATAGAGGAAAAAAGAGAATGTAATTTGAATCTCATATACATTTCAGTTGAAAGTCATTCTAGCCTTGATACAATCTCTCTGGAGTCGGCCTCACACACACACACACACACACACACACACACACTCCTGGACAAAGCTCTTATGTATGAGCACAGATTGACAGTTGAGTGCTCGCACTACAGCTCATTCATCCTTGTTGACTACATCTCTGCAGCCAAGTTGAAAACACAATGTATGTCAGTGTGCAGCTTCTCCACAAAATACAATATATTGTAATAGCTACAGTCGCTCGCACACTTAAATAAACCCGAATGCAACATTAGAAGCCGTGAAATGGAAAGAGTAGGAGGAAACACAAACTGTGTACAGGCACTAAACTGATTTGTCTTGGCTCTTTTTCTCCCTCCAAACTTATTCCTCTTTCGTCCGGGGAAACACAACATCTCATAATAGGAACACGGCTGTTTGTCTACTAAAGTCGGTCCAATCTAAGACTGAGACTCACGTCAGATTTAATGTTTCTTACATGGCTACAAGAGAACATCTGGACAGTGGCCTTGACTATTGCACTTTATATGATATGATTTCTTGTAATTTCTCAGATCCGAGCGGTGGGAATGAGGCTCATAACGCTTGCACGTTGCTGTACTGTAGACACTGCAACTCACCAACAGCACAATCTCCACATTTGCCATTTGTGTGTGTCTTTTACTCTGCATAAACAGTGTGCCCTTCTCTTGCTGGCTGACAAGTGAACGCCTTGTTTATTTCTGTTGAGGGGAAAACAGGCGGGTATTTATTCCATCGCTCCCCTACCTCCAATCCTCTCTCCTACTCTCGTCTTCCTGACGTCTGTAGACAAACAGAGCTGTAGCAGAGCAGCGTACAGTAATGAGCTAATAATTCATCCAGGTGATGTTGTATGAGGACGGATGAGGATCAATGACCTTCAGAGGGCTAACTTAATGTTGAGACCGTATAGATTACACAGTATATTGGCATGTGAAGAATTTATTGTTTTAATACGCTGGATTAAAAGATCCCTGTCTCATCACTGATTCCAAACATTTCTGTCCCTTTGAGTCCATTTCGCTTTCTGACCTCACGTAGAAGGCTGCGGTGGGACCGGGATCCTGTGAGTCCCACGGGAGACAACGTTACGTTGTGTTACACTTTTGTTTTAGTATATTTATCTGTCCTCCTTGCTTTTCCTCTTTTGTTTAGACTGGTGGTGTGGCGAGTTATATATTCATTTACCATCTATGACATTCGATATTCCAAACACAATCCAGTCTGATCTGATGAAAAAAAAAAAAATCAAAAAACACTGTATCACTGCTGTACTCCATTGGGTTAGCATCTGTTGCTATGGAAACAGCACAAACTATCATAGAACTTTTAGCTCCCACTGCAGAAAGTTGAGTGGACGAATCCAGAGCTGAAAGGTCGGGTAAATATTCTGCTCATTAGATCAGAACGTCCGATGGGACGTTTGTGTTCCTCCGTGTCCAGCTGGATGTTTATGCAACTGTTTGGACACAGTTTAACCATCAAACGCTCCTCATTGTCTTCTTATACTACTTCCTGTCTGTCACTACTTCTTCTCCTTCAGTGATGGCTTCCAATGCAGGCTTAATGCACCATTGGTTTTCTTTGCTTTTCTCTTTCACAATCACAGACAGATTGTGTTTCTAAACTATTTGAGGGGTCAGAGGATCATGTTCCACTAGTTTAAGCTTTTTGAAGCATTAGTTGTTGTTTTTTTTACATTTTCCTGCATTATTTCATTCTGTTCACACTATCTTAAGTCTTAATGAGTGCCATGTTTTCCTCTGGACGTTATAAGGTTGATGCTTTGATGTTGTTTGTCCCTCAGTACATGCACCATACCCTGCAGTCTGTCTTCATCCTGAAGTGGAAAAGTGGGTGCAGAGAGTTGATGGTTGGATGGATGAATGGGTGTTTGGGTGAAGCGATGTAGATAAACTCTTCTGCCGTATAAAATCACTTATAAAAATAAATAATGGTGGTAGAATTACTGTAGGGGGTCCCCAAAGTTATTTGATCCCAAACTTCATTCAAATCTTCCTATTTGGTAATTGTTACTATGTGAATATAATAATATAGAATATATTTATTCTACATAAATATATGAATCTGTCAACAATTATTATTTTAATGGCTTAGCATTATATACATACATCATTACAAAGTACTGTGATACATGGAACTATAAGCTGCACTACACATTATTATCGGCTCGGTTTAATAAGCAACACTATAGGCCAACGGGTCCTTGGCCTGGAAATAATACCTCTGTTCTAGATGAACAAAAGAACGATTCTGCTACTGTTAGTATGTACCAGTAACAGGAAGTAATCCTGAGCAGTAGTTCTCTCGCTGGGCCGTTATTTGCATTTGGAAGCCTCAGTTTCCCTTTTTTATCTTCCTCAACCAAAAGGAAGTCACCTAACTTTTCAATTACAATAATTTCTCGGGTGTCATTATGACCATTATGTTATCGTATACGGAAGTGGCCTACCTATTACTCACACACACACACACACACACACACACACACACACACACACACACACACACACACACACACACTGTGAAGGGCTGCGTGCCAGGTGGATGTAGTGGGTAATTGTGGCATCAGTTGATAACCACTGGACATGACTGTATGTTTTCCTCTTCAGAAGTCAACAGCGCGTAGCAGCGTTCCACTAATAGGGAGAGTGGCTCTGCATATACGCAATGTGTTGCTGTGCAGGAGAGGGAACCATTCTGCTACTGTGTGTGTGAGTGTGTTTGTACATTTATGTATGCGTGGTTGTGTGTCTGCGTACATACGCGCTTGTGTGTTCGTTCATGTGTGCTGGCGTACCCAGCGTGTAGACATTTGTACGTGTGACAATAATATTGTCGTTTTCTGATGGGAAGAAGATGAGATTGAGATGGAGAGAGAAACGGAGAGATGGGAGGAAGAAGTGATGAGGAGAGAGAGAGCACGAGGAGAAAAGAGAGCAGTCGCCGAGGAGGGAGCGACAGCGTGAAAGACAGAGGAGTACTCTCCAGAGAGATGCACGGAGACCAAAGGCTCATTCTGCCACCATAAGCATGTTTAAATTTTGAACAAGCACTTAAGAGGGACAGCACAGAAATGCATATTTCTCAAAGAGGTTTCGGAGTAGGCACTTGTGGGTAAAGCAGTGATTTATTTTTGAGCGTATGAGAGAAAGAGGTGTTTAAAAGGAGGGAGAGAGCAGAAAAGAGGAGAGAAGAGTTAGAGGTGGAGGAAGGGAGGGAACACAGAGATGCAGGCTTTCTTAATGGAGGTGTTTTTGCTCCACTAATTTTAGGGCCCATTTAACAGAGTGTGCTCCTCTCTCCTCTCCCACTGTCTCTGCCTCCCCCCCATCCTTCCATCTCACCCTCTCGTCTCTTTCCCTCTACATCTCCAGTTAATTTAATGAAGGGTTGCCCGATTGCTTTTAGCATTAATATTCCAATACCAAGTGATGTAAATAATGAATGCAACCTCCCTCTACCATCTCTCTCTCTCTCTCCCCCCCCCCCCTCTCTCTGGATGATGTTGAGTCCCATCTGTCGTCGCCGCGGTGGCACAGAGCACTCCCCAAGGATGAGAGGGAAAAGTAGGATAAGAGGGCAGGGAGAGAGGAAAAGGGGGAAAGGTGTGCCGAGTGGGGTAACATGAGCATGTCTTGTGTTTAGGGTCAACACTGATTTACTGGTTGTGGGTTTGTTTCTGTTTCAATTTAGTATCACACAAGATTTTAACTTACATTATTTTTTTATATCCGACTTGATTCAGCATTTTCTAGATTTTTATTTCATATATACATTCAGCAAAGTGCACCTTACTGTTTCTGTGTGTGTGTGTGTGTGTGAGTGTGTGTGTGTGTGTGTGTGTGTGTGTGTGTGTGTGTGTGTGTGTGTGTGTGTGTGTGTGTGTGTGTGTGTGTGTGTGTGTGTGTGTGTGTGTGTGTGTGTGTGTGTGTGTGTGAGTGTGTTTTGCATGCTAGCAACAGACTGTTTGTGTTCATCTCCGTCCTCTTTCTGTTCTCTCTCTCCTTTTCCACCTTCCTTTTTAATCTCTGGATATTTATGAAACAGATTCATGATGCCTCAGGATAAGTGTGAATTTTTTTGTTCCAAGTTGAAAACATTTTCTTCTCCAGTGGATCCGTCTTCGTCCCAGTTCACGCCAGCTGGGCAAATTTACATCTATTCGTGCCAACCCCCGTCTTCCCTTTGTGCGCATTATTGCCGCCTCTACAATTCAACTTGTGTTCTGTCTGAAACACACCTTAACAACCAACAACCTGGCTCCCAGGAAAAGTTTTTTTATTTTTTAATGGGAGTTTTACCTCTACACCTCCTTTTAATGTAGTATCACCGTGGATTATTAGTAAACACTGTGAGCTTTCAGGGGCTAAATCCATGCTAAGAAGGCTTTTAGTCGTGAAAGAGGGCAAACAAAATATGCGATTGGAAGAAAGGGATGTTGGAGCGCTGGTGTCTGGTTTAGACTGCAGGCCTCTTGCAAACTAGTAATGAGTGGAGCTAATTAATTTAGACTCTGCCAACAGATGGCTAAAGCCACATGGCAGCCGCTAAGGGAGGTACTCCTCTTTCCTCTCACTCTCCTGTTCTCGTTTTCCTTTAACTGTCTCTGCCCGACGTTACAGCGGCGCTCGCCGGGAGCCCCTTCGCTTGTGTGTTCGATGTTGTCACCGGCAGCCGGACTGTTTGATCGATCTTCAGTGAGCAGAGGCCTCTGGGGTAGACATGGAAGCTCTCAGGCTATTAAACAATTACACACTCTCAAGGTGGTCACCTCAACCTTCAACACACACACACACACACACACACACACACACACACACACACACACACACACACACACACACACACACACACACACACAGAGGGAGAGAGTGTTTTCAGGTGTGTGTTTGTTCCTGCAGGTAGAGGAGACTGGATGGAAGGATGAGAAAAGGCAGATGGAGAAATGCTGGAAAATGGCTTTGGTATTAATGGGTACATTTGTCTGCGGCTTCACTCGATCGTGTAAACACCGCTCCGACATCATATTGTGACCCCCCCCCCCCACACACACACACACACACACACTCGTACACAGCCACTAACCACTTAAATCTCTTTCTCTTACAACACTGTCACACACACGCACACACACACACACACACAGCAGCCACCACACTACAACCACTCTGGTGTTTCTGCAACCAAAGCCATTTCTGAGGAGTTTCCTTGAGTACTTCAACGGGAAAACACATTAAAGTTTAACTGGAGGAGGAGCGAAAAGGGAAGAAGGAATGAAAGAAAGGGGACATCGGAGTACTGTCGCACACGCCCTCCCTCCACACACACACACACACACACACACACACACACACACACACACACACACACACACACACACTCTCAATCTCAAGGCTGTGCTTTTCTTTTCTTTTTTTGCCTTTCTTCCTGGCCCAATGGAAAGGTTAAAGCAACATGCAAGGCTGATGAAGTGGAAAGAGAAGGAGAAATTTGATTAGCGGCGTAGAGGAGATGATCAGGCATTGGACAGAATATTGATACGCAGTAATAAGTCCATCACACTACTGATGCAGCGTTCTATTGCAGATTTCACACCACTGAGTAGGACGACCAACAACAACGGTGTCGATATGTTTTGTCACTGAAAAACAATCGACGGCCTGCTGGACACCACTGAATAAATGTCAGGAGTGAAAATGTTTCTTTCCACCTCTAGTCGTGGATTTCCCCTTTACTGCCAAATAGTGAATGTCAAAGGGTGCAGATACAACAACAGATACAACAACAGATACAAATGGAGAGAGGGAAGAGAGATGGGGGGGGGGGGCAGATGGGGGAGCTGGCAAACACGTGGCACACTTTGCATGGGAGTGTGTGTATGCGTGTGACACACAATAGTGGTAATTATCTTAGCCGTTGAGTGCACAGAGGGCTTGGCAGGATAGGGTATGATGCAGGGATGGTGGGGGTGTGAGGGGGGGGGGGGGGGGGGCAGCCAGTCAAAGAGTAATATAATCATAGTCCTTTGTGTGAGCGAGAGCAGAGGGCAGCTCAGTGTCAGCTGTTATTGAGTGCTTATCCCCTAACGGCCTACCCTACACACACACACACACACACACACAATGTATAGCCATGTCCATAAAATTGTGCTATTCATATATTCATGCTCAGCCACTTTAACACGCCAGTTCCCCACAAATCCATCAGTCACAGCAGAAACATTAACAGCAAACAGTGGTTGAGACGGGTGACATTTTGATCCGCTAATACAAAGCCTCATCGCTATAGTTACTAATGTTAGAGTTGTCTTAACTACAAGCAGGACGTGTCATTGTTCATTCATCAGCTGTTCTTCTGTTACATATACACACCCAGGCAAAGTCCACCAACATCTATGAAAGTGCTCGTGTGTGAACTTTTTGAGGAGTTGCATTTGTGTTAGCTAGTCCCCACAAAGTAACGCTTTAAGTTATTGATTAATGTTTGAAGTTATGTTCAGGACTCAATGTGTGTCCCTTAAGTGACAATAATAACATTGAGTATTGGCGTCTTAATGTGGTGTATGTTTTTTTGTCGATATATCGGTTAGTCAATTGCAAGAAAACTTAAATACTAATTTTGATAAGAAATCGAATGTTTACATCACGCATCAAGAAAAAACATGCAAATCATTTGCTCAAAAACATGCACTTAAATTAAGCACCTGATGCATGTTTTGCCTCATGTCGTTTGAATCTGAGCAGTGTGTATTTCCAGCTGTAGCTGACGCTTCTCTTTCAGGACCACAAACTCCTTTCTTTCTGTAATTTCCCCTCCAACTGCTCTGATATTATATTCTATTATTATAGTTAAGAACTAAATAAATAATACATTTACGCAGACGTTTTTTACCATTACTGCATGCCGAGAGTGAGTTAGAGTCGTAGGGTTGTGCCTGCAATCTAGTCACTTAACACACCTATTTTATGTCATTGTAAATTAAATATCTTCTTGTTTTGACAAAATAAAATATTTTAGGTTGTCATCGTGGGTTATGAAGTTAAAATGTAATGGGGAGTTTAACTCTGTATCCCCTTTTTATTTCCAAAATGAAGATGAAGAGCGACTGGAACGGATGGGAATAGTGTGTGACTTAAGTCAATGGATGGACTTGAGCCTGGAACATCAACGTTAGTGAGCGGTTAAGGGAGCCGGTGCAGGACTCATAAATAATTCTCTGGCCTGGTCTTGATCCTTCAGCCCTGAGGAAATCCCACAGCTGACTAGAAAAAACACACAGGACACATCTTAGGCTTGACCTTCTACTGTACACACACACACACACACACACACACACACACACACACACACACACACACACACACACACACAAAACACACTGCAGCCTCCTAAGACGTCTCTCTTTCAACATAGCCTCGTTCTGTCTCTTGACCCTCACTTACTCCCTTGCTCTCTCTCTCTCTCTCTCTCTCTCTCTCTCTCTCTCTCTCTCTCTCTCTCTCTCTCTCTCTCGCTCTCTCTCGCTCTCAGCTCTGCGGGGATCGGCTCCGCTTCTACACATCCTCAATGATAAATAAATGTTTCGCTTTGTCTCCTCATCAATAATGCAGACGTACTTTAAGTGCTGCTATGGGGGCTTGCGTTCTTTGTCTTTTCCCCCCGTTGTTCCCTCTCTCTCGGTGCTTTCCCCACCTCGGTCCCTCCGTCTGATCCAGGAGAAGAGGCGGAGAGGGGAAACATAGAAAAGCACTCACAATCACGTCCCGTCTTTCAGAGTCCACCTGTGGCTTCATGAGAGAGGAGCATAGGTTTACCTGAGCAACAGGAGACAATTTATAAATATAACTAGTCAAATAAGGAAAGTTCCACTTCATGCATACCGTATGTATGTGAGGTCTGCTGCCTTATTCAATGCTCAGGGTTTAACGCCTTTGGAAACCCTTGGTTCTGATATTGTAGTTAGATAGATGTTAGTAGCAAACAACACATATTCTGTAGTTATGGCTTACCACACTGACTGCCAGCAGCAAGCACAAGGATATTTGTCTTTGTTTGCATTACTCACACGGCCTCAAAATTATAATGAGTACTACTAATATTGTTTAGACATGAAAATAATCCCTCTCAATCATCCCTAGACATGTATGGTGTTTCTATCTGCAGAGAACCTGCCCTCGGCCTGTATTTTCTTATTTTGCTGTGTTCGGGACCTTTCTGGGCATCAGCCTCTATAAAAACTTAGTGACCAGCTGCCAGATCGTAAACACACATCCAAAGGGAAGCTATGAAGATGGCAGACACGTCACCGGAAAAAAGACAAATATAGCAAGGCGGAACGCCAAGAAGACAAAGCTTGTTCCAAAATGATAATGAACCTGGGGTTGGCTTTCCCCCGCTAGTTAGCGCCGCAACCCATGTTGAGCCTTTCATTCTTATTTTGTATTTCATTATTTATGAAAATACATTTATGTACACTCAGCTTATGGAAACAAAGCTATGAAAATGTTTAAGAATAATTATATATTTATATGTAAATGCTTTGCTTTCAGCACATAAATCTATTAAACCCATGAAAAAAGAGCACAATTTTACCTAAAGCTTCAATGCTTATATATATGTATAAATATTTAGACACAAGATCATAAACTTTACATTACCGTACTCCTGATATTCCCCTCACATGCATGTGCCGTCTTGTTGACTTTGAGGCCAAGCCCATTAATCCTCTGCAGGACAGGCGGTCTGTCTTCACCATCTCATGTATTTGGCGATGCTGCAGCACCCCAGTGATGAAGGAACCTTGCATATTAGTCAAGCTGAGTTGCCCTGGCAACAAAATGATAATATGAACTACCTCACATCACCTCCTCCCTTCTTTCATTGACTTTACTTCTTATAACTTAATTACTTACTGGACTGTGGAAGCTGCTTTTTTATCATACCAAACTAGGTATTATAACTTATATTGAATTGTTGTATGAGATATCACTCGGAGAATCAGCTACATGTGTGGAGTGTTTGCGCACTTTGTTACATTTCCAGAAGAAGGTCGGACTAAAGGCCAAATTCAAAGAAAAAGAGCAGAGAAAGTGAAGGTTTTTGCAGCGTAGCAGAATCAGCTTGATAGTGCAGTGATACTACAATGCTTGATTCATCATCCAGTCCACCAAACTCTTAGTGGAAGAGTACAGTTGAATCTGTTGGAATACCTTTCACAGTGAAGGTTTAGTGAGGTGTCCTTTATTGTAAGTCAGAGCAAATCTATGACTATCATATTGATAGTAATTATATTAGAAGGCCACCTTTTTATTCCCCTTTCTGAATGGATAACTGCATTCCTTTCCTGAGTCCTTTTCTTGGTGTAAGTAATACAGAGATGGTACAGTGTAGATAAAACAAGGGAAATGAATTGCTTGAAATGCAACAAGCATTCTAACCCTCAATATCTTCCCACCGATACTAAACACTGGATTGTATTTAGTGGCTCTAAGCAAGAAACACCTCTACCCTGATATGTGCACTTAGGCCCGTTACATACCTGTACTGGTACATATTAGTCATATTTATAATTAGGATTGGGGTTTGATAGAATTCCATCAAATCTAAATCCATTCAAATCCAATAGAAAGAGGGAGAAAGGAAAAAAGTTACCATTGCTTTGGCGATGTAAAATATTTTATGAAATCGGAACCTGAAAATGGAATCGCTAACCCAAACCCAAACCTATTTAGGATTGGGTTTTATTAATGATACGTGGATTAAAATCACATAACATCGAAATCAAATAACTCCATTAGACCTTTTTTCATGGTAGAAAAAACCTTGGTGTAAATAATAAAACGAATGGTTTCTAAACTCCATTTATCTGCTTTAGTTTCCGAGTCCTGGTATTCCACTATACATGCTGGCTCACTGTCACACTGTCATGGCCAACTGGGGCACTTGAATAGAGCGGAGCCATCAGTGATGGTATTAGTCACACCTGTGCTTTTCCTACTTTGACGAGTCAAAATGTCTGCCAGTGACAAAAGGGCCCTGCTCATTAATTTATCACGCCGGCCCTCAACGGCTTCACAATGAAACCTCTTCTGCTGTATCTCTACTTGGGAGTTTAGTTTACTGCGGGTCCTCTCAGAATACTACAGTACACAGATGTGTGTGTGACTGTGTGTCCGGTAAACGTAACCTGACAGTATGAAATGCCTGGAAGAGTGTGTCAGTGTTTGGTAAAGCAAGCAGCAGCATCTGTGTGTCATTGTGTTTCTTCAGTTTGTGGATCTGATGTGATGTGCAGGGTCTGCTGTGTGTCACAGCAAAACAGCCCTTTCTGCATGGAGCCGTTGGGCACCTGTGTGTGTGTGTGTGTGTGTGTGTGTTGTTGTGAATGTGTGTGTGTACAAGGGGCAGACTGCCTTGTATCACTGTCACTCACAGAGACGCAGAAAGACACTGATGTTGTTCCACATTGACACCTATCTGACTCCTCTGTCCTGAACTCTTACGCCGCTCCAGGCGGACGTATGCGTTCTCGTGTGTCATACAGTCACATCACATCAAACCACGGCACCCAAACTCTGGCCCCAAGCCCGTTCATCACTTTTCGGCTCCCTCGCTCCCATTCCTCCTGTTTCTTCTGTCTGAATAACGCGTTACAGTGGAAGGAGTCGCGAGATGACACAAGTGGCTTTAATCCCGTTTGTTGTGTGTCCACTCAAAGTGTGTGTAGAGGTTGGTTGGTTGATTGGATTTCATTTAATCTGAATCGAGAGTCAAATTTGAATCCTAATCAAAGAAACAAAGTTCAACCTTTTATATAACTAGATTATCTGCTTGCTATTTAGATAAATGACTTGGGCCTGGCTTTCAGAAACCAACCAGTGTGTACAACATATATTTGGTTCACCCAGTGTTTCAGCACACACACTCAGTGTTCCTTGAGCTGCGATATGAATGTGTAATTGTGTTTTCATGGTACCACCTAATGTCAGGAAAGCCAAAGGAACACTATTATGAAAAAGACCATTATAAATAATATTTTGGGCTAAAGAGGGTTAATGGTCTGCCCTAGTCAACCTAACCCGGGTCACATGGAGAGTTTGATGTTTACCTGGACGGAGCTGGCCTGATACAGAAATATTCTCTACTTTCTGCTCTAGTTCTGTTACAAAAATACTGTCTCTGATGTTGTTATGATCTGAATTCATGGGGTTAGGCCATGGCACGCACACACACGCACACACACACACACACACACACACACACACACACACACACACACACACACACACACACACACACACACACACACACACACACACACACACATACACACACAGTCAGCAGTCATGTTCTGCCAGCACTCCTTGTAATCCCTCAGACAAATTACAACGTCTTCTCCTCCTCCTCTCTCCTCCTCCACCTCCCTCACTCTACTCTCTCCTTCCAGCTGCAATTGGATTTGGATAAAGATGGCTTTTCCTTTTCATCTCTATTCTTCCCTGCTTTGGCTAAAGAGGGATTTGCCCGGGGAGATTACACACAAACACACAGACACATACATGTGTGCGTTCGCAGACTGCAGCACGGAGACGTCGCATTTGAGGAAGAACATCTTCACTAACAAACAGCCCCCCCCCCCCCCACCCCTCCCTCACCCACCACCCCTCACTCCCCCTGCCTGCACTATAGCGACAACTCCATAGCCAGAGGTCAACAACCTCTCTTGCCTTCGCTGTCTTTCACTGCTTTACTTCTTCTTCTCAACCACAAACGGGGCCTACACGACCAATTAACCCTTTTGCACTACTTTTCTTCCAGATCTTCCTGTCCATTTTTACCCCCCCCCACGCACACACACACACACACACACACACACACACACACACACATTATTGTCCTCAGTAGTCTTGTTCAGGTCAGAGGAGTCGGCCTTAACACAGTGTGATGTTAACTCCAAGCCCCCCGCCAAGTACTGCAGGGGATGACCTCCTGCCACTCCACTGCAAGCAGTTAAACTCATGTAATGGACAGTGTGTATTTGTGTTTTTACTGTGTGTGTGTGTGTGTGTGTGTGTGTGGTTGTCATGGAGGAATATGAAGCAGGCGACTCCATCAGAGAAATGGTAATAGATAACGCAGCCATTTTGCATAGTACAGTGTAGTATGCATAGTGTTGGGCTATTACAACATATTGATAAAGGACCTATGTCCCCAGGGACTTGTGTGTGTGTGTGTGTGTGTGGGGGCAGAGGGGTTGGCGGTGGTGTGACTGAATAATTGAAGGTTGGAGGCAGCAGATGGTCTTTAACCCTGAACGCTAGACAACAATCAATATTTAAGCAGAGAAGGAATGATACGCGACACGTGCGTGCACACAGACACACACATGTGTGCGGTATATAAACTCAGTTACACATGCTTAGAGACAGTACATGGCTGTCATCGTGGATGATGTATGGGGTGTGTTTTTCTGCACACCGAGGGAGTTTGTACCGTAGAGCAGGAGTTTAGAGTGAATGTATGTTTGTGAGCTGTGTGTGTGTGTGTGTGTGTGTGTGTGTGTGTGTGTGTGTGTGTGTGTGTGTGTGTGTGTGTGTTTGCAAGTCATTTTTGTTCCACGTTATACATTTTTTGCATGCTTGTGGCCACCATGCAAAAATGTATGGATAGTGTGTGTGTGTGTGTGTGTGTGTGTGTGTGTGTGTGTTTCTATACAAACACGTTAGGATAATATATGTGCATGTGTATGCACAGAAGAGGATGCACATCATGTGCTTTGAAATGTACAGACAGTTGGTAAGAACCACAGTGTCCCCCCCCCCCCCCCCCCCCCCCCCCTCTCTCTCTCCCACTCTTTCTGTGTCTCTCTCCCCTTCGCTGGGCCACCAGTAGTGGTAATGGGGAGGGACCTGTCAGCTCACTTAATGCAGCTAATGTTTGCCTGCGCCTGGGGACACGAGCACAGAGACACACACAGTCCTGACACACACAGCGCTCCGCTCTCTCCCTCTGTCACCACTCTGTCACATTCCCTCTCTTCTCCCCCCCTCCGTTCCCTCGCTCACCCACTCTCCTTCCCTCCCTGCATCCCTCATTCTCTTCCAGTTTCTTTCTCCCACACCGCACTGCACACAGTCTCTTCATATTTTTCAGCTTTTTTTCCCTCACAGCTTGACGCTTTTAAGGCTATGGCTATTATAATCACCTTCACCTTCCATATAACTTATGTGCTGTTGTTATTCCAAAACACCACTCCACTTCAACGCCAGTGAAGTGGCCCCTTTTTCAAATGAAATGGTCTACTTTTATGTTGAGGAATAAAAAACTGGCATCATTCTGTATTTTGTCCATTTCCTCGATACTTTCTCTGACTTCTCTGCCGTGTAGGCCACATGCCCATTCATTCCTGCTACACGTTGCTCAAACAGGAACAGATGTGCATTTATTGGGGACAGTTCCTGCTGCGAATGAACACACATTTGGTGCATTAGTGATAGTAAATGTGGGACTGACTCAACAAAAACTATGGTGTAGAATGGACATCCAAACGCCACCACCTAATTTATGTGTTTTTAATAGTTTGTAGGTGGAGGTCTCTGGCACAAAGGCACTACACCAGAAAGTCAGTGTTGGTTTCTGCCTCTTCATGGGATTAGTTGACATCAAGTAAAGTATCATCTAAAGCCAGTTCAAATTACATAAAAGAAATCTTGAAGGATTTATGCATCTTCTCTATTTTCTAGTCAAACCACAATATATATACTTTATATATGTGTGTATGTATATATTTATATTCATTCCGGTTCCAGGCATGGCCCCGTAAGTGAACATAAACAAATATAAGCCAGACGAGAGCACAGGAAACAGCTACAAGGACAGACAAGGAAGCTTAATAAAAACAAATGGCTTATAGAAACAAAAAATACTTATGCTTTCTTCCTCTCTTTTCCCTCCTCGCTTGGTGCTGCCTCCCCCCATCTATTCCTCCCTACGCTCTGTCGCTCTGATGAATATCACCCAAGCAAATCAGAGATGCAGAGGAATCTTTCATTTCTCACCCCTCTTCCCCCTCTGCTTATCTCTCCCTTTCTCTCCACCCCCCTCTGTTTCTTTGACTCCCCCGTCTCTCTCTCTCTCTCTCTCTCTCTCTCTCTCTCCCCCTCTCTCTCCACCAGATTTCCTTATCTACCTTCCCTTCCTCCCCCCTTGCGTATGTGGATCTCATTCTCTCTCATTATGATGATTTGAGGTTCAGCTTCAGTTGCCGGCCCATTAAAACCAAACAGCAGCAGCAGCAAGCATTGCCTTTTCTTACACTGCAGGCAGACAGCTCGGCTTCATAAGATGGCCTCTACTCTGCATACTGCATGATAAAGTGGAATACAAAAATGTCCCACGTCTGCGCTGCTCTTGTGTCCAAATATAAAGCGTGGGGATTCTCTCGTGCAGCAGAGATGGTGGCACACACACTAGACGTGCTGAATGACCTTGGCGAGTGCCACCTCGAGCCAATCGGCAACATCCCAGTGCCAGCCCTTGATGAGACCTCCCACTCTTTAGGGACGCATGTTGAGGACTGTACAGAGATTGGAGAGGGAGGTCAGGCCTTCTGTTAGAAAAAACCTAAATGTGTGTAAGAGGTGGGGGGCCATGGACGGGGGCCAGGAAATCGCCACAGCTCTTTCACACCGTCCTCCCCCGTTCTACATAGCTGGATCCATATGTGTGATACGTCCATACGTGAAGAGGAGATCCCTCCACATGCAAACATACTGTTGGAATGGGTTTAAGAAATGAGTGCAAGAAAGGAAAGAGCAAATGTCCACAGCGTAAGTATTTGAGTCATTGTGATCTCTCTCGCATTGAGAAAAAAAACATCTAAGAGAACCTTGAGTCCGTGATGAGCGGTATACTCATGTGGGTGAATTTCAAGTCACAAGGGTTCCTCTTAAAGTGGTCTCTGGTGACAAATGACAAGGGAGGGCAGAGCTGCAGTCGTATGAGCTGAAGGAGATTGATGTATGTGGGTGTAGGACAGGATGGAGTGGATAAACTCAGATTTAAGGAAGTGAGGATGGCAGGAGGGGGGGAGTATATACAGATAAATATACCTCTCCACACAATTTACAAATGCTATTATAATAGCATCACTTATATTGCTGATGGTTCAGGCATCGAGTAATACATTTTACTACTGTGTTGTCGTCTCCTGCTCTTCCGCTTACTGTCTATCAGGAAAGACACGACACGTAGTGTTTTGTTTTCACACTTTGGTGTTGACCCTGTTTATGAAATCAATATCAAACCCTGTATAAATATTTAATTTGGGGGGAAATTAGTTTCAATTCAGAGCTCTTGGAAAGCCGTCATTAGTGACCTTCTCTTCAATTAGATACAAGATAAGGGGGTTTAAATGTCCTTCAGCCAAAGTCAGAGTTCATCTGATTCTAACGAAGGGATTTGGTGGGAATTAGAACAGTCTTCCTGCCTGAACTAAAGCTGAAAGTTTCACTGTTTTTCAGATCCATTTTGAAATTTTGCCAGAATAGAATCACACTTTCCTTTAGTCTGTAATGGCCTATGACTCTGGCAAAGTACAAAATTAAAACCCATCAAAGGGTCTGGATGTTTGTCCCTCTTATTTAAATATGGACCAAACACCTAATTGCCTTGAAGAGCAATTCATTTATTTCCTGATTAAAATATCCAGAGCTAAATTATCCTCAGAGGTCAATACATTTAATATTTCCTGCATGTCCTTTCATTCTGTTCATTTGTGTGTGTAAATTCTTTTTAGACTGAAATAGATGAAAAATGTTTTTGCAGCGTACATCCAGAGCGTCCTCAGCATCACAGATGTGTCTGTGCTCACGTTGGAGAATGTGATGCGACATTCAGGGATGGAATTTCATCATTTTAGGGGCAAGGCCATTTGACCTTCACTATACTCTTTTTTTTTTTTTAGGGGCACCAAGATCACATGACAGGGCACAAAGGCCATCCAGTAAAATGAGATGGTTTTATCTTTCAGATTAATACCATAACATCCTAATTCATAACAAAACATGAATTATGTATTAAAATCTGTTTAATACCAATATCAAGTTAATGCTACATGGATTTTTTTTTAAATAAAATCTTAAGGAATCACTACTTGAGTGCAATAAAACATTCTGTATGAAATCTTTAAATATATTAAAATGCACACGCACATACATGGGTAGGCAATATGGACATGACATAGACTTTAATAGGCCGTCCCTCATTATTACTCAGTGGGATCTCCTCCGCTATCGAGCCGGTTTATGACTGAACATACTGTTGATGACTCGTGTGAGCGGGACCGGAGCGGAACCGGAACGGTAGTTTTATAATAAAAATTTGCTGCCCACTCGTCATTGACTAGAAATATGACGCCATCGCCGTGTATCTCTACCTCAAAGTCTTGGTCACGACTTGGTCTCGGTTGAGGTGGACCTGACTATAGCCCTGCTACCTGCGATGGTGAATGGGTTGTAGGGCGGTTAATAAATAACAGTAACAGCATCAAAGCGGAGAGAAAGAAACACGGTGTTTATCGAACCGTCTGGGTTGTAGTTCTGTTGTTCTGTTAGGCATGCTGATCTCCCAGAGTCACACATCACCACGCCATGGGACGCTGGATCAGCTGACAGGACCACAAAGCATGCCTGACTAGCCACTGTGTACGTAGGTGTGTGTGCCTCCCAATACATGTATTTGCAGTGCAGGGACTTTGTGCCTGACTGCCTGTGTAACTCTACATATGCTGAGTGCGGTGTGTTTGTGTGACAAGGAGACAAAAGAATTCCCAGACCAGGGATTGTGAGAGTGAGGAAATCTGAAATGGCACCTCAGATGGACTCCCTGTACACCTCCAGCATCAGTGTCCTCATCATCATCAGCATCCTCCTCTCTGGGGTCTTCCTTTTTCTTCCAGTCCTCAATCTGTCTCTCTGCCTTCTCTCCCGCTTAGTTTTTTCTTATTTTTCTCTCTCTTTCTCTCTCCTTTTTCCTTCCCTTTTTTCTAAATGTCCCCTCCCCCTCGTTCTGGCAGTGACATTGGGCTAAAGTGGGACAGAGTGTAGGGGGGCAGTGAGGCAGAAGAGACAGAGAGACAGCCAGGCAGGGAGAGCTGCCGCTGTGTTGGCCCCCCTCCTCCTCCAAGCATGTACCGCGGGCTCTCCTGGCCCCTCAGGCCCTCTGCAACGTCTGGGGGACCCGCTTTTAGCATGTCACCACTACTCCACTCCCATCTGAAACATCTGTCTCTGCAGCTCTTTTGCTCCCCATCATCCCTCATTTCGCTCTCGTGCTTTAAACTCCTCCTCCTTCTCCTCCTTCTTCGTCCTCTTTTGGGTCTCTGTCGCCAAGATGCCCAGCAACAGTGGTGAGGGTGCATCATCACGCCGGAGGAATGCGTAGGAGAATCGCAGGCCTTCGCCCTCCGCCCGCCCTCTCTCGCCCCTCACTTCTTACATCCGCTTGCCATGCGAGGTGCACTGAGCCGCACATACAGGCCTCGCTCCCCGGTGACCCCCCTGCTCCCAGAGGCTCACTATTTGTCACCGTAGTGCTGCTTACATGCTGCGGCACTGTAGTACTCCCACTGAGGACAACATGGCTTTACAAAGGCCAAGGCTTTATTGATTTGTGTGAGAGTTTATCACATGTGTGCTGGCACTCTGCCTGTCTCCCTCCCATGCACACAAGCAGCAGCATCGTATGTATGCAGATACCTGCCTGCGTTCATACGCTTTCATTGACGTTGGAATCAAGTTCAACAGCTAAACAAGAAGCCAACACGCTGCTTTCAGAAGGTCTATCCCCCGTTTGCCGTGTCTTCCTACATAATGCATCAAAATCACACAAAACCGACCTATGCGTGAAATGAGACACATTGTTGTTTTTGTGTTTTCCACGGCAGAAATCTGGTCGTGCTTTAGTAGACTTAAGTCTGTGTGTGTGTGTGTGTGGTGGCTGATGTCCCGTTGGCCTTCTCATGACCGGGGAGCATGTCTCTATCTATTATCTATGAGGCTAAATAATTAAAGACACAAACGACACAATGCACCACATGTTGACAGGTCTGCGTTTGTATATCTGTCGGCTGTTAGTGACCAAATGGAAATGCAGATAAATGTAGTTGGAGCCGTATTTTGGTTGTGATGTTTGTGCACTCGGATGTACAGAACATCATTTTAAACGGAAAAGAAAAACCAATCTGAGGACGACGGGATGGTTTTTTGTCACTTTGGCTCATCTTTTTTCATCAATCCAGCCTTGCCTCCATCGTGCTGCTTGAATATTTATGGCCATTCAAATTAAGGTTACTTTAAGTATGGTTGATCTATTACAGAGGGAAAGAGACATGGGAGCGGGCTGATGATAAAAACAGACAGATTATCAGATTTATCCTTCTCTCTCATTCTTTTGGTTTGGATGAGTAGATTTTTCCATTTCCTTTATTTGTTTTTCTTCTTCCTCTCTCTCGTCTCAAGCATGAGTTGCTCAGAGAGGGTGAGGGTTGTGTGGGTGTGCGGGGTGTCACCTCCTAACAACAGATATAGAAAGAGAAACCGAGACAGCAGGACGAAGAGAGACAGAGGTAGAGAACAGAAAGAAGAAACAAGGATACGGATAGATATCGAGATGGGCAAAGACAAAGAAAACAGGAGATGTGGCGGTGGTGGTGTTGGGGAGGGCGGCAGCTGGCATTTGACGGTGAAGCATGCCTTTTTAATGAGAGCATTAGTCCTCTGCATACCTCTCCTCAGATCACTGCATCATATTGAACCTGGTAAACAGACGGAAACAAGGCAGGAGAGGAGGATGAGAAGGTCAAGGGTTGGGGCTGAAAAACCGAAACACTTGTAGAGAGATAAGAATAGACTTGAGTGTGTATCTGTTTTTCCTCTTCAATTATTCTGCCTCTGGTAACTGTGTGTGTCCTGCCCTCAAAGAGGGAGACTGAAACTCTCCTTTATTAACCTTCCCGTGGTATTTTGACATAACCTCCTCCCAGTTCTTAAGCAAGCTTTTGTCTCTGGTTGAGTCAAAGAAAGTGGCAGTAATATAATGTTCTCGTGGCTCTATTTCCTTATGTCTGGCTTGTTCTCAGTAGCACTCAGCTATTATAGACTACTTTGAATGTGAATAGTGAGGAGATAGGAGCTAACGTCATTCATTTCATACGAGAGAGAGAGACTCAGATAGGGAGAGAGCCTATTGTCGCGAGGTGTAGATTTCCTTTTGTCAAACACATGTCAATTCTTTAGACCCAACAGAGGAGAGGAGAATAGGGAAATTATAGCAGCAGAGAAAAGGATGAGGGGGGAGAGAGAGAGGGAGGATTGGAAGGCGGGAGAGGAGGGTGGTGGTATTGATTTGACACCACAGCTCTGTTCATTTTCATTCATCTGCCCTTGTAATGGGGGTATTAATATGGCAGGTAAGGGGGAGAGGGCAGGAGGGGGATTCATGGGGATGAGAACATTTTATTAGAATCCAATCTTTATTATCCTTCACCCCTGCCCACCTTTCAGCCCTTAAATACAAAGACGTGCATGTATGCACCGGTGCACATGCTTGTGTGCACTTATTGCATGCTACACACACACACGCACACGCACACACTCTAGAACTATGCTGGATGTGAGTGAAGGTGGAGTGAGGGTGTTAATTATATGTTGGGCCTGAATGGACTCACAGTTGTACAAGTCATGTTTTATGTATGTGTGTGTGTGTGTGTGTGTGTGTGTGTGTGTGTGTGTGTGTGTGTGTGTGTGTGTGTGTGTGTGTGGGTGTGGGTGGGTGTGTGTGTGTGTGTGCGCGCGCGCGTGCGCGTGTGCGTGTGTGTGTGTGTGCAGCGTTTGGATACAGTACAAGCAGCTCAAATGAAATAGCTTTTAGTCGGCCTTCCCAGTGCCTCCTTGAATCAGCCATAATGGGCCCTTGGTAATTATCAAATACATTAGTCAGGGGAAGGAGAAGAGGAGGAGGAATCAGCATGGACTCCTTTCATTCTTTCTCACACTCAACATGATTGTCTTTACTATTGGAAAAAAAAACACAAATGCTTTATGTGTTTGTTTTTTTGCATACAGGCATTTTGGCGTGATTACATGCTGTTTCACAAATCCGCATTGATTTTATTATATTGTACTGTATATTTTATGTTGGACCTAAGATGGTGCTCAATCAACTGAGGCAAAATTGATGCATTTACTACAAGCAGGCCTGAGTAAAGATAACAGTTAAACAAACCTCTGGTTTTCAGTCATAATGCCGTCAGGCTCATTCAAGCGATTATATTTGGAGAGAATACAAATATCAATATTTTTAAACTGCTTAAGCTTAATTTTTAGATTTATAGTTCAGTGGATAGCTCTTAGTAAGGAATGGGTAATTCTGGTAACACAGTCCAGTGGACACAAAAATAATCAAAATGTATAAGAAATGTTTTATTTTTGACTGGATGTCTATGATAATAAGTAGAGGAATGCCAAAATGCAATGGCTATATGTATACTGGCATTTACATGCATGTGATCAGGGTTAACCAAGGGTGGTTATGACTTGTTTCCCCTTCTTTTGTAACCCACTTGTTATGTCGGGACTACTTAAGAAGCTCTGCACTAACCTGGCCCAACACGGTGTCACATTAGCACTAGCTCCACTGCTGGATGACCACTTTGGATTCAAGCACACACATCACTGTTGCCATGTGTGTCCCTGTTTGTGCTCTCCTGCTGTAGCTTTGTGCACGTCACTGATCCTCTTTACGTTTCTCCAGCCTGCCATTGTCTGCTGCTTGTTTTGGAGACCGTTCGATTGACTATTATGCCCTTTTTGTTATGTGACGTATCTGCAACCTATTTTCCCATCACAAATCCATCTACCTTGTTTACCAGCGTTAGACGCTCTGTTACTGAATGTCTGGTGGGCTGGGCTGTAGCACAGGGCCGTATGCCACATTACTATTTTATTAGTCTGCCACAGTATCCATCGTAGCTAACATTACAACATTACCCACACACACACAGTCTAATTGTGCCAACCACTGTACCACCAGACCTTGAATATTTCTCCTATCTTCTCATGAGCAAGGGTGTATGTACTATATTTTCCAGCTTGTTACAAAATCCTTAGCTGTACACGCTGCTCTGTTTGCTGACGGTGCATTCATAATTGATTGATTAAGTTAAGGTAGATGCATCCTGCTTAACTCTATTAATGTGCAATAACTCTCATGGTAACCCCAACCCCTAATCCATCATTTAAACGTCATCATTCAACCTCCATCGTAACACAAATATTGTTTGTAGTGGTTCATAGCTTGCTAGGTAAATGTGTTTACATGGAAATGATAGAATTATGTATGTAGTCTACTTGTTAAATAGATTTCAGTGGCCTTTGTGAATAAAGGGCAACCAACAAATAAGGCGTTCCCAATGTGACTTCCACATCCAAGCTCAGGGGAATATTTCACTGAGGTCTGCTCTCAGTACAGTGATACAGAGTTGTTGAAGTGCTTTTGATTCATAACCGTAAAACTGTCAGAAATGACAGAAACGCACATAAAAAAATCCTGAAACACACACTCACATGCCCTAAATGCCTCACACACGCTAATATGTGGACTATGCAAAATTAGGGGATGGATGGTAACACGGTGGCAGGAAGGGAAAATTAAAAGTTGAATCAAGATGAAGAGAATAAATAAGGAATGTGTACTTCACTGTCAGCTCATCGCTGTGGCATCCTGTAGTGAGGATCCTCTGCACACACACACACACACACACACATGAATGTGTAGATTGTGAGACAGATTGTGTGTGTGTGTGTGTGTGTGTGTGTGTGTGTGTGTGTGTGTGTGTGTGTGTGTGTGTGTGTGTGTGTGTGTGTACATGCACTTGTGCCGAGTACCGAGCCTTTGGTCCATTTAGCCTAAAAACCTGAAAGGCAAACCTTGACAATAATGGCCGTGACAGTCTTCAGCATGTGTTTTTGTTAAAAGGCGCAGAGTGAAAAATAAAGTGACACGATGCACAGAAAGATGTGTTGAGCTCGTGCGTGGCCTGTAGCCCCGGCCTGTGAACCAATTACAGATCCATTCAGCAGTTTCTCTCCTCTCCTCTGATCTCCATCGCCATCATTTAAATGGCTGATTCCATTTTTACCTCTAATGAAGGGTACTCTGTCGCACACACACACACACACACACACACACACACACACACACATGAAACGCACATTTGCACATATCACTGTGCCACTGCAGCGCCCCCTACCCAGCTGTTGTCACGTGAGTGCACGGGCCCTAGCAACAGCGAACGAGAGAGCGAACAAAAAAACGAGAGATCCTGGCGAGAGCAGGGGATAGAGAAAGAGATGGGAGGGGGGGAGGGATGGGGGAGGGAGGGGGGAGCCGTAGAGCATTAATAAGTGATGAGTCCAACAGTGTGAATTGCTGTTAGTTAGCATTGCTGCAGCGCCGCCTTCATTTGCATGGCAGTACCAAGAACAAACCCTTACTTACGCCATTTCATCTCTTGCTCTTTATCTCCGAAAGCACTTTGTTTCTCGCTTTCCCTCGTCGTTTTATCTATTTTTGTCTCTCTCTCTCCTCTATGGTCTAGCCAGCATCTCAAAATATGTATATCTTTTCTTAGTTACTTTTTTTAATCTTCCTTTCCTGTCTGATCTGATCCTCTTCTCCTCCCAACCTCTCTGGTGCCTACAGCATTCCCACATTAACATTATCATTTTCTCTTCTCATTGTTTTGCTCTTTATATTGCTGCCCCCCCCCCCCCCCCCAACCATCATCATTTTTTTGGAGGATGGCAGCCACGTACTATAATGGGATATTTTTAGCTGCGCCGTTCCTGCATCCCTTCATCTTTTGCCTCCATTTTTTTTTACCTCCTCCTCCATCTCACCTGCCTTCCCCTCTTCTGACTCACCCACCTACCTCAAAGTAGAGTGGTATCCTCTCTCTGGGGGAACTTTGGGGAAGACAAGCGATGCTCCAGGGCTTCCTAATCCTTTTTTTTTTTCATTGCGTCCATCTCTTTCTCCCTTCCTGTCTCTCTGTCTCGTTATTTGCATGTATGTGTCTGTCTGTGGAATTTCTGGCGCACACAAACACACACACACACACACACATGGAGATCCAGCAGCAGCAGCTTCACTCTGCACTCGGCTTGACTTCCTGCCTCAGGCTGATCAGCTGAACTGATTCCATTACTTACAGACCCCCCTAAAAGAAAAGGAAGATGAGCACAGACTAAAAGGAAAAAGGGCAGAGATAGAAAGACGTAGAGGGCAGAGGGGAGACTGGAGGAAAAGAGGCCGGGAATAGTGAATAGACGTCATGCAGGTGTTAAAATAAAATAAAGAAAATTAAAAAGAGAAGAAAGGATTTGGAATTAAAGAGGAAGTGAATGGATTTTGCGCCTCCCTCAGGTGTGGGATAGACCTTAAAAAATCTCTTCCTGCCTCACATGGCAAACCCCCACCCAAAACAACACAAGCATACATACACACACACACACTAAATAACAACAAACTCCTGGAGGCGTAGGCAGACTAGACAAGAATTGATCTCCTCTCCCACAAGGAGAGGCTTGCAAGGGGAGAAAGAGAGAGGGCGAGAGAGAGACGGAGAACGACGTGGAGGAATTGTTTTTACCCATGTGTGGCACTCAGGCCTGCAGGCCCCTCATCCCTCTCACTCTCTCTCCCTCCTCTGTCACTCCCAACGGCATGTTTCTCTTTATCTCCCTATCTCTCCCTCCATCAATCTCCATCTGCCGTGGTCCTCCCTGTAGGGTCAGCCCCTTCCTCCCCTCCACTGCCTCCCTCCTTTCGCTGCCTGCACCCTCTCCACTGTTTTAGGTGTGTCACATCTCCACAGACAGCAGGAGAGCAGGCAGTGACTAGAAACTAGATATCAGGCAGAAAGAGCATCAGTGAAAAGAGGAGAGAGGAAGTGAAGAGTAGCAGGCTGATCTCAGAGCAGCCGAGGGAGGAAATTTGAATATTTCACTTTATGTGCCACTCTAGTGCGTGCTGAAATGATTTATTGATCAAGATCTCTGATAATTAATTAATGTTTTGACTGTTTTTGTGCAGTTGTAGCTCCCTTCATTTACTTTCTGTCACTGCATGCCGTAGATGGATCTTCCTTTACTGCATATTGTTATTTCGGAGGTAGTTTAAGGGGATGAGCATCGTTTGGCATGTTTTTTTTTTTATACACATCAAATGTACAGTATATGCAAAAACTGATGTAAACCACAATGCCTTGATAGTGCATAAGGAAACGGGTCCTGCATTTTCCGTATTTTCAGTTGAGATGATTTGTGCTACTTCACTTTCCATCATTCTTTTAATGATGCAGAACAAGACATTTTAAGATGTTACCTTAGAAACGGCGATGGGTACTATCACAAATGAACTGATTGAATAAGTGTCCTTTGAAACTGACTACGACAAGCTAAATGTCCCCTGTACCACTCTCTCTTTTCTCTCGCTGAATTTCTTCCTCTCTCCCCCTCTCCACCCCCTTCTGCTCCGTCTTCCTCTCTCCAGGCATGTTGTGACAGGGTGTAGCAGTGTGTTATACAGGGTTCTACTCACCAAGTGCATATTATCCTGTAAGGCTTAATACCCAGGTTTGAACAAAAGGGCAGGCTTGGAAATTACAGCTTACGTCGCTTAGCGCTCAGCACAACAGTCTGACTCACATGAAAACATGTGTGATTTGATCGGAGAAGATAATCGAAGATAACCTCGCGACGCGTTCTTGCTCTGTGGATGTCATGATATTGAAATGGATCGATACTAGCTGATGTAAGCAGGCGTCATATTTTGTCTTCCAGGAATAAAAATTAATTGGATATGGGTATTAAATACAAATAATTTTTTGTCATTTTTGGGGCCAATTTCTCAAATATTATAAAAAATATATAATATGATCAGGGATGGGATCTAAAAGGGTTAATGATGCATTTTTCATTTCTGATGGCCTTCAAAGGACATTTTTCTCAGTTTTCCAACTTTGAATGGAATGAAAAATATTCCACGGATGAATCTATGATGAATAGAATGAACGATGAATGAAAAGCCCGACTGTAATTGAGAATAATGCATATTTTGTTTAGTCAGTCAAAACTTGGCAGCTTTGACAAAAGAAGTAACGCCTTCAGACTTCTTCACATTTCAGTCTTGTTAGAATGATAGAGTGATAGAGTGATGTGAGAGAGAGAGAGAGAGAGAGAGTGGCAGGGAGCCAGGCCAGTCCTCTGTTTTAATAAATCTCTTTTGGATGGAGTTGTGCAGCTATAAAATGCATCGATTGTTGTTGCTAACACACACACACACACACACACACACACACACACACACACACACACAAACGTTGTTATTGGTATTTACACATCTACATGTGTTCATTGACACTTACACATGCTGAAAATCAAGTAGTGACATGTTTACATGCATATATGCAGAAACACATACTGATGGACACGCTCAAATCAAACAATGACATGCATGTTTTTAAATCAAAATATAGGAATTGGAATTGGGAAAATTACCTAACTACTGGTATTGACTCAAAAAATACATTTTAATGAGATGAGAAAGATAACTGTTGCTTAAAGTAAAAGTTTTCACACTACAGCAGTCTCTTTTCATCGACAATTAAACACATCTAACAGCAAGCACCCCGAGTGTTTTAGAATACATTTGCTGTGACTAGATGCTGACCTATTGCTTGGAGGTGTGTGTGTGTGTGTGTGTGTGTGTGTGTGTGTGTGTGTGTGTGTGTGTGTCAACATTGCAAAGCGACATGGAAACATCACGTACAACAAACAGCAAGCATGTTCGTACACACACAACATGAACATGAACTCCAATAGCATTCACATTACCAAACAATCCACAATCTACTACAAACTCTGCAGCACACGCCGTCTAAAATGACCCTTTGGGGGAGCAGAATACAAAAAGCACCAGAGAAGCGGAAAGAATGAAACACTGAAAGTCACTCTCCTCATGTCTTCTCCTCCCATCTCTTCTTCTGTCACATACACATGTGCTTGCCTATTGACATGTAGATAAATCAGAGTCAGACCAAGCAGTCACTGATGTGAAATGAAAATGACACTAATCTGCTGTTACCATAACACACAGAGACACATCAATTATTAACACCTACAATAACACCCCTCTCTCTTCTCTCTGTCTCTTCCCCCTCATCGGCCTTTCTCTATTGTGTATATCTCACTGGACGGGTCTGAGAACGTTAAAAGCTCCCGTGTGTCACCTAGGTGCTCCGGTTGTGCCTTTTGAAGACATGTTTATTCCAGTCCTCCTTTTCTGTCTTCTGAAAGGAAGTGATTTCTCTGAGCACGCATCTTTCGCGACCTTTCCCTCACCCAACAGCAGTTGTTCTTTTGTTGGTTTCCTTTTTTAGCAATTGCAAACATATATAAATGAACATGAATGAAGAAAGTGACTACAGAAGATCTTGTGGATCAAGAGCAGTTTAAATGTGTCTTACAATGTTCAGAATTTCAGAATTTCAACTTAAAAAGACGTGAGAGCATCTGGTTGTTGTGTAGAGTTATCCAGACTAAAGAAATAGTCAAATACAAGTGTTTTTGTACATCCATGTTAGGTGTACAGGGCATTGGGACGTAAGAGTTCTCTTTTTAGCAATGGTGGCAATCAAATAAAAAAACAACCGTTTTGTTATAAAACAGAACCACTGAAATATGAATCTGTGACACACTAAAACATAGTGTACAAGTAGCATAAATAAAGGAGAGGCATAAAGAACTTACTAATTACACAACATGTCAGTTACACAGCAAATCTATCTAACGTTTGCTAACATTAGCCACTATAAACTACTGGTCATACCAGACCAAGTGAGCCTGTAGCAGCAAAACCCCTGAGTGTATTTTATTCCTTATGAATTGAAGGTTTTACTTGTAAGAGGACACATTTTGCCATTTCTTTTCTGTGCATAATTTCACTGTCAGTACAGTGAATAAATCAATCAGAAGCCCTTTTATTAAAGACCGACAAATACGACACACTTAGGTTTACATATAAAAGATGTGCCTTTGTTGTAATTATCAAACATGGTGGTTAACATATCCTTCTCCCCTCTCCCACCTCCTCCCTTTTTGCTCTCCTCCACAGGTAACCGTTTCTTCCTGACCTCCTTTGGTGCTCTGTATATCTCAGAAGTGCAGAAGGAAGATGCTCTGTCCACCTACCGCTGCATCACAAAGCACAAGTACAGTGGAGAGACTCGCCAGAGCAATGGAGCCAGGCTCTCTGTTATGGGTAAGGAGCATTCACTAGACTATGAGCTGTGGCTTTTCTTGTACAGTTGTATTCTCCAGTAGACTTACAAGACAGAGTTTTAGAGAAATACTTTTGGGAAATAAACCAACTTGAATTCTGGTTAGAAGAGAAGATGGAAGATCTCTAGGGTGAACATTGAGCTGGAGCCAGGAGACGTTAGCTTAGCTTAGCTTAGCATAAAGACTGGCAACAAGGGGAAACAAAACAAAACAACTACCAGCACCTCTAAAGCTCATTAGTAGGCTGTATCTTTTTTATGTGATTCTAACACAGAAGTGTAAAAACAACACAGTGTAGTGTTACGGGCAGTTATGTGCAACACATAACCATTTCTTTGCCAGCCCCAGTCACTTCCTGTAGTCCCTTTGTCACTGTGAAGTTGCCAGACAACCAGCGAAGACGGAAAGTTACGACGCATGGCCAAGAAATAATAGCACATATCTCAGAGCCAGGCTAGCGGTTTCCCCTGTATTTGGTCTTTGTGCTAAGCTAAGCTAACCATCTGCTAGCCGTAGCTTCATGTTGACCATATAGAAAAGAGAGTGGTATCAATCTTCTCATCTAAGTCTCAGCAAGAAAGTGAATAAGTGTATTTCCCAAAAAATGTCAAATGAATGAATATATTATTTCTGTGTCATGCTTCCACTTACAGACCCTACGGAGTCCACCCCGTCAGTGCTGGACAGTTTCCAGTCCGGTGAGGTTCAGGTGGGGCAGAGCGAGGAGCTGCCCTGCATCGCATCCGGATACCCAAATCCCACCATCCGATGGCTGAAGGATGGGCGGCCGTTACCGGCAGACTCCCGCTGGACGCGGCGCATCACCGGCCTCACCGTCTCCGACTTGAGGCTGGAGGACAGCGGCAACTACATCTGTGAGGTCACCAACAGCTTTGGCTCTAAAGAGGTGACGGGTCACCTCAATGTCATAGGTGAGTTAAGGAATTAAGCGAGTGGACTAGAATGATCAAATACCAATATTCAGCACACAACCAAACATCGCTGAATCACATCATCTGCCTCTCGTGACCTCTATTGTTCTACACTGACAAGTACAATTGGAGCAAAAGAGTGAGATGGACCGAAGTAGTGGATGTGATGTCAGGTGTGATGGAGACATCATTTAAGCTCTGCTGGCTCGGCCCTGGCCCTGTGCCTCCTACACGCCCCCCCCTCCAACCCCACCCTCGTCTGGGCCAAACGTGAGCTTGATCTCCAAGGACGGCTCATTCCCCCGCTGTGCTCTCAGACCCCAGCGAGGCGTCGCTACGGTGACGAGGCAGCACAGCGGGATACCAGGGATGTTAGAGCGGGAGGGAAGGACGGTGGTTTTCATAACGTTGTGTTTATGAATGAAGGACGTGTGAGGAAGCGACGCTGGTAGAGAAGAACCAGGGGGAGGAGGTGGCGAGGGGAGATGTGGTCGGGGAAAGGGGGGAGTTAGTGGACGCTGGGCAGACAGGCCACAGGGCTCATCACTGCACAACCACAAACCTCCTATGACAGAGCATCGAAGGTGGTACACACACACACGTTTGGACACACACTTACAGTACATGCACTTATTGCCCGTGAAGAAAGTCTCACACGTGCACAGTCGCTCCCTCACACACATGCAGCAGCCTCCAGCACTTAACACCAGCTGCTTTATTGCTCACTGACATTTTCTCCCCTTTCTGTCTCGGTTTTCTGCTCACACACTCACACTCGAAAGCATTGGCAGAAAACTCCTGACACACAAAGAACAAATACACAATCGAATCAAAATCTGAATCTAATGATTTGTGCGTCTTAATTCCAATTGCTGTCGTTCAGCAATGCAAGTGCTGAACCTTTGTGAATGAAGATCTATGACTGACATTTCAAAAAGCACCTTCTTGTCTTTCTCTCTCTCTCTCTCCTTTTGAATCTCTACCTGCTCCCCCTCCCATCTTCAGAGCCGCTGCGGGTCACCTTGTCCCCCAAGAACCTGAAGACGGGGATCAGCAGCACAGTCATCCTATCCTGTGCCGTCCAGGGTTCCCCGCACTTTATGGTGTCCTGGTACCGTAACACGGAATCGGTCCTGCCAGATCAGCACTTTTCCATCCAGGGGGCTCACAATGAGACATTGTTCATCTCCGCTGCACAAAAGAGACACTCGGGAGCTTACCAGTGCTTTGCCACGCGCAAGGGCCAGACCGCCCAGGACTTCTCCATCATACTCCTGGAAGGTGAGGACGGAGAGGGATTACTGTCGGTGCACGATCACGGATGTAAATGTAACAAGCACTGTTCAGCGTTATTACACTGCTGTCAACCTTTCTTTGCTTGATGAGGCCATAATTATACATGAATTGTATTACATATTTCCATCCACTTGCTGTTATGCCTCTACTATTGTGTTGTTGTGTGTTACCAGGCAGTATGTATGCATGAGGATGGGGAGGGATAACGTGTTTTATATAACACATTTACAGAGTAGTAACTGTGAATTGACATAAAACTAGCACGATGACAATTGCATAGCATTTCTGTTATCCTCTTATGGTTCACAATTAATTTGAATTTTTATCAAACACATTGTCAACATGCATATGCACACAAACTGTATGTTCCTCATATAGTTATAGACAGATTGGCTTGTTACTGACATAAAGTGTTACTTTACAGTAAAGAAAATAGTTCACATGCTTCCAGTTTGCAGATTGTAGTGATTTAGTCATCTTTTCCACCATGATGCTGATTTGTGATTGTTTCTCAGATGGTACACCCCGTATTGTCGCCTCCTTCAGCGAGAGGGTGGTGGTCCCGGGCGAACCGTTTTCCCTGATGTGTGCCGCCAAAGGAGCGCCTCCTCCCACCATCACCTGGACCCTGGACGATGAACCTGTGGTCCGGGACCTGTCCCGCGTCCGAGCCAGCCAGTACACGCTCTCAGACGGCAGCACCGTGAGCCACGTCAACGTCAGCAGCCCGCAGATCCGCGACGGAGGAGTGTATCGGTGCGCCGCACGAAACTCGGCCGGTAGTGCCGAGTACCAAGCGCGCATAAACGTAAGAGGTGCCTGTCTACTTTTCAATATCAGTCATACAGAGGCTTATCATAGCCTGACCCCTACCCTGACCCATATCCTACCCCGTACCCTTCTATATCTCTACCTCTATCTCTGTGTGTCTTCGTTTTACTGTATATCTTTATTTTATTCTTTTTTGTTCTGTCTGTCAAACTTGACACCTATATGTTAATTATCTTTAGCAGTCCACATATAGTGTATGTTGTCTGTCTCATTCTGTCTTTCTTTCTTGTAGTCTGTTACTTTCCTGTTGTCTCCTTTACTGTAGCTTTGAACATGTGCCTTTACATATTAATACAATACTCAAACAAACACACACACACGAACATAGACAGCTGTTTGAAGGCAAAATGTTCCAATAGAAAGACTCGGCATATGGCACGAACGAGTTGGCTAATTGAGAGGAAACGGGATAAAGGGACTGTGAGACGAAAGGATGAGGAAACTTGAGAAGAAAAAGGAACGGATGGCCGGAGACGGAGGACAGGGAGAGAATAGATGAAATGAGAGACTCCTCCAAGTGTCTAGTATCTGCAGGGGCCGTGATGGTGAACTCTGGTGACTGGTGATGTCACTGTCGTCGGAGATGACACGGATGAGGAGTGACGCCGATCGACAGGGCTGTATCGCTGTCTCTCTCTCTCACACTTTTCTCTGTCCTTTGCTGAGATCTGTAGTTGTGACATGTGAGTCTGCTCTAAGGAGACATGCCAGGATGATCATTGGAGTGAGAATGAGCTCCATTGCCAGAGAGCTTCTGCATGCAACACTTCTACAACCACAACACATGCATAACCACGGTAACGCACTAGTATGCTTACCCACTCACCGCAATGTGATACACTCAGCTTATCCCATTCAGTGGGAGGCCAACAGCAAAGACATTGAGCCACACAGACATAGCTGAACACACATGCACGTGTATACTGTACGTGTGTGTGTGTGTGTGTGTGTGTGCGTGTGTGCGACGGTGGTACTGAATAATACATCTTTCACCCGTCAGAGCTGTGACTTCAAAGCTCAGCACACGCTGAGAAAGGGATGAGATGGAAAGAGAGAGAGAAGCGGGTGTAGGATGCCTCGAAGGAGAGATAAAAACAAAGATACGAGATGAACAATTGTGAGAAGGTCACAGACAAAGTGACAGATGATTGAGTGATAGCTCCCAGTGTCTTCCAGTCATGCTAAACACATTTTGTGTCCGTCTGACTGACTGTCTGCCTGCCGGCTCACAGCCTTCAGTCTCTTTTGGCGATCATACATGACCGACGTATTGAGGCAGTCAAGCTTCATTTTTGTTATAAACTTGTGTTGTTTAAGACTTCACTTCCATGAACTGTGTTCCTGTTGATGTCCTGTTTGATGACCTGCTGTGGTCAGTATTTCTCAGTCTCATTGCCACTCCAAAAGCTACAGTAGCATGACCATCAAAGAGTTGACAGAGCACATGTTCATTAGTTATAACACAGTAAATAATGCATTTGTTAAATGGATAGTTCGGAATTTTGGACATAAGACCTATTTTCCAAGTCAGCCGGTGTGTTCGAGACGTCTGGAGACGTTTTCAAGACATTTCATTCAGTTCTTCTAGTTGCCGAGTTCACTTGTGCTATGGCTAGCGCAAGTCAATGGTTCTAGTTAGCATGGCATTAAAACAGTCTTGGAAAATAGGTCTTATGTCCAAAATTCCGAACTATCCCTTTAAGCTATGCAACCCTGGAAAAGGAACAGCACTTCCACTCCTCACTGTTATTAAAAGAGCAGGGCACACATACATATAGGCAAACAATCCATGCAACAGAACTGGGATCCCTGTGGTTCCTGCAGCACCCAACACAAATGTGGCAGGATATATTTACAAGGATGACTGAATTTTCACATATGAAAATGTGACACAGTGCAATATAAGTTTAGTTTTGTCGTCTGTTCACACTCTTTCTGTTACTCTCTCTTTTAAGACTAGTGGTGTATGTGTACTCGGTACCATTACATGTTGGTTTCATTAAATGTCAGTAACATCAAATTAAATCATCAATCGAATAATTATCCAATCTGACAATTCTGAAAATTTACACCCACTTTTTTGTTCCCGCCCATCTCAAAGCTGAAACTTTGTAACTTTAAAGGACTTCAATCAGGCTAGCTTTAGTTCACATCGTATAAAGGTAGCCTGATTAACAGCGTAGTAACTTATTTCTTTAGACCTACAAATCCTACTTGAAGGAGTTTGAAGAAAATAAAAACTCCAGAATTATAGCTTAAGGCAAGACTCTCTCATTCGTCTCTTACGACACACCTACATGCGTTTTCTCTCTTCTGTCTCTCCCCTTCTCCCCACCTCCCTTCCCTATTACCCCTCCCCTTTATTCCTAAAATTCCACGACCTGCTTCTGACAACATCGACTAATGATCTTATCCTTTCCCCTCTCTTTTCTTCCCCTGGTCAACGTCTCTTTTTCTTTCTCTCCATATCTCTCTCTGTCCCCCCATCAGGACCACCCAGGATTCGGCCTATGAAGAACATCACTGCAGTGGCAGGAAGAAACTCTTTCATTAACTGCCGTGTGATTGGCTACCCTTATTACTCCATCAACTGGTACAAGGAGGGGCTTCTGCTGCCTGACAATCATCGCCAGGTGGATTTCGCTTTTTGCATTTCACCTCAAAGACGACAGAAATATATCAGAACTTGTTTTCCATACAGCACTGCATAACATGAATGAGCAGTATGTCCAGTAGTTACACAAATCCTATCCTGTATATGAGTGTTGTTAAATGTCATTAAGTTCTTCTTTGACCATCCAAATAACTATTTTGCAACTGACCACTGATCATCTAGCCTTTTTTATTACAGTTGTATGTATGAATATTATCGAAATATATATAAAAAACTATCCATCTATCTTTATGTATCACTGATGTTTTGCAGAAAAAAATCTCTGAATTGAACCTGAAATCTCCGAGTGCAACTTGGTTTTGCATCAGCCATGTTTCTATGGGGTCAGTTCATAATGAATGCACAGAGAAGGATTCACAAATGTATTTTGTGATTTATATATAAATTACTCTCTTCTCACAAATACATTTCAATACACATACAAATGTGTCTTGTTTTAAATAAATGTAATATAAATCCAGAAATATATTAATTAAAAACCATTCAAAAATGTATTTGGATGTTATTACATTTATATACAAACTGTTAAACTTGAATTTACAAGATGCTTTTCATTTGTGAATTTGTAAGCATTTGTGTGTGAACTGGTCTGTATTTGTGTGTGGACTTTTAAGACGTGGCTGGATTCACAAATGCATTTTTTTTTTCAACAAGGAACTCTGTAGCCAATCAGATGCCTCCCTCGTTTTCAGCCAAACACATGACATCCCACGAGGGGTACCTCACCATGGCCAGAGCACAGCTTTTTCTCTGCGCATTTTGCGTTGCTTTTCGGTAAAAGAAAAAAGAACAAAAAGTAATTAAAAGTGATTTTATTCTCTCTCTAGCCAACGTTATTTACAAGTTTGTAGCTAGCTAAATCCATTAGCTAGCTCTTATAGTCAGTACTTTGAAACCAATGTAGAAAGCAATTTACCTATTAATTATTATGGTTTGCTTGTTACTTATTTTTGCATGCATTAACAACAGGTAAGCTTTAGCAAGCAAATGACCGATACGGTTATGTTTTCTAATGTTAGTAGGATCATATTATGCTAGCTAAGTTAGCTTATGATCTGTTGTCTAAAAGCATTATTCAATTCAATTCAATTCAATTCAACTTTATTTATAAAGCGCATTTCATGCACAAGGCAGACTCAATGTGCTTCACAACACGTATACATAGTTATATAGAAATCAGTTGGAAATCAGATAGAAAACAAGAAGAGTGCAAGTAAACAATCATATATGTCATCTTCAGCACATACACACTTAGACTCACACATGCGCACCCACTGACACAATCACATATGGGCACATGCACACACACACATACACACACAGTTCAGCAGAATGCTGTTGAGAAAAGATATGTTTTTAGTCTGTTTTTAAAGATGGCTACTGACGTGGCATGTCTAACTGTATCAGGCAAGGTGTTCCATTTTCGTGGCGCATATACACTAAAAGCTGCCTCGCCTTCTTTGGATCTGGTGCGAGGAATGAGTAAGTTGCCACTGCCTGTTGACCGAAGTGTTCTTGCTGGGGTGTAAGTGGTGAGCATATCTGTGATGTATTGAGGTGCAAGGCCATGTAGTGCTTTGTAAACCAGGAGTAGTATTTTGAAATCGATTCTTGTACTAACAGGTAACCAGTGCAAAGATTTAAGAACGGGTGTGATGTGTTGATATTTCTTGGTACCAGTGAGAATGCGTGCAGCTGCATTTTGAATTAGTTGTAACCTCTGAGTACTTGATTTTGAGAGTCCAGTGAATAAACCATTACAGTAATCTAATCTACTTGTTATAAAAGCGTGGATTAATTTTTCTGAGTCTGATTTTGACAGAAAGCCCCTCAATTTGGAGATATTTTTGAGATGATAGAAAGATGATCTGGTAATGTGATTGATATGATTTCTGAAATTTAGATCGCTGTCAATGATTACACCCAGATTCCTTGCTTCAGTTTTGCTGTTTAGAGAGAGAGTATTGAGATGTGCTGCAATTTTCTGTCTCTGAGCCTGTGCACCAAAGATGAGTATTTCTGTTTTGTCTTTGTTTAGTTGTAAAAAAATTTCTGACATCCAATGATTGATATCTTTGATACACTGAGTGAGGGATATTATGGGTGATAGGTCATCTGGGTGTAGTGAAATATAAAGTTGCGAGTCATCTGCATAATTATGGTAACTAAGATTATGTTTGCGTATGACATGTGAGAGTGGAAGCATGTAGAGATTGAATAGCAGTGGTCCAAGAATTGACCCTTGTGGTACCCCACATGTAATCTTTGTTGTGTTGGAGGTAAATTCACCAATGGAGACATAAAACTGCCTATCATGAAGGTAGGTTCTGAACCAGTTTAGAACTGGACCAGACAAGCCAACCCACCTTTCAAGCCTTTCCAGTAAGATTTTGTGGTCGATAGTGTCAAACGCAGAACTAAGATCAAGTAGAACAAGAATGGAGATTTTTTTGGAGTCTGTGTTCATATGTAGATCATTTAAAACTTTGATAAGTGCCGTTTCTGTGCTATGGTGGGGACGAAAACCAGACTGATAAGTATCTAAAAGGCTATTTGATGCAAGATAGTTCTTGAGCTGAATGTAGACTGCTTTTTCAAGTATTTTGCTGAGGAACGGTAGATTGGAGATAGGTCTGTAATTTGCAATGACATTTTGATCCAGATTGTTCTTCTTCAGGAGTGGTTTGATAACAGCTGTTTTTAGTGATGTGGGAAATATACCTGACTGGAGAGACCAGTTAATGATATGTAGAACCTCTGGTGCTAGGCAGTTAAAAACATTTTTGAAAAAAGCAGTTGGGAGAGGATCCAGACAGCAGGTGGAGGGTCTGAGCTGACCAACAATATTGTCAAGCTCTGTCAGATTTAAACAGTTAAAGTGAGACATGACACAGGTGGAGTTTCTGGAGAAAGGAAGGGCAAGTTCAGTTGTAGATTTTAGAGCACTAATGTTTTGTCTAATAGTAATGATTTTGTTATTAAAGAAAGAAGCAAATTGATCACATTTTTCTGGGGACAACATTTCTGAGGGAATGGTGGATGGTGGGTTAATAAGTCTGTCCACAGTGGAGAATAGCACTTTGCTGTTATTAATATTTTCATTGATGATTTTAGAAAAGAATGATTGTCTAGCTTGTTTAATTGTTTTGTTATATTCATTCAGTTTATCCTTATAAATGTCATTGTGAACCTGAAGTCTTGTTTTTCTCCACTGTCGCTCTGCCTGACGACACTTTCTCTTTAAGTATCTGATGTCCACTTCATTTCTCCAGGGAGCCTTTTGTTTTTTTACATATTTAGTTTTGAGTGGTGCAATTTTATCAAATACACTCTGTATTTTTGAGTTGAAGTTGTCCACAATGTCCCCAGTTGAAGATATCATGGACAATGACATCTCATTTACAATTTTTTGAAATCTTTCAATAGTATTATCATTAATTATACGTCTTTTAAGTAATCGAGAACTGTCACGTTGTACAGGGAAAGCAGAGACATCAAAGTAAAGGCAACAGTAATCAGAAAAGGCTACATCCACAACAAGAGGCGTTGTAATGTTAAGTCCTTTTGAGATGACAAGGTCAAGAGTATGTCCTTTATTGTGGGTGGGTCCACGGACATGTTGAGAGAGGTCAAATGCCTCCAGCAGACTGATAAACCTTAAGGCATCTGGATCAGTTTTTATGTCAATGTGAATATTAAAGTCACCAGATATAATAAGACAGTCATAGTCAGTGGAAACCTGAGATAATAGCTGAGAAAATTCTTCCAGGAATCCAGTTTTGGGTTTTGGTGGACGGTAAACAGTTATTATTAAGACTGTAGATTTACAATGTACTGACAAAGCAAGGTATTCAAATGATATGAATTCACCAAGACGGACTTCCTTACAGTTATAAGTGTCAGAGAAGACAGCAGCAATTCCACCACCTCTCCTATCAGTCCTAGTGGTATGGAAGAAATTGAAGTTTGGAGGTGCAGTCTCAATGAGTGTGGCGGCTCCGTTTTATATGGCTTTATTATATGGCTAACTAGTTAGAAACGCAGAGAAAAAGCTGTGCTATGGTCAGGTATCCCTCGTGGGAATGCAGTCATGTGATTGGCTGAAAACGAGGGAGGTCTTACCCTGCTACCGTTTCCATGTGTGACGGGTCTAATTAGGCTAATTATGCTAATTGAAACAGGTGCTAACCCGACGAGCGCTAACCCTACTTTTTAAAATACTTTTTGTTCTTATTTCTTTTACCGAAAAGCAACGCAAACTGCGCAGAGAAAAAGCTGTGCTCTGGCCATGGTGAGGTACCCCTCGTGGGATACAGTCATCTGATTGGCTGAAAACGAGGGAGGCATCTGATTGGCTACAGAGAGTTCCTTGTTGAAAAATATGCATTCGTGAATCCAGCCACGTCAGGAGAGTCTCAAAAATCCACACACAAATACAGACCAGTTCACGAACAAATGCTAACAAGTTCACAAAGTTTAACAGTTTGTTTATAAATGTTACAACATCCAAATACATTTTTGATGAAAATTGCAAATATTTTTTTAATTCATATATTTATGGATTTATGTTACATTTATTTAAAACAAGACGATCAGAAATGTGTTGTGAACCTTATTTTTGTTTATGGATTTATTTTACATTTTTACATACCAATATCCATTTGTGTGTATATTGAAATGTATTTGTGAGAAGAGAGTCATTTATATATGAATAACAAAATACATTTGTGAATCCTTCTCTGTGCATTCATTATTAATGAGACTGAACTGACCCCATATGTTTCGATCTTAGCATCATCGCATTTAAATTTGCAGCTCTGTGTCCATGCACGGATAAGAAGATGCATGCATGTATCACCTCTGTGTGTAACAATGCTGGTGTCCGTCCAGGTGGTGTACGAGAATGGGACTCTGAAGCTCAGTGATGTTCAGAAGGGGATGGACGAGGGGGCCTATGTCTGCAGCGTGCTCATCCAACCACAGCTGTTTATCACACAGACCGTCTACATTACTGTAAAAGGTCAGTTGATCCTTTTTAGGTATTCCGTTTTCTTTTTATTTGACCATGCATATATCTCAAATACATAACACAGTAGCATGCATGTTTTTGTTTGTGGTGTGGTGTAAATTATATATGCTTTTGGGGGTTTGCCCATTGAAATGAATGTGCTGCAAGCAAAATGATATATAGAATTGTCTAGCTGTGGGGGGCCATAATGTTGAAATGGGGGAAAAATCTGAATGTAGACGAGGGTGATTGTGAGAGGGATGTAGAGTGAGTAAGACTGGAGGGTGTGAGTGAAACAGGGAGAGGAAAGAAGAAAGGTATGCATTGCCTCTAATAACCCCTGATTAAGGGGCGGAGTGGCCGAGTGCGCTCTCTCAACCACTCAGCAATTACATAGAGCAGGAGTGCTATTGTATAAGATGTGTGTGTGTATGCCATACACATGTGCGTGTGTGTGTGAATGAACAGAGTGTGTTCTGGATGTCACCTTGCATGCTATTCCGCTCTGCTCTTTGCATAGCATGATAGCACGACATGTTAGTTTTGGGAAGTCGTGAGCTCGGGTTGTGTGTGGTTGGATGTGTGAAATATTTTTGAGTTTTTTCCTACATGCGCGTACACGGGTGAGCTTTAAGGACGTGTATTGGCCGGATGTGGGTGTAGGTATGTGCTTGTACGAATGTGTGCTCGTCATGTCTCTGATTTAATTAGATGAATTTTAACGAGGCGCAGATTAACTCACCCAGATGTCTCCGTCCGCCATCACCTCCGCCACTCTCCATAGCAACACTGCTCTTCCCCCTGCGGATGGGGCTCTAATTAGAGCAGCTATTATGGGCTGGCTTTAGCATGGCGGGGTGGGGTGGAGTGCAGGGATTGGTAGGGGGCACAGGCGGCTGCAGAGTGGGTAGTGGGCTAGTAGGCCAGGCTGCAGTCTTTTGGCAGCTTTGGGGGTCCAGGTTTAGATGAGAGACTAGATAAATCAGACAAATAGACCACTAGATTACCACTAGTCTGCCAGGTGAAAATAACACATTCTGAACCACATCCTCTAAATGAAATCTCACTGTGTGTTTACGTCTTCCTCCTGTATCTTTCTCCCTTTACATCACTCACCCTCCCACCCCATGTCCTTTCGATGCCCCCGACTCTTGGAATCTGTGTGTCTGCCCATATTCTCCCTGTGTCTTTACATCTGACTTTCTCTATTTTCTCTATCCTTCACTTATTCATATCTGCCTCAAATCTCTGTCTTCACCTCTTACTCACCCCGCTCATTTAAACAACCCTCTAACTGTTTTCATTCATCTTTTTTTCTTTATTTCCATTTCCATGCCTTACTCTGTCTTCTCTATACATACCCTTTATTTCACCCTGTTGCCTTTTCTTTGCCTTTTTCTCTCTCCTGCTCTCCTTGATCTGCACCTTCTATCTCTTTTACTCATCTTCTTTTATCTCACTCCACTATTTCCCTCTCAATTACTTTGTCTCTTTCATTTCCATCCACTCTCACTTCCTCTCTACACACCTCACACCCTCTCACTTTCCTTCCTTCACCTCTCTTGCTCACTCTTTCATCCTCCCCATCTCTGCCTCTCTCAGTTCCTCCACTGATCCAGCCATTTGACTTTCCGCCGACTTCCATCGGTAAATTGATGTACATTGCCTGCGTGGTGTCGTCTGGAGACATGCCCATACGCATCGCGTGGCGCAAGGATGGGCAGGAGATCGTGGCCTCCTCGGGCATCACCATCGACACAAAGGAGTTCATGAGCTCCCTCCAGATATCCAAGGTGTCGCTCAAACACAATGGCAACTACACCTGCATTGCCAGCAACGATGCTGCCACTGTCAGCACAGAGAGGCAGCTCACAGTAACAGGTAAGTAACGAAGGAGTGACAGAAGATAGAGAATATGAAAGTGGTATTTATAAAGGGTTGAAGGGGAAAGGAAACATTTGGTTCCAGTGTCGGAAAGAACCCTATTTTTTTGTCTTTTTTTAATCAACTTCTCCACTCCTTCTTCCTCCAGTGCCTCCTCGGTTTGTGGTTCAGCCCAACAATCAGGACGGGATCTATGGGAAGGCTGGGATCCTCAACTGTTCAGTCGATGGATACCCTCCTCCTAAGGTCATGTGGAAGCATGCCAAAGGTGCACAAGGTACATGACCCGTCTTTTCCAACATGTGTCCCATTGTCATATTCAAAGCTTCATACTGCAGGTAGTACATTTAATTCAAAATGTGGGGATCCTCAGTTGCTTTACGGTTCATCATAAACATCTCTTTCTATCCAGTGGGTATTGGGAATCCGCAGCAGTACCACCCAGTGCCTCTGACGGGCCGTATCCAGATCATGGGTAACGGCTCTCTGCTCATCAGACATGTCCTGGAAGAAGACCGTGGCTTCTACCTCTGTCAGGCCTCCAATGGAGTGGGATCAGACATCAGCAAGAGCATGGTCCTCACCGTTAAGAGTGAGTACAAAGTCTCACACGGGCTAATGCAGAATGAGTGTTTCGTGGCATAGAGGAATGCTGCAAGGACGCCCTGGGATGCTCCAGTTCTCCGTATCAGTCTACATGCAAACATGCTAACTGTGGCAAACCAATGAAGCTCACATGCACACTGGTGAATTGGCGATGCAAAGGTGACCATGGGTGTGTGTGTGTGTGTGTGTGTGTGTGTGTGATAGGCAGTGAGGAAGCGGGCAACTGAGCCATTGATCCTTTGGCTCTTGGGATCTGTCTACAGACAATCAAAAACACTTTGAGCTTAATCATTATCTGCAATCAATCTCTCTCATCCTGCCCTTGCTGTCAGTAACATCGTATGTAATGCAATGTACACATGCATGGGGGAAACTGTGCACACACACACAGACTGTCGACATCGAGTCGAGCATTATAAGAGGGCAACGTATCTTTGTAGCATGCGGTGCCATGACCTCACAAAAACAACTACCCACGATAGAGATGTGAGCACTTAATATCGGGCTTCTTTTCACACGTATAACCAGGTGCCACATAAATACAACCACTAGTTTCACCTCGGCCTGCAGGATTGCCCCTCGCTCCCTCTCTCTCTTCCTCTCCTGCTGGTGTTAGTGTTATTGATTGAACCGTTCCTCTCCTCTGCCTCCCTCAATTCTGTCTGTTTCACTCAGCGGAGAGGGAGGAAAGGAGGGAGGGTGAGATGAATAAGTGATGAAAACAAAACGGCAAAACCCTCTTCATTTCAGTATTGTGTGCACGTTTGTGTGTGTTTGTGTGTGTGTCTGAGTTTGCGTCGGCCGGAGAAGATTGTGAGTGATTTTGTGTAAAGAGTGTACACGAAAGGTAGAGTGTGTCGTTGTTTTGCCTCTTCATTCACCTAGACCCCGGTGTTAACTATTGGAGAATGAGAGAGGAGGTTTATTGACTTTACCTCATTGACCATAGCTCTTCATTACTCTACTGCAATGGAACTTGGCTACTGTGAACTCCACCTTTTTAACTGCCAAACGTCCTAACCTTCTCCTCTCCGCTCTTTCACTTCTTTCTCCCTTTCCACTTAAACCCTGCTTATTATCTACCTTCCTTCTTTTACTTCCCTCTTTTATCTGCCTCTGTCGTCTAATATCCCCCTCTCCAATCTGTTTACTGTCACCATTTCCTCTCCTTTATTCTCACCTTCTCTTAACGTCACACCCCATCGCCCCTCTCCTTCCAGTCCCGGCGATGATCACCAGTCACCCCAACACTACCATGGCTAAGAAGGGTCACTTGAAGGAGCTGAACTGCACAGCCAGGGGAGAATGGCCCATCATCATCCGCTGGGAGAGGGGCGACACGGTCATTGACCCCGACCGCAACGCCCGATACTCCATTACCACCAGTCCCAATGAGAAGACTGACGAGGTGTTGTCTACACTCAGGGTAAGAAGCGCTTACATATGGCATATCATCTAATTGATGAAATCAAGATAGCAATGTCTTCATGACTCTTACTCAGTTGACAAATAGATAGCTTTCCCTTTTCTGTCTGTTTGAGCTCCATTTTTAATGTTGGTCTCTAAAAATAAGATGCTTCCGATGACGCGTATCACAGGGAAGGTGGAGATGATTCACGCGGCTGCTGCAGCCTTGTTTTCGGATGATGATACTATGAGAGGGTCACTCTGTAACAAGTGGTATTGAATGATATAAATAGGAGATGAGCCAACTGTGTCCAGTGAGTTATCTGAAGATATCATCGTCTCCCAGTGGGTTTGATGGGCAAGTGCGTGTTTTGCACAAGATTTAATCAGGGTTACTTCAGTGAATTGTGTCCGTGACTTTGGTTCGACGATGTGCCCAACTCAAATTAGACACTTCAGGTGGAACACATACTTATCACCTTCAAATGACTATGTAGGTAGTTAATCATCTGACAGGGTAGAGAGTTTATGTTAAAGAATGTAGATATTTCAAGTACAGGCAAAACATGCTTGAATTGGGTTTCTGGGATTTTGAGGATACACCAGCTAAAGCACCAAAAATAGCTGGGTCGTTCTTTAAGCGGGTGCGTAGCAAATAAGTCAGAAATAAGTGAATGTTGACACCATAAATACAGAACACCGGATTGTTGACACTTCTCCTGGTGAGTCACCTTAATACCAAACATCCACTGTAGAGGAAAAACCATTCGCTTCTCCATCACAAAACTGTGCTTAACACACAGAGATAGAGTTGCTTGTCTCTTTTGACGTTTCTCTTTCTACCGTTATCCCTACAGCTAAAGCCAGCAGAGCGTGAGGATTCAGTCTTCTTCTCCTGTCATGCCATCAACTCTTATGGAGAAGGACGGGGTCTCATCCAGCTCACTGTGCAAGGTAACCATTCCTTTACAAACGCACCTCCCATCTCCTCTTCATATTGATGAAAGCTCATCTCTTTTTTTGGGTTTACCCTCTCCTCCTTTATCTTTCTTTCCTTCACTCCCACTCATGTAAAATCCCCAGAGCCCCCAGACCCTCCGGAGTTGGAGGTGCGAGAAGTAAAAGATCGCAGTATGAATCTCCGGTGGACACAGAGATTTGATGGAAACAGCGTCATTACCTCCTACGATATTGAGTATAAGAACAAGACAGGTAAGTGAAAGGCTGGGCTGTTCGGGCTCCTTTATTCTATTCGAAACACTACAGAATATTGAAGGTTACAGTCAATGTGAAAATGCATAATACAATTTCAAGTATATAAGTTTTTCTACAGGAAGATTATATGGTAATAATAAGACGTAGTTGTGTTCTTAAGTGCATACTTAGGCACTGCATGCTATATACTCAATCAGTATGAACTGCCTTCTAAATTAACAATCAATTGCCGTTACAGCAGACCATTCACATTAAATCGAAAAGAAATCGAGCAATACGTCTTCTCTGCACCACATCACTGTATTGATCACAGTGTTGCCTTTCCGAGCTGCCATTGAAACAAAATGTATTTAATTAAAATACATCACATTACCTCTACCATTAAAAGTACTCTTTTCCACTCTTACCATCAAGCAAATTGAATCTATTAAATATTTTAGTGTTAAATATGTTTTCTACAGTACGTTATGTATGTTAGCTCATTTGTAATCATTTTATCCAACGGTAAATTATTTAAACCATCTGCCTTGCAGTCTGTCACCGGACACGCTGAAGAGCTGCAATGCATTTTGGGGTGGTTAAGCATGTCTAGTAAGCACACGTCTCGTACTCTTGCTGATCTGGTATACATCTGGGCATAAAATCCACATACTTTTGCAGTTGAAATGCACTATGAACTCGATTCTACAATGAAAAGTATGTAAGCTTGCGATTCCAAACACAGTCTTAATATTTCGCAAGACAGTCCTCAAATATATTCAGTGCTTTCTCAAGTGAAACATTCTTTTTTCTTTGGGTCAGATACCTGGGAGCTGAAACATGCCACTCGAAACATCTCGCCCACCAACAACCAGGCCAACATAGTGGACCTTCACCCCGCCTCCGTCTACAGCATCCGCATGTACTCCTACAACACGATCGGCAAGAGCGAGGCCAGCAAAGAACTCACCATCAGTACAGAGGAAGCACGTACGTATCAGTAGCACATGCAAACGTTAACAATTATTTCACTATTGCTTGTTGTATTATCTCTTAGTCAGTGCACCTGTGCGACACTGACCTTTGTATTGTCCTGAATTGTATTGAAATTCCATCTGAATGAAACTGACGAAAACATCTTTTAAAGTTGTGGATCATAATAATAATTTCATGGCCATGAGACTTAATGAAATCATGAATACCATACAATGTTTGCCTCGTCCACTCTGACTCTCTCTCTCTGTGTCTCCATGCAGAGCCTGATGGTCCTCCCATGGAGGTGATCCTGCAGCCAGTGACCTCTCAGAGTATCAGGGTCACCTGGAAGGTATTATTCTAAGTATTAGTCGTCTCCAGCAGCTCTCTACTTCCTCAAAGATGATTTGGTTGTGTAACACGTTTTTGCTGTTTGCAAAATATCCTAATCTTTGTTGGCCTGATTCCTTTTCAGTGTATTTCATTTGTGGATCTGGCCAAATAATCATGCACTATATGATTGGGAATAGTACTGTACAGTATTTCTGTTTCCCATTCTCCAGGCTCCGAGGAAGGAGCTGCAGAACGGGGTGATCCGGGGTTACCAGATCGGTTACAGAGAGAATGGTCCGGGCAGCAACGGCCAGTACAGCATTGTGGAGATGAAGGCCACCGGAGACAGTGAGGTCTACACCCTGGACAACCTGAAGAAGTTTGCCCAGTACGGTGTGGTCGTCCAGGCCTTCAACAGAGCCGGCACAGGGCCCTCGAGCTCAGAGATCAATGCTACAACACTGGAAGACGGTGAGGTTCACAATAAACAGCACAAATACAAGATATCAAAGCACGTACCAAAAGGGATTTATTGCCTCTTGTTTCTGAGTGTAAATAGTGACCAGCAGCAATACGGGAAATAAGTCAAGCAGTGCATTAGATACAGTGGTGGAATAAACTGTCAGGCTTATGAAATATCACACTCTGTCTGTTGGCTTTGATACACAGTTACGGCACTTTTTCTGTTGCCATTGTTCTTTTTGCTGTCTCACTGTCTGATCTACGTCAAATCATACCATGCTCTGTAACCCGAAATTACTACATTCTCTCTCCTCTCGACAAGAATGAATGTTGGCTGCTGGCATCCAAATGCTTTTTTACAAATACCAAGGACACACAAAGACTCATAGATACACATTCAGCAGCAGAGGTTGAGTCCCTGTACAGTGAAACATCCAGAGTACTGCCATGCAGCCTGATGGCTCTAGGAGGCCAAACATTGAGTGAAGTGATGATTGAATGAATGAACGACTCAGTAAGCAGAAACCTCTTCTTGTACAAACCATGTTTAACAACATTGTGTGCTGCATCTGGCTGTGGGTACGCAGGGAAATACACATGAAGACAGACATGAGATACATGTGCCAGATACTTTTCATTCAAGTAAGTGCACGAGTAGCAAAACAGCAAAATCTTGCAATCTTAAGAAATCTTTTGAAAGAAATCACTTTTATTTGAAGACACACCTCTGTCATGATCTGAAGCAAAAGAGAATCTTTGTTTTTTCTAAATTACCTTCTAGAAAATATGTATTCAAAATCTGCAAACACTTTATGACACATTATCTTCTTCAATTAATTATTATTTTCTAGGTCCATATTTTGTATCTCTAGAAAGAAATCTTGGCTTTTATGTTAAACATAATCCAATAGAATCAAATATGAAAAGGTAAAACTGTATGTGAGGTTGAATTTGAGGGGGAGGGGCTGGTGAAAAGCAGTAGAAGCAAGTATCACTCAGACTTCTTTTAGTTTGTAACTGGACATAATTTACTCCCGATGCAGCGTTTCCTTTTATTTATTTCTTGTATAGAAGTATTTGCTGGAGCATTAATTGACACTAAGGAGCTGAATACATCTAAAACAAGCTGACATTTGTGAACAGCACATTGATAAATGCATCTCTAAAAGAAAAAAATATATCATATGGTTCTTCTTGTATTCTTTATTCTTTAGCGTTGAGCTGCAGTTTATTCAAATATACGCTATACATGAAACAGTTTTTATCAACACAATCTTTACATAATCTTTATCAGACGTCATCCACATTTTTTTCCCTTTTCAAATACACACACACACACACACACACACACACACACACACACACACACACACACACACACACACACACACACACACACACACACACACACACGTGTCCACCCAGTGAACAGTTGGCTGAGCCCCATTGGTCCAGAGTAGACGGAGCCCTCTAGTTCTTCCCTATGGCTGTCACCGTGGCGACAGTGATATTGATGGCCATTATGATAATAGTGATAACAACAAGCATACTAAAAATAATTATAATTAGCTTGTCTTTCTGTCTGTCTCTCTCGTTCCCTCCGCTGCTTCCTGCTGTAATTATCCACAGCTGAGTGCATTGTCTCTCTGCTCCCTCTTTTCATCTTTTTCTGCCCTTCCCTTGCCCCCCTTGCTTTTAACTCTCTTCCTCCCTTCTTCCTCTGCCCCTCACCCCATCTCCTCCTCCCCGTAGCCAGAGTCCAAAACTGCCTTTCATTATGTTCTTGTATTCTCCTTTTTTTTCTTTTTTTTTTTGGTCGAAACGTTGCACTCATTTATGCAAAGCTGTTTTATACACCGACAACTTTAGCGTTGATTAGTTATAATTTTCTTCTTTAGCCCTCTGTCCGTGTCTGCCTTCCTTCATCTCTTTAACCATGAGTAAGCTCTCAGTGACAGTGTGGAGGCACCTGAAAGCATCTCACCTTTTTGTTCATATCCACAATCTATCCCTATCTTGTAAAGGTGTGACTGTGAAGGGAGGAAAAATCTTTTTATTTTACTTAAAAAACAAAATCTGCCTAGAGGGTGATTAATGCAAAAGCCTGTTTTCAGTTTTCTAATCCGCCTTTCTCCTTCCCCTCCCTTCCTCTGTCCTCCTTCCCACCTCCTCTCTCTTCACCAGCTGCAGAGAAATTCCCTGGTGGACTTGGCCCAATCCCTCCTTTTCATTGCTCTCTGTCTTTCACTCGGCTCTCTTCCTCCCTTCCTGCCCCTCCTTCTCTCACAAGTTGACTTCTGTTCATCTTCAATAGTGTGCGTTATTCAAAGCCTGAAAGACTAATGGTCAGCGGTAGCCAATAGAAGAGACACCTGGACTGTTGGGGGACAGAAGGAGGCTTGTACAGAGAAAGAGAGATGGTGGTTGTAGAGATGGTCCTATACATCAGGCTGGACGCATGTTTTATCTATCGCTGGCCTGTTTACTTGCTTCTGGTTTGATATGGAAATGTAGGGGTTCAGAGAGGGTGAATTTATTTATTTAATTCAATTCAATTTTATTTATCGTGTCTCAGGGCACTTAGAGCAGGACTCATTATTTTCAGGGTCAATGACTCAAATGTATTTATCAGCTAGCCAGTGTAGATGGAGTTTTGAGACAATGGCTGCCTTTACTTCAAGATAAACATAATGTTCATATTCCCAATTATTAAACTCTTAAACCTCACAGACCAGGTGAGTCACCATTACAAACTTTATTCAGACTCCACACTTTTAAATTGTAGTGGAGATCCAAAAATATTTATAGATTTAAATGTCAGGCAAAAAAATGTGCAAAAATCATTGATGATTTTTCCAAATGTAAAGCTACTTAAAGGGGAAAATAACTGATTCTAAAAAAAATACCAAATGTCAAGTCTGTGATGTGTAAAAAATATGCGCGAGACAACTAGAAGATTTTTATTTTATATATATATTTCACTCTGTGTAAACATACCTTCAATGAAAATCTATGAGTATCTATGTGTAATGGCTTCACTGTGTGGGATCAGGTCATTTTCAAACAGGATGGCACTCGATCTGCTGCCACAGCACAAACTGAACTCTTTGTGAAGTGTTTCTATTGTGTGCCGGCCCATAAAGTCTGGGGTTAAAGAAAACTGGATATTAGGGGATTAAAAATCCTTTATTATCTCCGTTTCATTGTTTAGCTCAATCATCAACAGTGTGATTGTTTTTCACCCTGCAGTGAACAGACCGTTTTAGGAACTACACAAGGTGACACTGAATGTTAACTTCTCCCTTCTCTGTCCCTCTTCAGTGCCCAGCCAGCCTCCACAGAACATCCGAGCCATTTCTGTAACATCGGACGAGGCGGTGATCACATGGGCCGAACCTCCCAGGATGACGCTGCATGGCGTGTTGAAGGGATATCGCGTCGTGTTCTGGGCTGTCTTTCCAGACGGAGGTGTGTTGAGTGTGTGTCTGTCATCCTACATGAGACATCATGGTGACAGCTCAACCCCCGTTCTCAACATCTCTCTGGCCTTTTTGTTTTACAGAATGGGGTGAAATGCAAAACATCACAACCACCAAGGAGCAGGTGGAGCTTAAAGGCCTGGAGAAGTTCACCAACTACAGCATCCAGGTTCTGGCCTACACCCAGGCTGGAGATGGGGTCCGGAGCAACGTCCTGTACATCCAAACCCGTGAAGACTGTGAGTCCAAATTTCAGTAGATAAATCCCGGATAAATCAAATAAGAACTGACCTGTTTGTCATTTGCTTTGGCTGCACCTTAGGGACGGGTCTAAAGGTTTTTGTTCTTGGTTTAGGCTGCATTGTGGGAGGCAGAGAGCCAGGGGGGTTAGAGGGGGTCTTTGTAAGACTGAGGTTGCTGATTAAAACCTCTTTGTGCTCTGATGTGCCATTAGCAGTGCTAATGAGAATTAAGAAGCCAAAAAGTGTGTGTGGTTAAGGAGCCTAAGGCTGTGGCTCTGTGCATGTGGATGTGTGGAAGTATTGGAGGCTGGTAAGTGTGTGTTTGCACGTGTATACACAGTGTCTTAGCACTAGTGTGCGTGTACGGGTGCATGTGTGTGTGTGCGCGTACGTGCACTATTGTTGTATTGTGTGCAAGTCGAGCTCAGCACCCAGCACAAGGAGAGGGATTAATTCTTTGTGGCTTAGAGAGAATTAATTTTGTGCTTACACTGGCGGGCTGTGGATTACATCCGTATCCGCCTCTTCTCTCTCTCCCTGGGGCCAGGCAGAGGAGGAGGCAGGCGTCTGGAGATGGAGAAAATGAGGGGAGAGAGGGAGTGCAGAGGAGAGGGAGAGGGGGGCAGAGATTCTAAGAAGTGTCATTTCAGAAAAGGCCTTTATTCTCTCTTCCTCACTATATCTCCATTTTATGAGCTGGCCTCGCCGCAGCTTTTCAAATATGGGTGTTGTGTTAGCCTTTTAGCGTGCGTGAGTGTGGGTGCTTATCAGGGCCAAGTCGAGTGTCTCTTTTGCCCTGATGCGGGTTGACACCGTGTCCAGGGGCAACCTCTTCACATACGTTCAACACTCTGCGTTTCTCTGGGCCTCTCCCTTCCCTTTGCCCTCAGTGATGTCTGCAGCATATGGAAAAGACAAACAGACAATTCTCAGCCCGCCTTCCTCTGTCACTTAGATACAACAACCGTAGATAGCAAGCATAGGAGCCGAGATTCATTATTACGTTATTTTTCATGCAAGGGTCTCCCACACCCTGGGAGCCGCAGCATTTGGTGTGTAATTTATGTTTACGCTACTTTAAATTGCTGCATGTTGTCTTATTCTTTCAGGAGGTTCTAAAAATGTAAAAAGTAAATGTTTTTAAAATTGACTTGGTCAAGTAAATAATAATGCTCAACAATAGCAACATGATTGGAAGGGAAGAATGAGTCCTCATCCAATCTAGAGAGCAGCGTTTGATCCCTGGCTCTAAGCGCTTTGAGGGGTCAGAAGACTAGAAAGTATTCAATTACATTTTATTTATAGTGTCATATCACAACAAACGTTATCTCAGGACTTTTACACATCGAGCAGGAATAGAACACGCTCATGATTTTCATAGTCAATACATTTTCAAAGTCCCAACACCACGAATATCAATAGCAGTGGGCATTAATTAATCTGCCAATCCTTTTTGCAATTAATTGTTGGGTTATGAAAAATGCCCTTTAAAATTGTCCAAACCCCAAACCAATCTTTCCAAATTGCGTGCTTTGTCAAACTAACAGTCCAAAACCCAAAGATTTACTGTCATAGAAAATAGAGTGTGGGCCAACTGGAACCAGTCAGTGTTTGGCATTTTTGCTTAAAAAGTAAAATGGATAATAAGAAGAAGTTGAACAGGAATTTCTGCTGATCTAACAACTAGTAATTCCAGCCTTAGTTAGCACGCACACTGAATACTGCATACAAAAAAAAACAAATGTAGACTGATGATCTACATGATGATGATCTGAATGTGTCTTTTGTCAACTTGCAATACTATATAATACAAGAGATGAGTGATTACAAAATGTATTTTCTGTTCTTTTGTTCGACAAAAGATTTGTATTAAAAACGTGAGCAAAAAGAAAATGGTGGCAGTACAAAGAGGATTTCACTGTATTTACGATAACATGTTATTTAGCTACACAGCCAGCAGAGCCAGTTTGCTTTCACTACCATTTTTCAAATTCCTATCCAGGATAGATCCTTCCAGGATAATCAGATTGTGGTATAGAGTACCAACACAAACCTGTTAATCGGGTTGACTGTACACAGAAATATCATTAGTTCACTTTTTATTCTAACCTCCGTTTCTCTATTTTCTCCCCTTAATGATTCAGACCCCGGACCGCCAGCTGGCATCAAAACTGTGCCCTCCTCTGCCAGCAGTGTTGTGGTGTCCTGGTTACCCCCTCACAAGCCAAATGGAATCATCCGCAAGTACACCATCTACTGCTCCAGCCCCGGGTCTGGCCAACCGGTGAGTTACAAGAGGGGTGCATGGAGTTTCCGGATTTACAAGTGAATGAAAGGCGAAGACGACCATCCAAACATAGCTGGTGATGAAGAGGAAATTATCCTTTATTAATGCAGAATACGGCTTCTGTTAATACGTTTTCTATCATGCAGAGATAGATTTAATTGATTTAATGATGGCGTTCTGCATTTGTGTGTTTGTGGGTGTGTTTTTGTGTGTGTGGTCTAGTGCTGCAGTCTCAGCGAGATGTGTGTGTATGTGTGTGTGTGTGTGTGTGTGTGAAATGAGCTCTCCTAATACCGCAGTGTGTGTGCGTGCAAGCTCGCCCTCCAGCCTCATTTGCATATCTACGTCTCATCACGTTGCCAGGACAACCTCATCTGTTCATCAACGAGGGCAGAAAACAAGCCGACAGCAAACTCGTATTCTCACTTACGTATACACACACACACACACACACACACACTCACACACACTCATAAATGTATCACAACATGTGTACAGAGGTCCATTTATATTTATATATACGCTACTCATATCTATCTATCTATCCATCTATCTATCTATCTATCTATCTATCTATCTATCTATCTATCTATCTATCTATCTATCTATCTATCTATCTATCTATCTATCTATCTATCTATCTATCTATCTATCTGTCTGTCTGTCTCTCTGTCTCTCTCTCTCTGTCTCTCTCTCTCCCTCCCTCTCTCTCTCCCTCTCTCTCCCTCCCCTCTCCCTCTCTCTCTCTCTCTCCCTCCCTCTCTCTCTCTCTGAAGCCCCCATGCAGAGTTCGGGATGATTACTATGTAAATGAGTGCGACTGGAGAGAAGGAAGGAGGGATGGGGGGGTCAGACACACCGCGTGGGGAGTACTTTTGTTCCTCTTTTCATTATCTCTCTCTATCGTTCCCCGGATCACCGCTATCTCCACGCCGGAGGAATATTTTAATATCCGTTACAGCAACACACACTCTGTCACTCCTCCCTCCCGCCCAACATCTACCCACCCACCCATTCATTCATCCATCCCTCCCTCCATCCATACCCCCGCCTGCAGTGGAGACCGTAGAGACAAATGTTCAGAGAGGAGAGAGGAGAAGAAGAAGAAGACATTGATATACGTGAGAATTAGAGGGGAGATGCAGAGAGGATGTAAAAACGGAGGGGGGTACTGGTGGATAGATGGAAGGAGAAGCGAGGCGCGGGCCCACAGATGACGGGGAAATGTGGAGAGTGGCATGGAAATGAAGAGAGGGATGAAGAGTGATGGCAGGAGGTGAAGGGAAGGATGGCGCAGTGGGGTAAAAGATAGGCAGAGTGGAAAATACAGAAAGGACGGAGACAAGAGGAATGGATGATGAACTGGGAACACAGGGAAGTAATAAAAAGCCCAGTGGATTCCACCATGACGGCCTGCTCATAAATGTGAAAAACAACATGAATACTGGAATCTATTTGCCCAGAATAAACCGTTCTGCAGACAACAACCCAGCGGGCGAGGACGGAGCTCAGCAACGCTGCAGTGTCTGTGCAGGTTTTTACAGGTCTTCTGCGTTTACTGACTCTTCAAACCGTTTGACACTCGCGCTGCAGTTTTCAATTCACCTGCGCATGAGCACCTGTCAGTCAGAAATGAACGTCGGCGTCAAACTGTAGTCAAGTATGTGATTCAGAGGGTGACAGGGAGCGTTTCGTATTCTTCTGTTCATAGCTGAGGCCAGTAGCACATTAACAGAGAGGCTGCGAAGGGTGAGTGTGTGTGTGTGTGTGTGTGTGTGTGTGTGCGTGTGTGTGTGTGTGTGTGTGTGTGTGTGTGTGTGTGTGTGTGTGTGTGTGTGTGTGTGTGTGTGTGTGTACCTTGGTGTTGGCATACCTGAGGAGGAGATGAAGAGGAGGAGTTGAGGGAATAAGGGTATAATTGGTGGGTAGGTGAATAGTGAATGGCAGGCAGTAAAAAAAAACAGAGTTTGTGTGTGTTGAAGGGACAGTGATGCGTATATGTCTAGACAGCAGACACATGGCTGGGTTAAACATGCTGCAATTACACATCCACCTCCGGGTCATGCATGTCACTGTATGTGTGTGTCAGTGTATCTGTGTGTCACTGTATGTGTGTGTCAGTGTATGTGTGTGTCAGTGTATGTGTGTGTATTGGTGCTTGCTTGTGTGTTTGCATCCTTTCCTCTGCTTCTCTGCCTGTGTATTTGACTCCTCTCTCCTCTCCTCTACGTCATTTCTGATGCCTGCAGTAGATCGGCCTCATTAGTGTATGACTGTTTGTGATATCTCTGACTGACTCATTTGTCTACCCCCCATTGTCTTCCTCTGTCTAATATCTCTGTTTGCCCTCCCTGAGGAGTACAGAGGAGGAGAGGGAGTGGGCTTCACTCCCCCTAATCCAACCCTCTCGCCTCTCTCTCCTCCAGCCTCCCATCATCCCTCCCTCCAGCTCTTTTTGCCTTATCATAATACAACATGCCCCGGACCCTCTGTACCTTAATCCCCATTCTCCTCTCTTTTCCTGTGGCACTGACTCGAGGAGAGAATGCTTGGTTCACATTAGAATGATGTTCACTCAGTCCTCACATTACGTCTGCCTCTCCAGTAAAGTGACAACGGGATCTTGTCTTTGGCTTCCCCCAGATCTTACATGTGCTCCTCAGCACATATGATACAATGCATATTTTGTAATATGAAGGAGAGATATTTGTTACCACATCTCAAAAAGGAAGTTCTTTAATGTATTGTTTTTATTGCGTTTTGGGGAGACTTCCAAACGTATTTATTTTCTATAGGGTGTCAAGCAATTCCACCCGTGTCCACAGTTTGTTTTCAAATCACATTTCTCAAGCAATACTTCTCTCTGTAGTGTTATGCTTGTTTCTGCAGAACAGAATCAGAAACAAGTGAGATGAATTTAGCCTACCAGCAGATTTGTTGATTGTTTTAAAATACGCTTTTCCGATAACGCTCAAGGCTTTATATAATATTGCATGACATGTTTGGAGTGTGCTCAGATCCGTTGTGTGAAACATGTCGCGCCTGTATTTCCCCAGAGAGATTAAACCCTTCCTTTCCGCTCTCGCCAGCTGCCCAGCGAGTATGAAGCCAATCCCGAGCTGCTGTTCTACAGGATCACTCACCTCAACCACCGGCAGCAGTACCTGATCTGGGCTGCAGCCGTCACCACTGCAGGCCGGGGGAACTTCAGCGACAAGGTCACAGTGGAGCCAGCAGCCAAGGGTGGGTCCCTCACTGTGACAGATTCAGTATCAATGATGGTTGGATGCCCACTAAACAGGATTTTAGTCATTTTCAGGTCAAAAGACATCCTGGTTAAAATTGTGAAAAATGTGCCACCTCGGTTAAATTTAACAATTTTTTCAACAGTATCTAAAGAGGAAGGGCTCATATTGAAACATTGAAGTCTGTTTGCAGGTCTTTGGGAATGCTATTGCATGTGAAACAGTTTTGTAAAACCCGTTGTGTCTCTCAAGTGATGTCAGCAGAGAGAATTGGGTCTGAAGACTACACGTTTGATGCTAAAACGAACTAAAAAAATACTGTCCACCATGAGTCGCTAATCTGTGCAATAATAAATTGATGGAATACTCTTAATAGCCTGTATTTCCATGTGTATTTTCACACTGATGGCATTAAAACATTGTCATTGAAATTGAAAACTTTTATGTTCTCCTTTAAAAAATATAAAGTTAAAACCAATCAGCCAGATTTTAACCTGGAAAGCTGGAAGGCTTTTCAGCTGCAAATCACTGTAGAAGTGGTTCTTTGTTGGATGAAACCACACACAGTGTCCTTGGTTTTCATGACTTTTCTGGTGCTTATTCTCTCACACTGATACTTAGTATTCCTCTTTTTCCTGACTCTTGTTGACAACGCCATGAACTAAAAATACTGTCTTTCAAAGGACGTTTTGCTCTACATCCCTCATGGTTCTGTGAATCATGTGAATAATCTCCCTCTTTCTCTGCCACTTGCTCTATAAAACTCCTGCATATTTTTCTACCTCTTCTCCTGTTTATGTTCATGAGTGTGTGCTATTGATTTCAGAGTTCAGAGGGCACCAGATAAACTGGCCTGAATCAGGGAAATGATAAGGGGGGGAGCAAAGGGGAGGACAGCAGGTGGAGGAGGGGAAAAGAGGAGAGAAAATGACATGACGGGAACAGAGCTAACTAATACACAAGACAATAGAGAGGCAGAGTGTTTAAGAAAATGAAGAGGGCAGTTAATCAATAGGCTTTGGATTAAAAGACGGGAAGAATAAGGAGTAAGAATGAATAGAGTGCACTTCCCACCATGTTATCCTTTCCTGTTGTATCTATTCGTGCCTTTGACTGCTGGGTGCAAAGGTTTGTGTGTGTGTGTGTGTGTGTGTGTGTGTGTGTGTGTGTGTGTGTGTGTGTGTGTGTGTGTGTGTTGGTACGGTTGGGTGCGCCAGCTGATCGGCAGCTGTAAAAGGCAGTGTCCTCCAGGCTTACCCACTCAATACTTCATTCAACCTTAACATAAGTGCACTGGAGCACTTGCATTAAGACGCCAAGCTTGAGAAAGAAAGGGAGGCCGAGAGAGCTGGTGGGGGGAGTGACAAAGAATAAGAGGGTTATGTGCCTGAATTCATGGATTTTTTATTTCATTTTTTTAATGCTGCTGATTCCGTGTCCCGTCTTCTATTCTTACTCATATGCTATTCTCTGCTGGACAACGTGACATTTCACGCACATTTCTTCTCCGCCAAGTGTGAATCACAGTAAATACATCACACACTAGCAAGTAAATCCTGTTTATTGAAAGAATCCCAAATGGAAAACAAATCAATTGCACATCAACCATCACATTTCTGTATTGATTCGACACATTCTGAATCCTCTGCATCATTTGTTTATTGTGCTGGAAAATAAATTGTTTATTTGACAATGGCAAGATTAACTCATGGTACATATTAATTTGGATATTGCCTTTCTTGTGGACATACATGCCAATAGCTCTCATGGTCTTTTCCCCAAATGCTCTGTCTCCATACACCTTTCGTATTTACGTTCCTCTCTTCATCCTCCACCAGCCCCAGCCAAGATCCTGTCATTCGGGGGCACAGTGACCACTCCTTGGATGAAGGAGGTGCGACTGCCCTGTAGCTCAGTAGGAGAACCTACACCCACTATCAAATGGACCAAAGACAGGTGAGAATCTTGCAGTGACACCTCTTAGAAGGAATTCATATTTTAGTACACTGCTCAAAACAATTAAAGGAACACTTCAATCACACACAAGTAACGCGCTTTTAATGACCTCCTCCCATGGTTCTCTGTTTCTCTGTCCGTTAGTGAGGACACAGCCATCCCAGTGTCTCTAGATGGACAACGTCTCATTCTGGCCAATGGCACCCTGGTGCTGCGCTCTGTCAAAGCGGAGGATTCTGGTTACTACACCTGCACGGCCACCAACACGCTGGGCTTTGACACCATCATTGTCAACCTTTTGGTACAAGGTAGGAAAATGTCAATAATGGCATTAACACCTGTACCTTTCAGGCTTTTTCATTTGGGCCAACTGTGGTTCCCCGTTACTGATAGGCCAGCTGTTCTTGCTGAGAATGAACAGTGATATATATTTGTTTGACCTCCTTAAACATAGCCTTTAATGTTTTAGTACACGTGTTATTAAGCTGTTAACTCTTTGTGTGTCTTCCTCAGTCCCTCCAGACCAGCCTCGTCTTACCGTCTCCACCACCTCCACCTCCTCCATCACTCTGGCCTGGATACCAGGAGACAATGGAGGCAGCTCTATCAGAGGTGCGTGGCCCTGCTCAACAACACTTTGTCTAAATGTGTACAAATGAGGTTCTCTTTAGGTCATCAAGTTGGGTTTATACATAAAATGGGAATGAATGAAACATGTTGCCCTTTGACCTCTGATTTGAGTTTACCCTCTGTCTGTCTTTTCTTTCGTTTTCATCTGTCACATGTTAGTGTGCATACTGATCTATTAGTTTATTGATTGGTCTTCTGTTTTTATGTTTCCCTTAACCATGTGTCCGTTTGATTATCTGATTGTTGGTGATCTCCGTGTGAAGATGGGCATGCGTGTCTGCCTGAACGGGCATGCATGCAAATGGTGATTTCAGTCCCGTCTCTTTGTTCATGCTGTTTGTGTTTATGAGGGCGTTCCAGGGTCATCTGTCTGACTGGACCTATAGGAAACTATGAAGCAAATGGCTTAAGACACGCCTGCACCCAGAAATACATGGTGTCTTACATGTCATTACTAAAGCATTATGTCATTAGATCAGATTCAAAAACAACTTTCTGGTGTAACAATATAATGATATTGTGTTTCTAGTGGGTTTGCCTGCTGCCGTTAAGACCCATACAAAGCAGATATTCAAATAATGCGGTTTTGTGTTGTATGTTTACCAGAATGCCTGTCTGTCTGTGAAGCCATCTGCACAGTGTCAGCAGTCCCCCATCAAACATTTATTCTGCAATGCTACTGCAGTGGCTTCTGTAGAGTATTCCTCTACAGATAAAGCATGTTAGCATGTTTAATAAAAACCATCTCTGCTGGTTGTGAGGCCTTTTTGCAGAAAAAAAGAAAAGACAAACAAGAAACAGATGAGTAGCTAATGAATCCTGCAGTGAGAACTGATGCTATGATCCGTTCTACTATAGTTTGTTGTTGGGCTGTTCTTGACTGTTCTCTCTGCTATGTTCCGTCATGTTCTGCTGTGTTCTCCTCGGTTCTGTCGCAGACAGAGAGGGTTACACTGCAGGATCCGCACATGTTATCCCCTCTAATGTTTTGGACTATTGCACCATCTGTTTGAGAGAGAGAGAGCGAGGAAAGAGATGGTACAAAGAGTACAAAGAAACACAGAGAAGGAGAAATGTGTGTATATATACATAAATATTTACAGAGAGGAGGAATGATGGACAGAGATGGGGGATTAGATGTAAAGTGTCTCAGAGCAGCAGGGAGTTGGCTCTCCAAGGCAGCTGATTTTAAGTCACCACATTGCATACCCTCATTTACATAGATGCTCAGTCAGCGCCATCCCAGTCTTGGTGTTTGTAGGTAACTAATGGCGGAGTAGACAGAGAGCAGCTCGACCGTCCTCCAGTAGGGGGAGAAGCAGAGTGACACTGCCATCTAGTGAACAGTAGAGGTATCAATTTGAAAAAGTTTAGTCGTGTTGGTGCAAAATGAGTTATACATCCATATCTGTTTGAAATAATATGTATATGACCTGTCACTGTAACATGATGATTTATATTAATAATAATGATTGTGTGTATACAGGTTTTGTGCTGCAGTACTCTATAGACAACACAGAAGAATGGAAAGATGTCTTCATCAGTTCTAGTGAGCGCTCCTTCAAATTGGACAACCTGCGCTGTGGCACCTGGTATAAAGTAAAGCTGGCTGCAAAGAACAGCGTTGGAGCCGGACGCATCAGTGAGATCATCGAAGCCAAGACCCACGGGCGAGGTGAGAAGCCTGGACCCGAGATCGAAGGACATTAGTGCAGTTTGTGTAGCAGAACAGGTGTTGATAGCAATGGCGTATGGGAAGAATGGGACATTTGAGGGACTAACATTTAAACAAAAGATTAGCCACGTGTGACTTAATGAAGAGGAATACGTAGTCATAGACTGTGATTATGCACTAAAGAAGAAACCATTTTTAATATTATATTCTATTTCTGCCAATAGATCCCCCTAAATGCTACAGACTGGACCTTTGAATGACATTTAATAATATATTTTTGCAACACCTACTCTGGCAGTTATACGTACGCACACTGAAGTCACAAGCCATCTATTCCTGGATCACATTATTGTTATTATGTTCACTACTTTCCTGTTTTATGGAATGCATCATGTTTCTGCTTCAGAGCCCCAGTTCAACAAGGATCAGCCTGTCTTCACACATATTAACTCCAGCCACGCCCGCCTCAACCTGCAGGGCTGGGCCAGTGGAGGCTGTCCAATCAGCGCTGTCACACTGGAGTTTAGACCAAAAGGTGAGTCACCGCGCTTGCAATCCTGCAAGAAATTGTGAAAGTTTGCATGTGAAACAAAGACATTTATTGTTATTATTGGGGTTACTTTTCTTCTTGACATTGGTACTGCATGTGCACTTGATGCAGGTACATGGGCATGGCAGAACGTACGTACCAATGCCACCACAGATGTGTTCCTGGCAGAGCTGCGAGAGGCCACTTGGTACGAGTTGAAAATGAAAGCCTGCAACAGTGCTGGCTGTGGCAACCAGAGCTCCCAGTTTGCAACACTGGACTATGATGGCAGTGAGTAGAAGACTCTTTGTTTGGCATTCCATGGTATTGACTGCTACTTAACGCCATACACGTTGTTGTGAAAGAGCGGTAATTAATTTCCGCTCTCCCTGTGTGTGCAGGCACAATTCCACCGATCAAATCCCCCCTGGAAAAGAACGATGATGTCAAGAAGCTGTTTTCGATTGGCTGTCCTGTGATCTTGGTCACTCTGGGCGTTGCGCTGCTCTTCATCATTCGCAAGAAACGCAAAGAAAAGAGGCTGAAGAGACTAAGAGGTGAGAGAAATGGTCAGAGATTCCTGAAGCAGACATGAGCGTTTCTTTAAAAAAAGGGATAAATCATTTTTTTTTATGATCTCTACTCTCTCTAGATGCCAAAAGCTTGGCAGAGATGCTGATCAGGTAAGAGCCAATCACAAACTCAGTCTGAAATATGATTAAGTGTAACTCAAAATCCATTTCACGAATCCACATATGCATTTTTTTCAAAGCCGTGTGTGTGTGTGTACTCGTCTTGTATCTCTGGATTAGTAAAAACAACCGCAGCTTTGACACCCCAGTGAAGGGACCTCCTCAGGGCCCACGGTTACACATTGACATCCCCAGAGTGCAGCTGCTAATTGAGGACAAAGAAGGCATCAAGCAAATTGGTGAGAGGAAGACAGAGAGAGTCGTTGTGTGCGTTCACATGTCTGTGCATGAGTGTCGGATCAAATGATCTGTGTCAAATGTATCATGGACATACGGAGGCATTGGACTTATAGTGTCATTTTTTTAAAATCTTACAATAACTGCTTTTCTGAAATGTTCTGTCTCTTATAGGTGAGGACAAAGCAACTATCCCTGTGACGGACACAGAGTTCAACCAAACTGGCAACCCTCAGAGCTTCTGCACAGGTGTGTCTGTGCATCACCCTGCCCTCATCCAGAACACCGGCCCTTTGATTGACATGTCAGACATCAGACCAGGAACCAGTAAGTGCTCACGATCCTCGCTCTCCATGATATCAGTAAAATCTCAAAAAACTGAAGCAGTATGGTAGCATGTAGCGCAGAACGTGAAGTGCTTTGTTTCGCAACTGCTTGTTCCTTTCTCAGGCTTTAAAGATTCGTCTTTCTTCCACCAACCAGACCCAGTGTCGAGGAAGAGTGTGAAGTCGGCCCACAGCATCAGGAACCGATACTCCAGTCAGTGGACTCTGACCAAGTGCCAGGCCTCCACGCCGGCCCGCACTCTCACCTCAGACTGGCGCACAGTTGGCTCCCAGCATGGCATCACCGTCACAGAGAGTGACAGCTACAGTGCCAGCCTCTCACAGGACACAGGTTGGCACACCAGTGAAATGACACTTGCAGACATTAATATGCACGGCTATTTTCCAAATGTGGCGAGAGAATGTGGTTTTTGCAGCGGGCTACACCTAAAAAAAAACCTTTGTAAAACTGTGCTTGACTTTATTTCCTTTCTCTGACATAGATAAGGGTCGCAACAGCATGGTGTCGACAGAGAGCGCCTCCTCAACCTACGAAGAGTTGGCAAGAGCATACGAGCATGCCAAGCTGGAGGAGCACCTGCAGCATGCCAAATTTGAGATTACTGAGTGCTTTATCTCTGACAGCTCATCTGACCAGATGACCACAGGTACTAATGACAATGCAGACAGCATGACGTCCATGAGCACACCCTCAGAGCCCGGTATCTGCCGTTTCACTGCCTCGCCGCCCAAACCCCAGGACTACGATCGTGGCAAGAATGTAGCTGTGCCCATTCCACACCGCGCCAAGAGTGAGTAGTTGCTGCAAAGCATGAACCTTTTTCTTTCTCCTCCTAATAAATATTTTTTTCATGTGAAATTTTAAAATATAAAACCAAGTTAGGAAAAAAAGTGTTATGAATGTGTCAGATTTTAGTCACCAAGCAAATATGTACTATGAATCTGATTTTGTGTCAGAACAGCAAAATGATGAAATAACTTTGCAAAAAAGCATAATAAAACAATTAGATATGAGAAATAGATGTTATTATACTTTATAAAATGAAATACAAATACACATAAACAATATATATGAGTTGGGGGAGGAAGTTTCTCTCTGATGCATTATGTGTGTATAGTGTGCATTGATTATTAGCCAGTAGTGTTGCTTTTTGCAGGTTGTGGAAGCCACATTAAATGTAACCTTTGCCCTCCAGGTGACTACTGTAACCTACCCCTCTACATGAAGTCAGATCCTTTCTTTCGAAAGCAGCCAGAGCATCATGACCCATGTCCAGTGGTTCCACCACGTGAAGCCTCTATTCGTGGCCTGGCCCAGCGGGCGTACCACACCCAGGGCCGTCATGTGACTATGGACTCAAAGCAGCAGGCCCTGACCATGGGCCACTCTGGCCTGTCCAACCTCGCTTCCTCCGGAGGAGCAACAGGAGGCTGTGGTGCAGGTAGCGGAGGGGCATCTGCTAGCTCTAGCAGCTCCAGCCTTCCCCAGAGGACTCTCACCATGCCAGGCTCCTCTGCCTCAGTGGCCCAGAGTGCAGCGGCAGCTGCTGCTGCTACCGCTGCAGCCGCTGCATCATCATCAGCCTCCGGTGCCACAGGAGGGACTCCTGGAGGTGCCTCCTCCAAGATGGGAGGATCCAGAGACTCTCTCCTGGAGAGCAGCTCCTCAGGCTTAGGCAGACTTCAGAAGCAGAGGGATGGAGGGGCAGGGGCTTACTCCAAGTCGTACACACTGGTGTAGCCTGCCATCACCGTGGCCTGTCACTGTAACTCTTAATAGAATGCTGGTCAAGCCAGCGCTTGCCTGGAGCCTCTATGGAAAAGTCTGAGGAGGAACAAACACATGCACAGCTGACCCGTCAGTGCCTGCGCTGTGCCAGGCTGCAGGGGGCTGGTTGGGTTCCCATTGACACTACGGTATGAAGGGGTCAGAGTTGGGTCTCCACAGCACAGGGGTTTGCCTTTCTTTCTGCCTGATTGCTTTCTATTATTGTTGTGTCACCTTTCTCTATCCCTAATTTCATCACCCTGAAACATCACTTACCAAAACATAAATGATTTATCTGTTCACCTCATTTCATCTCTGGTAAGGACACAGTACTTATGCACAAAATGCTTTCCACCTGCACTGTCTGGTTTTCTGGATCAAGACAGTCGTAGAATGAACCAGGTTGCTTGAGTTTGTGAAGTTTTTTTAGGTTTTTGAATATGTTACTTTTCTGGTCTCTGACGGAAGAAGAGCTCATATCACAGCATTGGCAGGATGCTTTAACTGTATGCATAAAGCACCAACCTTGGTGATACACTGGCTCTGAGAGGTTACCCCATCATGGATTCAGATAAGACTCAATACCAGTTTTGAGAGGTGGAGAATTCCTTATACATGCAATGGATGATACAGCATAGTGGAGTTAAATGATGCTTTTGTAAACAGACTCAAAGCTGAGGAGAAAGGTCAAGCATCATCAGTTTCCTGTTAATTTTCTGATAATTGAAATATTATCTCATGTGCACTAAGAAAAAGTTAGAATGGATCCAAGTAACAGAAACCTTCACAAGCCTGTGTGTGTGTGTGTGTGTGTGTGTGTGTGTGTGTGTGTGTGTGTGTGTGTGTGTGTGTGTGTGTGTGTGTGTGTGTGTGTGTGTGTGTGTGTGTGTGTGTGTGTGTGTGTGTGTGTGTGTGTGTTGGGTGTATATGTGTAAATATTTATATGTATACAAAGTGGCAGGCACACAACAACAGTGGACTTTTTAAAAAATCAATCTGTATGCTGACCTCTGGGGCAGACTTCTGTGTCAAACATGGTTCTCCCCCTGTGAAAGGGGATAACGATGATGATGCTGACGCTTTAACAATACGATCCTAATTTGGTCCAGCATTTTGAAGTTTGTTTTGAAGTATGATTGACCGCATTGCTTAGGAAACGGTAACAAAGAGGAGGTTCAAAGGAGAGCAGTTACAGATGAAAGAGTTAATTTCTCCTCCTCAGAAGAAAGAGACGCCACACGGCACCACAATGACATTTTTTATTCCTTTAACTCATCTTACCTGTATCCACTTTTTCCTCTTTCTATCCTTCCCCACCTTCACACCTCCGCACCCAGTCTCCCATCATATCCATACAGTGTCACTGTGACCGACTGCTAGCATGCTGGCTAGTTAAAAAGACAGACAGACTGAGAGAAAAGGTCTAATATGCACAGAGAGGCAGACATGCTGGATGACGTTCAATGACAACTTGAATGGAGAGACGAGTTGCAAACATACAGCAAATTGTTTGAGATGTATACAAGAAATATCATATTTGTATGAAGTGATCTTGAATTTATGAATGGACAATGACTTTGAGATTATAGACGGAGAGATCAATTGTCCATTTGTATGAAGTGATCTTGAATTTATGAATGGACAATGACTTTGAGATTATAGACGGAGAGATCAATTGTTGATAGAGTTTGCAGTTGTGTTAGGGAAATGGAAAGAGGGGGTTAAAAAGCAGAGAGAAATAAGTGGTCCCCAAAACTAAAAGATGTGTTTTCAAGTTCCTCCACCTCACTGGAATTTATTTAAGCTTTATGCATGGTACTGTATCTGCTAACTTTGAGTTCATTTGTTTTTTCCCATTTCTTCTCCCAAAGCTTAATCCCATAACAAAGATTGTTCCAAAAAGAGAGTAGCTCCAAATGTTTTGCAATAGCAAAATGTAACATCAGGGCTCTCGCAATAGAAAAAAGAAAAAGATATGATATATGTTTGTTTTCAAAAGTATGTACATATATATTTCTATTCAAATATATAGCAAATATATGAATATTGAAAAAAGCAGAGAAATATAAAAGCCGTTCTAATTGAAAATATATATAAAAGATCACAAGACAATCGCTCAGAGTGGAAAAACTGCAAGAAGGAAGGAGACAAAAAAAGAAGAGGGAGGCTTAAACGGGTAGCACAACCATGGACAGGAGATGTTAGAGAGAAAGAACGTGGCGTGAACGAAAGTTAAATGATGAATCTGAGGTTTGAGGAATAATACAATGACCCCCTTGTGATTTTGTAAATGTTCCAGCTGCCACGCCTGCTGCTGGCAGCTGAGAGGACAAGCACAGTAAAGTCAAGTTATGGTGTGAGATTGTGTCGCTGGTTAACTGTGGTCTATGGCTCAGTGCAGAACGTGTGGTGTTGAAAAAGAAAACAGTAAAACAAGGACAGCCTATACAGTAAGTGAGCCTATTGTAATATGTTGTATTGTACCTTCCGAAGGTGTATTCACAAACTCAATGCCATTACCTGACTATAATTAATGAAGACAAACCGACCTAAAAGTATTTCTGTTTCTTATCTTGGTGATAGCGAGTCCTCCCTGAACTCCTGCAGGCTGATAACATACCACACAGTAACAATTATAACTGCTCATATATGTATTAATGCTCCCTTTAATTTTGAAACCAGGCAGGAGGAATTCATTTAGCTTTCCTGTGTTAATGGTTAATGGCTTTCCTTTTGGCCTTTATGTTGCACAAACACTTGTTTTCAGTAAAACAAGTGTTTGGAAATGGGGCAGGTCTGTTTTAGCAACCAAAAGCAGTTGTATGGATATCGAATGGAGTGATGAAACAAACTCCTGTTCAACCTGCTTTCCCCAATTCATCAGGTGAAGTTGCCTCTGCTGTCCAACACTGATCTACTGTCAGTTTGCTCAAAGTTTATGTATACATTTAAGGAAAATTGCACCCTATAATACCTTTACACGGTAACTAAGAATATCAGCAATATGTAACGTAATGACAAAACGTTACATATTGAGTTTTACATTTTGCGAGAGATTATTAAAAACTTACACACAGACCAAAAACTGTGATTATTTCTCAGCTAGGAGAAATCTTGTCCTCATTGTGAGGTTGCCAGGCAACCAGCGGAGATGCAATATTTCAAAAATGCATATGTCCCAAAATCTCAAACTATTCCTTTAATTTAATCCAGGATTCCAGCATTTTAATACACCATTCAAGTGTAATATATCAACAAGCCCTATTGTATTCAAGTCCACACAGCCTGATTGTACAACAGTTCTGCAAAGACCTTTAGTTCTGAGCATGAATATGTTCATTAGTTATTAAAACAAGGGTGTAATGACTAATGAGTGATTTAGGGTGTATTTTTCCTGAGAATACTACATACTTTTCAAACTCAGTCTGTGTTCATGAGGCCAACTTCACTTGTGCTACTTCCCCAACCTTTTCCACATCTGCTCAACCAATCAGATCTTCTCCTCTCACTGTACCCCTTGCCCACCTATACAGCATTATTTCTACTCCATAATAGAAGACTTGTGTACATAGGAAAGTGTTTTGTATAAATGAGTACTATTTTCGACATCTTCACTAGAAACCAGGGCACAATGTAAACTTTGAACTGAAGTTATTGTAATGAAACAGAAGAGGACTATAGAATTAAAACTATAGAATTATACAGACACTGCTTTATCTTGATTTATGGACCAGTTGAAACATGTCAGAGTGGACCATGCATAGTTCACAATATTTATTTCTTATTTTACAGGAAATTTGGTTGCATTGTCTCCTTTAAACATTTTAAAAAATGTTGTTATTGTTTCAGATTTCTTTTCTTTCTTTTTTTTTCTTTTTTATTACTCTGTCACCGGTTGCTTGATTTAGAGTTTGCTTTTCTTTAATTCCCATTTTGGGGGGGAGGACAGCAGCATTGCATGTTCTGAAAATTTTGCTGGTTATAAAAGAAAACTGGAAATGGTGAATTCAACAATTTAAAAAGGGGGTTAATTAAAACATTTTAAAATGCAGAGGTTGTTCCTTAAACTTTTATGGGGAAAACATTGCTTCAATTTGCAATTGCTTGTGTTTAACTCTACATTTTCTTTTCTATGAAAACAAACAAAAACAGAAAAAGAGTACTCAACACCTTGTGCAATAAAGCTATCTTTTTATGAACTGTGATGATCTTATGCATTATTTTACAGCCATGCAGCGTTTGAGGTAAAGGGATTTCTGTCTTATTCAGTTTTTGTTTTTATCACAACATGGTGAGGACTAGATTGACTTGTTTAAAAGCTTTTGGCCCTTTTAGCATGAAAATGTGATTTTGTGATGTTCAGAGTAATAGGAACCTTGATTCTGGAGAAATCAATTATTTTTTATTGCATTTTTTCCAATACTTTGAGTCAACAAAGGAAAGTTTTTTGTGGAGGCAGAAGTTACAGAGAATCCAAGTTAGACAATTTCAAATATGTCAAATGTCTTACATACAGTCACCTTTGGTGTTCAAAATGAAATACATAAGACATTATGACATAACAATATGGAATACGGACTAAACATATAGAGACCAATGTATAAACCAAACTAGAGAGAGAGGGTTTTTTGGGTTGTGATTTAGTGATCCAAAAGGTAAGTGCAAGTCAAACCCTCGTCTTCTTTGGTCTCATGAAATGTTTGTGGATCAAAGATCCCCTGTTTTCTGATACCTGCAGTTGTGAAGTAGCACTCCTCTACTGGCCTTTGGTCTCCTTTCTATTGCCATTCTGTTACTAGGGCAACAGCTTTGCTCCAAGTTTACTTCCTGTCAGCTACCGCATCAATACACATTGCATCAGGAAATACACAGGGGCCTTTTAGAACGTTGTCGTTATGTTTAATTATTTCATAACTATATTTATTCATGTGTTTAGTTATATATTCTATATAAGTGCATGGAAGCTTCTAAGACTATTATTGCGTTACGGATAATCCACTTGATCTTGTACTTCATAAGATTCAGAACCGGATTGAAACACTAGAGGGCATCATGCTGCAAAGAGAGGCTTCCAGAGAGAGTGCATTGAGGCTGATAACATTTGAACAGAAAGATCCAGGATGTTGACAAATAATTTGATTATTTCTTTCCCCATATTTATACACTGGTTATATACATTTACAGCATACTTACATTCACTCACACAGTCACTCTGCCATCACAGCACATCAAACTAACATCCCATGTACAGTGTAGTATCACATATATAATACATTATTCACATAGAACTGTAAATATAATTAGAGTTAGCTGTTTGAGATTTAAGCTATTACGGTTATATAACTGTTTATACTGTCACTTATCCAGCAGCTCTACTGCTTTACAGCTTGAATGTGTACATTTGAATATGAATGAACAAATTGCTTGTGTGATCACAGAGTTCATCCGTGGTTTGGTGAATCCACATACATCCCACCTGCTGCCTGTCGTCTCCCAGGCTTGCAGCACCGCCATCCCTCTTCGTCCACCTACTTGCCGTTCTTGTGTTTCTTCTGTTGGAACTTCCTGAAGTGGGTCTGGATGGTGGCGGCAGCCTTCTCGCACTCAACAGGGCTCAACGGAGGACCAGTGCACGTCCCGTTGCTGGCATTGGAATCTGTGCACGACAGGACACAGGGGACAGCCAGAGAGGCTGAGGCGATAGCCATGGAGGCGTGGTCTGCAGCAACGATTAAGTTCAAACATGGTGTTCATATTAGCCTTGATCAAATGGGGTACTTTTTCTGTTTAAAACAGTCACTTGGATTTAACACCTAATAAATAACTTTAAGATGAATCAAGTTGGCAGAAAAACAACTTACTCTTTCTAAACACGCCGATGCTGTTCCTCCTGTAGCCATCAAACTGTGAATGAAACGGAGCAGCTGTGTGTTAGAAGACACTCACTGACGCACAGAGGGGAAAACACAGACAAGATGCATGAGATAATGCTCAGGTATGAAAATTATCAGCATAATCTTATCTGAAACTTGGATGAAACATTGTTCAAATACCACGGATGGTACAAAATCAGACACGTGCACGCAGTCACACAGGCGCTTTTGCTAAATCCTTCAACTCAAATGAACAAAACGTGCAGTGCTAAAGGAACAAATGTGCACCTGTTGTGTGTCCTTCCGTCTACAGTCAGAGTGATGACCTCAAACACAAATCCCCTTGATTGGGATTACAGCTCAAGCAGAGCAGCCACAGGGAAGCCAGGGACTGAGGCCTCCAGTTTGGCTAAATGCCTCAGTGTAGTCCCACACTCCAGCTCCATGACCTTTTCAAAGAAGGCCACGTTCTCCTTTTACCCAATGTTAAATGGAATTTCAGCTGTGGCACAAAACGCCCACCCCTGCTTTATGGACTTTCTTTGCCAGATAATGTGGGCTTTTACATCACATCTCGGTACCCGTGCCCTCGGCTAACCACCAACGTTTCTCTTTCCTCTGCAGCACCTTCACTCTGTTCAACTTTTTATTTGCCACTTTCATCTTCCAGCAGAATAACCTTCAGATCAGTTATTACTCAAACTCAGAGAATGGTACGTAATATCCACAGACAGCTGAACTACAGTTTTTATGTGTAGGACATCAGTGTTGAGCAGGAATCCATAAGCCTGAGGAGAAGCCAAATAACTGAAGTTGTGGACAATATTGATCCATGTAGGAGGAATAATCACTGATATTGATTCACTGCGGGACAAAAGGTGTTTAACTGATCCTGATGCACTCTATTACTTTATATTATACTGCTGCTGCTGCTTTTTTTTTGCAAATGCACCAAAAGTCATCAACGTCTTGTACATCAGTGTCCTTTCCTTGGCTGTCCTCTGACACACTGAGCTACTTTAGGACATGTGACCAAGCTCACAGGCTGAGTCAAGCCCGACTGCTGAACTTTCCACATGCTTCGTCTCACCATTAGATAACGGAAGATTTGAAGTCTACTGGTAGGGGATATTCAAAATGCAGACAAATAGTAACTTGTCTCTGTTTGTCTGCATGGCGATGTGTGTGTGAGGCAACGGTAGTGAGGTACAGATCTGATAACAACTAACCTCATCTATTCTGCTGCTCCTCCGACTGTGTGACACGGAGTGGATCTGCCAAGGCAAAGGCTGCGACACCATGTAAGGCAAAGGGTCCTGTTGCCGTGCAAACCGCATCCCTATCTGGAAGTGAAAAGGGTTTGGGTTAGAGCATTCGGGCCACATTTGTTCTTTTATGTCTTTTAAAGTCAGAATTCTGACTTTAATCGAAGAAACTAAAAAACAACATTACATGACATACAGTTTGGCCTAAAGAAGTGTATTGGTGGGAGGCTACTTGACTTTTAATTGTTGACCTGATAAATATTTTTTTTCAGAAACATGAGAAGTTACATAATTAGACGTGGTGGATTAGATATAATAATGCATATGAGAAGTTGGTTTCACGTCATATTGATTATATTAGGATGCTGTCCATATAAAACTCATTTAAATTGGCTGCATTAAAAGCACAACATTCCCAAATAGTGATTTTTTTTTCTAATCTAATATTCAAATATTATTCATACTGGTTGATACACATATACAAATATATACATTTTTATAATAACATTTTGAATAAACATATATTGAATAATATTAAATATTTAAAGTAAACACAATATTAGCTTAACACAGTTAATAGTTAAATTAAATTTCCCCAAATGATTCTATTTCATCCATTATTCTAATGGTCTTACCGATTCTACGACTCGGACCACCATATACATGGCTGTTAGCATGGTGATCAACATCTTGACCACGTTTCCAGTCGTGTGTCTGATGATCCTTAATGTTCTTCTTGGTTTTCGATAACTTTCCTCAGACCTGCTGGAGGAACCGATCCGAGTAATCAGGAATGCGAGGCAGAAAGACTATTGACCACACAGTATGTCTGCTCACACAACTTTTTCAGGTAAACACAATCACACACACACAAACACATGCGCACACCTTTCATTCTCACAGTCTCTAAGACTCCTAAAGAGCTTTGCAGGACAGAAATAGAGAAGCCGTAATCTTTTCCTATGAACAACACTTATCCCTCAGGTGTGCTTTCATCTCTCCATCAGAAGAGGCAGGTTTTATTTTTTATTTAGTTTAATCACACATTAAGACAATACGCCTTACTGATGAATTGCTTTGCATATCATTGTATTTCCTTTTATAGTTCAAATGCCTTGCATGCTGATTAATCAGCCCCATACTGGTGTGAATCAGGGAGAAGCTCCCAAATGGTTTGACCTTTTGACATTTAAGGTCCACTTTCTGAAGTGTTTATAAATGATCGATAATGAATTCAATAATAATTAAAAAATAACATATATATTTATATTTTAATTATATATAATAATATCCTATATCCCATACATGGGGTTAGGTTTGACAGAATTTTCATGACACTTGTGTTAACCAATGTCAGGCATCTAACCAAAAACCCATTTAAAACCTGCTGACTTTGAGACAAAGGAACCGGAAGTGCAAAAATGCTAATTCATTTCTGGCTTTTAGCTGTCATCCTTGCAGCACTCGATTTAAACTAAAGTAATTATTAAATACTAATTTTGGAAGGCCCCTGATACAAGAAAACATTGCTTTCTAGGAAGCAAAGAAGTGTGTATCAGGTTTGAGTCCACCTCCTTTGTCTGAAAACATTCTGCAGTGAAGATTTCCAAGTCAAATATAATCTTTCCATAATTTGTGTATTCCCATGATTTATGGGTGTATGTTTAGTTACACTTTTTTGGGGAACAATAAAGTTGAACTAAAAGTTGGACTAGAAATATATTGTATCTAGCTTCAAGTTCTCTCATTCATTTGACACCAGGGTAAACCAGTTATACCACAAAGATAACTCATCACTGAGACAGGAGGAGCAGCTGCTGTTATCAGGTGTTTGTGCGTCATTGTCTGGAGCCTCACCTCCGACCGATGATAAGACTTTCAACAGGTGTATCTGAAAACATTTGGTTAATACATACGTCAGCTGCAGCTATCTGAGTATCAAGCCTGACGTTTTACATGATGCCACTGGTCTATGTGTGCCTTGTAGAGTATGTGTGCGTGTGACTGATTATTTTTGTTGTTTGTATTGGATTAGACAGAAATGCAGGAATGTGTGGTTTCACTGCACACACAGGTATAAGAGCTCTCCTGATTGAGAAACACAACCACAGTGGAGGAGACCACATATAAGGGATACTTAATTAAGCAAGCATTTGGAGAAATAGGTAAGGACATTATTATTTAAAATTCTAAGGAACACGGGCACTATCACAAATATATTGAAATGATTACATTCATATAATTCATATATTTTCTTGGTATGCATATTCAACATTGGATAACTTGCAGTTTACCTAAATGAACAGGCTTATTAATCTTATTTCTTCTCTTATTTGGAAAAATTAAGCCTGTGATCTACTGTATGTGCATTCAACAATACAGTAATGCTTTATAATAATGTGCAATAAAAGCACATTAAAAAAATTATAGAGAAGGAGTGAATCAGAAACAAATTACTGTGAGCTTTAAACTGTGAAGTGTTAAATCTAAAGGGTATACACCTCAAAGTCGAGTTATCAGTGGTATGATTTATCTTTCTGACAGTCTTTTGATCTGAGGAGAGGCCACTATATCAGCACACGGCTGTGATGGTTCAGGTTTTATGGAGTGAAAAAAAAACATTAAAGGGGGAGAATCTTTGCCTCAGTGAAGCCTTTCAGCAAGATAAAAGTCAGGACTAACCAGCCTCCTTTAAATAGCAGGGTACAACATAATCTCATCTGTTGGAAGGCTACAACACGTTTTCATATTTCTATGTGGTTTTATGTCAAAGACGCTCGCAGGTACATTTGTTTGTGTTGTGCTGCGTTTTGTATGCCAGTAATGTTTATGTTATGAATTTTAATCACAGGTTTCCAGTCAACACATTGTTCATGATGATGGTGATCAGCGAAGAAACACACATTTAACACTGAGACGAGAGTGGCTCAGCTGGAATTATCATGTCACTCAGGCTTCTTAAGAGACCGAGCAGCAAAAAGAAAAGTATGTTACCTTTTTGTTTTTATGGGGTTGTGGTATGATAGAAATGTTATTTTTCGAAGGACTTTTTTTGGACATAAGTGGTGGATTCATTCATTTAAAAAAAACAACTCTACGTAACAATTTTGAAGAGACCAGAAGCAGAAAAAAATGACAAAATAATTACTCTCTCATTATTTGGTGCTAGTATGGTTGTGTCAACCAAATTAATAGCTACAAAGATGACAATGGACACACACATTTAAGCCTTATTTTGCTTATCGGGTGTGCATGTCCCCAGATAAACCACCAGCATCTTGTAGAAACACTGCTGCAGCTACTCAATCCCACACAGTCTGTGTTCCAATTAACCTTAACTCATCCACATTTGCATTCTGCAAAAGGAAGGCAGAAATAAATTTGGGCTGTCTGCTATCGCTTCTTCCTGTGACTGTTCTGGCTTTGAAAACAAAATGAGATAAAACCTGCGGGCCAGGAAAGCAAAGCAACGCTGAATGCTATAATGTGTTTACCCATTAATGATAATTGGGTTGGCGGCAACAAGTGTACGTTTCAGATATTAATGGCACCACGGGATGATGTGTTTAAGGGGAACACTGCTGTTTTGTTCGCAAGTGTAGCTGAGGCTGAGTCTAAATTTATTGACAGTTGTGACACGTTATTCAAAACAGTTTATATGTAACTTCAACATTTATCGGAAATGTATTTTCTTTTACTATTTCTTTTAAAATAAAAGTATCTTACTTCTTTAGAATAAGTCAACAGCTGGAAACTAGTGCACACATGAAGGATTGATAAGAACTTAGTGAATGTATATATTCAAAGACATGTATCACACATTATGCTATGTAAGTCAAATTTCATATTTTCAACAACAAAAGCAACTTTCATTTGTATACCGACGAATCCTGTATTCAGGGTCACAGGGGCATATATATATTTATTTTCTTCCCCCTCCCCTAATCAAATGAAATTGAATTATATGTTTACCATGTCAGATTTAAAAATGTAGCATATCCACAGACTAAATGGTTGATTCCCTTCCAAAACAGAACCTCCAAAGAACAATGCCCAGGCAGAGGTCCTAAACAAGCTGGGTCTAGAGGACTTCTGGACTACACCATTGGACCAAGCATCTATGGTGGATATCTGCACTTCGACTCTGGAGAACCAAGCCCCTCTAGAGACCAAGGATCTACCAAATGCTTTCCTCCAACGTCTTTGGCGGCTTAGCCCAGATGCCCGCAGTCCTTGTTGCAAAGCTCTGAATGATGTTCTGAACAATGCTAACAAATCACCTGGTGAGCTAATCAATGGCTTTGGAGAAGGAGGCCAGTGTGGCATCAACCCCCTTGATCTAGTTACAGCTGTCTTTATGTCTGCTAACACTTTCCTTCAGCAAGAGATGACTGTGCGCATGTTGCAATGCCAGTTTGCTGTGCCCCTGGTCCTTCCAAACATTGATCCAGAAGAGCCCAGTCACTTCCTTCTTTGGCCTTTGAGAGGTGCTGTAAGCAAATGGAGGTCTCACTTTCCAGATGGTAGCGGGAAGGTCCTCGAGGGGGATTTGGCAAGTACATACATGCCGGTGGTATCATGTATGAAGCTTGGTCGCAGTGTTGTGTCTAAGTCGCAGGTGCTAAACAATGTTATAAGTGGACTCAGATCTCCCTGTGACACATTTCTCCACAGGGGGATGGAGGGAGGACAGCTGCCCCGAACACTCTCTAATGGCCTGATTGAGATTGGATGGTGTCTACCCACTGGAGACACTGCAAGAGATATTTTCCCTGTTCCTTTGGTCATTTCAAATCTCCGTGGCGACGCATGTACACATGAGAAATTCTTCAGTCTCCTTTGTAAAGCGTCGTCAGCTGTGGTTATTTTCTGTGGGGATCTTAGGGAGAAAGAAAAACAACTTCTTGCCTCCTGCAAATACATGACAAGCAAACTCATACTGATTGACCTATCAGATTCCGATGTGGGGTTTGTTGGTCAGGACTTTGAACAATACATGCCGTTTTCCGGAGGATCGGTGCTGCAAGGGAGAAATTTGAACGAGGAGGAACTGGCTCATCGGCTGTGTGACACTATGAAAGATCTGTTACCAGATGAATTGAAACCTGTTACACTTGAAGCAGCAGCAAAATTAGCAGAGGAGCTAGGCCTTATTGTAGATGAACAGGCAGTTTGTAAAAAGGCAATGGCCACAGTGGAGCTAGCATTGGAAGGTTTGGATGAGGGATCTGTTCAATTCAAGGAGAAACATTTTCCTTTGCAAGGGCAATTGTGGAGCAAACTTGCCGAAATAGAAACAGAGGAGGGTAAACAGATGAAAGAAGGAAAAGAAATCGATCCTCAACTGGAAAAAAAAAAAAAAGACATCTTGGTAGAATTGAATTGGTACAAAATGACTCCAGCAATGAAGATTTTTACTGATTCACTTTTCCTATCAGATAAAGTAGAGAGGACTTATTTCCTCAGTTGGATGAAGCTGAGGCTTCGGCTGAAGCAAATCGAGAAAAGAAACGGTCCACAAGTTCTATTCACATACTTACAGACAGATAAGACAGAGGACATGTCAGAACATAAAGATGAGCTCCAAAACCGAACCAATGACAACCAAGCAGACAGGGATAGTTTCTGCACAGATTCTACATTTGAAGAGGAAAACAACGAAGAGCTGCCCATGAATACCAAACTGCAAGTTTCTGAGAAACAGTTTGAGACGGGCCAAGAGATTTTGCAGAAGTCTACAGAACAGACCATAGAACCACAGTCACAACACAAAGAACATCTCAAGTCAACACATGATCCAGTCGTAGAACAGCAGGTATATGTGACCTCAACCAAGAAAGAGATTCTGAGTGAAGACCAATTTTCTGTTCACATCTTTGAGGACCAAAACCATAATTTGGAGTTTGGTGAAAATGGAACCTCAAGCCTCCAATGGAAACAGCTAGATGAACCAAAGCTGAAACAGATAGATGAACCAGAGCTGATACCGCTAGATGATCCAGAGCTAATACAGCCAGATGGACCAGAGCGGATACAGCTAGATGATCCAGAGCTGATACCGCTAGATCACCCAGAGCTGATACAGATAGCTGATCCAGAGCTGATACCGCTAGATCACCCAGAGCTGATACAGCTAGCTGATCCAGAGCTGATAAGGCTAGATGGACCAGAACTGATACTTATGCAGCCTCAGTCAGATTCGACTTCTTCTGGTGAACAACAAATGTGCCCAGATGTTTTCTCTGAACATCCAGTAGCCTCAAGTTCACAGCCCTTGGAAAGAGATCTGTTCTCACTGGGGCTTGAGCACTTTTTGCGTGAGATGGGCCTGATTTTTGAGCTGACACACATGAGCCAGAGAAGGGGAAACCACAATGTTTTGCGTCTCCCTAGCTTAGCTGCAGACCTTCTTCTCTATGGGATTCCACTTGAACTAATGGATGGAGATGCCTCATACATTCCCATGCGTTGGCTGTGCTCTGTCTTTGCAGAGCTCAAACGACGCCTACCTCAAGAACAGTGTAGGACCCGAGTGTTGACAAACCTTGGAGTACATCATGGTATGAACGCTGAGATTTTTTCTGCATTATTTGGGGTGAAATTTCCTGAAGGAAGGCAAAAATCGACTAGAGGTGTGTACATGGTCGTCCTGTGTCTTACCGATAACCTCAGAACGGATATGGAGTGTGATTTTCTCTTGTTAATTGATGTTGAAGGTCTCTGCTCAATGTCTCCAGACAACAAGAGAAATACGCTGATCCAGGACAACAGAATGGCCACTGTTGCAACAGGATTGAGTGATGTTTTAATGCAGAATATCTCTTCACATTTGGATACTGAGTTTGAAACTAACTTCACTGTCATAATCAACGCGCTCCTACGCATCAAAGAATGTGGATCCATGCCCATTTGCCAACTCCTGACCCAGGACGAAGACATAAACAGCTTATTACAAGCATCACAGCTAAGACTTGTATCGGATATGCTTCAGACTGAGACTGGGGACAGGGGTAGCAATGCTGATAATCATTATGCAAAGACAACAAGTTGTGTCACTGGTGTCAAAGGCCCTTGGTTCAATATGTCCCTATCGGAACCAATTGATACACAGTATAGTAAGGCTGTGTTAAAGCTTAAGCAAAACCTGTTTGGGGCATTGAAGAAGTGTGCAGCTAAGTCTAAAGCCCCTGGTCTGCCTGAATTTATCAGCCGATTGTGTTCTGTTTGGGATGCAGTGAAATCAGAATCATTCTCGATTGGTCTGCAAAATACTGATATAGCTTTAGACTTCTCTTTGCTTTGCTTAGAGCTTTCCCCATGGGAGTATAGTTTCATGGAACACATGGAAAGATGGCTTAAGGGGGCAACAAAGAAAATCTTTGCAACAAAGGCGAAGGCTTTAGACACTACGATCGAAGATGGCCTTCTGAGCGAGTTGAAGAACGAAGCCAGAGAGGAAGTCAAAACAGAGGTGGACAAACTCAGATCAAAAGTAGAGGACTATCTGATGAAAGAGAACTTTCGTAAAATGAACGCATTCAGGCCAATCCTAATGAGCAACATGGATGATCTTCAGAAACGAGTAACTGAAGAGACAATACAAAGGTTGGGGACAGTCAACGAGAGCCATACTTCTTCAACACGGTTGGAAAAATGTAAGACCTTACTGGAAAAAGAACAGGAATCCACGCTACATACACTTGTGGAGAGGAGTAAGTCAACCAACATTCTCTTTCAAGATACAGAACTAGAAAAGGAGTTTGAAGGTGTGTGGAATGAGACATTGTGCAACTTTGACTTCAGGCCTTCAGAAACAGATGATATTACTGCAAGGGTGACTGATATTTTGAAAGAGAATCTAATCAAATGCGGTCTCCAGAAACACATGAAAAAACTTGAATCCGTTGGCCAAATCGAAACATCAAGTTTCCAAGTCTGTGATGAGCATTTTGGATACCGCAGCAGAATAAAGCACATGTTTGATGACAACATCAGACTGAAGAGGTTAGAAGCTCAACAGGTAGCATGCAAAATCATAGAAGAAAACAAGCAGTTTGTAGCAGCTAAGTCTAGATTACCAGCAGATTTCTCTGACAGTTACATTACACAACAGTTAGAAAACGTTGAAAAAACTTTGAAAGAAAAATCTTTGGAAATGAGATCAGCCTTTGAAGTGGACCTCAAAGTGTATCTCTGTAGCGCTTCATGCCAAGACTTTCAAAAATTACATGACCGCTATTCCAAGGACAGTGAGCTTTTAGCATGCATTACTGCAACCAAGAGTACGTACTTGGCAAAGTTTATCTACCAGTTCAGGAAGAGAGACCAGTGCCAGAGGGTGGCTCAAGCATTTACTTCCATGGTCATCAAACCAACAGTGTTGGACTACATCTATAAACCACTGGGGATGTGTATTGTCCAAGAGATTCAAGGTAAAGCCAAGCAGTTTCAGTCCCCACGTGCCTTCCATCAAGGCTTGCTGGAAGAGCTGATAGAGGAGGACCACTTTGAAAGCTACCTGGAGTATTTGCTTTCCTATGAAGACTTCAGACTGAAAAAGATCCAGCAGACAGTGGTGACTCACCTCTCCGGATCAACCAACTTTGATCAATGGAGACATCAGAGACTTGGAGAAATTGTAGGAAAGGTTGCGGCAGCAGTGAGCCAAATGGCAGAAGGTACCAGTGGAGTTCTGAGTGATACAAAGCCGCTGCTGGAGAGAGTGTGCCTCATTTTAGAGAGTGATGGAGATGTGGATGTCTCCAGGGCCCCTATGTATGGACCTTTCTTCAGCATCACCACAAAATGGGATCATTTTGTCACATGTCTAATGGAGTTCCTGGCTGCAATGCGCTTGGACTTATCCCAGGACTTCTCCAAAAATCTGGAAATCACCCAACTTCTTTCCTGCCTTTCAATCCAGCCCAAAGACTCCCTGTTCAAAAAAGTGCAAGGCTGTGACCGGCAGTGTCCGCTCTGCAGAGCCCCCTGTGAGCTGGAAGGGAAGGGTCATGAGGTTCACAGGGCTCTGCTCCACAGGCCCATAGGCATGTTGCCCCATAACTCAGGTTCTCTGTCCTGTATCAGTTGTCCAGAAAGCATGACTGAAGACAACCCAGGTATGTGCAAAGACACACAGGACATGTCCGTGCCATGCAGGGGCCTCCATGCCCTCTACCCAGACTGGAGCTTCACCCCTGAGGACTCAAACAGCCAGATGCCCAGTGCTTACTGGAGGTACAGTGTTCATTAAGAATAAAATATCATGATATCAAAATCATGTGCATGTGTGTTTTTGTATTCACATATCCCTAAAATAAGCTAAATATCCTTTTTACAGGTTTGTGTTGGCGAGGTTCAGTGAGAGGTTTGCAAAGGAATACAAGCAGGAGCCAGCAGAGATTCCTGAGGAGTGGCGAAAGATCACTAAGGAGGAGGCATTGTCCAGTCTGAAGGAGGCCTTCCTCACTGCACAATACTCATATTAGGACTCTTCTGTAATGTATTCTGTTTTCATCATATTGCATGTGGCATTTTATTGATCAAGTCCAGGTTTTATCTGGTTTAGAAGTAGCCTATGTTATATCTATCAAGGATGTTGATGATAATGTTAATACTGGACAGAAAGTTGATCAGATAGACAATTCATCCAAAACACTGATAATGATAAGGGGTTTGTTTTTTAATACATTTTAATTTAAATGCTTTCTTTAATAAATAGTTTTCTGTAAAATATGCCTTTAGAATATATTTTAAATGTTGAATCCTTATTATCCCACTTACCTCAACTGCCTCCTGATCTGACAAGACAATGTCTTTCCATGCATTTAAACACTGGCAAAAGACTATAACATTAAAATAATAATACATATATTTTTTTTTTAATGTGTAACTTTGCTTGTTTTCAGCTTGACTATCCAGGTTGTTAGAGTGTAACAGAGTAAATGCAGTTTTAATTGTCAACAGGCTTTTATTTGTTAACATGCAGACAGTCCAGGCTGATAACTAATAACTACACATCTGCAAAGGTGCAAATTTATACTCAATAAGGTTAAACAATGAGAATTGTGGTTGAAGTATTTACTGGGAATTCTCACCAAGTCTGAGGGAAATTAGATTTTCAGGATGTGTTTATGTATGTGTTTGATCCCTGAAGACTGTTCTAAGTACTGAAACAAGCATTCTCTAACCTCATTAATGCTAGCACACAACGGTCAAAGGTTAACATTGATTATACACCCTCCTTAAAACGCTGTCATACAATCTTGCCAGAAATCTCACCTTCTTCTAGCTGGCTTTAATGTTCTGTTTTTGTTGGAACTGTTACACAGATGTGACGATTAATTTGGTCAGTTTATGGTTAATCTGCATCTCTGCAAAGCGATGAAGAAATAAAGAAGAAAAACATGTAGCACACAGTCATTAATTTATTTAAATTTTTTTTTAAATAATTGGTAGACAGTTGTCACAGGGTTGAACATAACCATGACATAACGGTACAGGTCTTCATTTTGCCAGTAAATACTGATATTTATGCATTACAGGCACCTCATTTGACTCATTTGATTATTTTATTGTCTCATACACAGACAGATGATTCACTCACACACAAACACACCCAGATAAAGGAAGTGAGTCTGAGTGTACACAATGAACCACAAAGCAACGTAACTCTGTCTAAGCTGTGTTTGCAGTGTGAAAGTCTGCAGTGGTTGCAGTGCATCAAGACCGAAACACCTCAAGAATCATAAATGTAGCCTACCGTTTGCATTTAATGACTGTACTTTTAACACACACACACACACACACACACGCACAGAGAGAATGTTTTACTGAATGGTTAGATTTTGTGTTGTAGTGTGATGCCTCCTCTAGAGCTCTGCTTGTGCATGATACTGGATCTGCCCAATACAAAACCAATTACTGAAGGTGTTTTTTAGCTCAGACAGATTTCAACCCCTGATTCTGTCCATAGCCAGCCAACACCACCCGCAGCTTGTGACACACAGCTTTGACCTTTTTAGTTTGGTGAGTGGGAGTGAACAGGCTGATTACACAACAGTGCCTAACCTGACAACAGGCCCTTTTCACAGCAGCAATTTTTGACATGTCATTGCTGGGTAAACACAGGTGTAATTGATAACATTGATTATGGCCCTGTTCCATTCCGGTGGGTCAGGGCAACATTGTGCATGCTGGCTCACTGGAATGGCTGTAATACACTAAAGAGAACAGGACCATAATTAACTTGATCAATCACACCCGTGTTTATCCTGCTATAACATGTCAAAATGGCTGCTGTGAAAAGGTCCTATAGCACGGTACAAGTACACGGTTGCCAGCTGATATTAATAGAAACCAACAGCTGTCAAAAAGGTCGGGATTAAATCTGGTCGTAGCAGTGTGAGTCACCAGTCTACAGGGAATACTGGTGAGTGAGTTTCCCCAAATATATGTTTAAATCTACTTCATCTACTCAACTGGGATATAGCCTACAATGAAAAAATGGACAGCAAAGCACAAGGTCAGGACATTGCTAACATATCTGTACTGTTTTAATAAAAAAATAAAAAAATGTGTAGTGGCTGTTGCCAGTGTTTCACATGCATTATCAGCTCCTTTCCACATGACCGATATGATGAGGCAGTACTTTTAGCTGAAACCATGTGTCCTGTAAATCAGGGCTCTTCCAGCCAGCCGCTGACACACCAGACAAGAACAAACAGCAAAAATAGTGCCTGAGCTAACAGACGCATTTGAAACCACAATACTTCTCAAACACAATCGAACTATGCCCCGCTCATTATGTCTGATGTCTCAGCGCTCATTCGTTTCCCAGCTGGCTTCAGCAACGACTTGTCGGACAAAAATGAACAGCAGGCCGCAGCATCAAATTATAGTTGATAAGCTATCAGTCAACATATAATGACGGGCAAACATTCCTATTTGGTGCAGTCAAACAACATCGGGGCACATGAGAGATTATCTCTGAAAATCAGCTGCCAATTTTTCCCAAACATGTCTATTTGGTCACAGTCAGGGAACTGTATAGACGATTATTACAATACTTCTGTGTAACTACCATTGGCTGGAAGAGCTTGAAATATTTACCAGGATTTCTCCTACAGAAGTTGCTGTTGTTTGAACCATCCATGGATACACAGCTTGAAAACTGCAAGCTATTTCACTGAAAGTGTGTCTACTATCTAGAATACAAGTGATAATAATGAATGGAGCTAGAACTTTGTTTTCCCCTCTTTCTTTTTGTAGTGATAAAGGCCCGTACTGTATGTACTGCTTTGCTGCAACATCTGCTGTCATCTCTGTCAGCGTTTCCTTCCTGGACGAGGGCCGTTGTATATGGAGGTTGTACACATATGGAGGTCAGAGCTTATTTGCCACGTGACCTTTAGCAAGGCGGGATGTGCTGCTACACTCTCAGAAACATCAGAGTTCAGTGGAAAACAAACTCAAACTTCCAACAAACTGAAATAACTTGCATTTGTAATTTAACAAAAAAAAATAGCTTCTGTCTCACAAGTGCAAAAATGTCAATAAAACTTTTATCGTCTTCTATTTAGTGCTATATTTAATGCTATTTTATACTTCTAGTCCAAAACCAATACACACATTTCATGATTCATATTTTACAAAAAAAACTTTTAAAGGCCTTTGATAAAATTGATTTATTTTCTAATCTTTTCAGGTTTGTGATGTTTAAAGCCCAAAGAAGTACAATTATCCACTGTTTTGCAAAGATAACTAAGATTAAATTAAAGTCCACACAGTACAGTACTTTGTTTTTCTTCATTCTGCCCCATTAATCTCCTCGAAACCCCACCGATTGGGTCCCTTAGGCTTGGTTCCAATAGTCATTCTCTTTCAGCTCTTTTTTAATCTCTACCAACTCCTGAGGGATATATCTGGCTCATTAGTTGCTCCCCACTATGTTCACCAGCCAGTCTGTAACTGTTTCCTCAAACAACGTGATGAGAGCGGTAAAAGTGATCCAAACAAGTTGTGACCGGACTGCTAACCAATGAGCTGAAAGTCACTAAAACTCTGTCAAACGGAGCTTCCTTATAATGAGCGACTCCAAAATGTTACACTGTTTTACATTTTCATGTGTTGGTTATAGCACCTTCAACTGTGTGTTTGCATGTCTTCTGCTATCTTTTATCTACCACAACATCTTTTCTATAGAGCTTGGAAGTTGCAAACATAGGTTTGCAGACACACATTTAGTCAGATATCATCACAGAACAGAAACAACCATAACTATTATTCATTAGTCAAAGGCGCTAGACGGTTTAAATCATAAACCAGAGCCACATAGAGTATATCAAACATATACCATTTAGGAGTTCGACTACATTTATAGTTTGGATGAAGGCTAGAACGTTTGACATTTGATGCTTGTCACAAAATGAAAGCTGCATTTATGTACTTGATGTTATGGGTTCATATCTACCATTCAAGTAGCTGTAACTTGCTGAAATTCTCCTGAATACCTCTGTCTTTTCAGTCCCCATTAATCTGCTAGCTTTCTTCAGTAGAGAGAAAAACCAATCATTTTTCTTTCAGACTCTACAAAAAGATCTGCCCTCAGAATCCACTGCCTTTTCTCTTTCTATCCTTTTACTCTGCCTTTTTTTCTTACTCTTTCTCTTCTTCTTCTGCAGAATAGTGTTCCATTGAGTGGTGTCTTGTATTGAATTGAGCCCCCAATTGATGTTCTGTGAAATGGTTGATGTAGAATATCTGAGCTGAAGTGTCAGATACTTATCATGCGTTTACCAATAAGGAGCAGCATTTGACAATGATAGAGCTGCAGGAATAGCACTCAAAATTATTTTATACTGCTTTCATTGTAGGTGATCTCCAGGGGTTCCTCCAAGATGGCATTACATTACAAAGGGCAGTATAAATAAATTGGTAGAGGAGTAACCACACAACTCTCTGGTGTAGATGGACATAACCTGTGTGCGTGAAAATTATTTTTAAAACGGTACTTGTGTTTTTTTGTATTTAGGATAACGTGTAGATAATTAGATTTAGTTTTGTTATCGAGTGGTAAATAATGCAGAGGAGTGAGCTGACGTCTTCCTCGCACATTTGCGTTTGCATCTGCAATTTCTCCTTTTTAGTGCAATAACGAGACATTTTCTCTTTTTTCCCCATTGCTCATTTTCTTCGTTGTTCAGGTGTCTGCAGGCAACCCATGCTCTCACAATGAGCACAAATAATAGGTTGCCCTCTCCCTCTGAGGGCAAACAATTGCTGCACAGGTCTACACACCCTGTTGCGAATGATTTGTGAGAGAAAGTGTCTGTGTGTGTGTGTGTGTGTGTGTGTGTGTGTGTGTGTGTGTGTGTGTGTGTGTGTGTGTGTGTGTGTGTGTGTGTGTGTGTGTGTGTGTGTGTGTGTGTGTGTGTGTGAATTCAGAATGTATGTGTGTGGATGCAGACAAACTAAAGGAGAATAGGTGGGAGGGGGCAGAGTTTATGAGGATTTCAGGGAGACAGGTTATGTGGTCCTGTTTCTTTCTCCCTCCCTCTGTCACTCTCGCTCAGTTCTGAGTGAGACAGCACCATCTCTCTGCCTGACTCCTCGTATCCCTGTAGGCTTCTATAAATATATAAGCTGCAGGAAAGCATTTCTGACCAGAAATGTAAGATCTCTAACAAGAAGGACAAGGAGTGACGGAATTAAAGGGGACACAGAAAAGAGAAGAAATTAAGCTTATGTGCTGAACTGTGGTGACACAGGGATTCTCTGTATCTTCAATTTGAAACATCTTCTCAGGTAAGACCCTCAATGTTTCATTGCATGCATTACCATTTGCATATAATATATGTCTGACAAAGTGAGGACACACACACACACACACACACACACACACACACACACACACAAACACACACACACACACACACACACACACACACACACACACACACACACACACACACACACACACACACACACACACACACACAACCTGGCTTCAACATTTTCCACAAACGTTTGCTCTATACATTTGTTTTTGTTGCTCATAATTAAGAGGTGTAATATACTAACTACTAAATTATGGATAGTTTCCATAATTTTCAAATTAAAAGTTTTATTTGCAATCACTTACTATTTCATGTTGCTGATTCACAAGTATCATATTTTACAGGTAGTTCAAAGTAACTGGACAAAACAAACACCTGATGGAAAAGGTCCACAGTGGTGAATTACTTAATCAGAAATGTGTAGTCTTTGAATGAAGTCTGCCAATCTGCACTTTGATGAGTTTTTAAAAAGGAACATGAGCAGAGCACCGAAAAGGCAATAGCATCTTTGAGCAAACTGCAGAAGGATACAGCATCTTTCTTGTAGGTGTGTTTTGTTGGCTGTAGGGTAATTGAGTCATTCACATGTGTCACATGTGTGTATGACATGTAAATATATACCATACATATATTAGAAATATGTGGTATGACTCCATTCTGTAATTAAGACAAAACCAAGTAGAAAGCACAATGTACTGTACAAGATATGGGATTTTTTAAATTTAAAGCATGAGTAGGATATAGACAAATAACTCTGACAACTGAGGAACAGCAGTTACAGAAATAAACTTAGTCACATGGATAAAACATGAATCTACAGTCCAGAAACTCCCAGATATTTAACGTGGTGGGCAGCGCAGCCACAAAGATGTACACACTCCCCAATTTTTCTTCTAAGTCTAAGTGACATGCAGCAGAATATTAGGCAATGATTTGACAAATGAATTCCTCTTGTATGTTGAGAATTTTTAAAACAGCAAAATAAAAACGAGTTGTTGCATGTCAATATAATTTTCTCAAAAGAAAAGTGTATCCTGGAAAGAACAAGTACACGTTTTCTAGATTTGTCCTGGACCATTTCCTGTGATGTAATAAATGGAAATGTATCTGGCACTCTGGCACTGAGCATCTGTGCGTATCATGTCTGCAGAAAGGAAGACCAAAATTGCATTGCCAGAGTAACAGAGCTGACAGCAGAATAGCATGACATTTAGGAGCTGTGTTGTTAGAAAACACTCCTATGCTGCAACATCAATAACCACAACTAGGTTCTCGACCAGCTGGAAACACTTGGAGAGTTGATACTTCTTGTAACTGGCATTCGACACACAGGTAACCATAAAATTCTGTGTTGATTTTTCTTCTCACTGAATATCTTAAATTGTGTTCCTTGGCAGATCAACTGCTATTAGAGAGGCTTCTGTCTTTCTTAATTAAATGGTCAGCAGACGATAATAACATTTAGCCAGCAGTTGGCCATAAGCCCTGCAGACTGGAAAAGGCATTCTCCATGCAGTCAGAAATGTTCAGTGTACTCTGCACCCAGTGGAGTGGAGAGTGTGTTATAAAGTGACAAAAAATATTTTTCTAAGTTAAAGAGGGCTTTTCTGTCTGTCAAAGTATCTGCACTAAACCTCATATATATTTGATGTGGTAATATTGCAGGGACAAAAGGAGCAGCTTTCCTACATTCCTAATTTAAATAATGATGTGCCATTAGGTTATCTCCTCAGAATTTGACCTCATTTGTGGTTCATATCTGTTCTGCCTTAGCCCCCAGCTCCGTGGATACCTCAGCAGCCTCAGAGTGATGGAAATACAAAATGCGTATGAAGTGCTCAATATAGAAAATGTCAATGGAGTCAGAGAGAGCAGAAAAAAAGGAACCAATGTAAAGACGGATAGGAAAAGAGAGCTTACAAAGTAGGCTGAGAGAGAGTCGTCAAGAGTCGTTTCTCCTGTTTTGCATTTTGAGGGCTTTCGATTCTCATCACGCTTCACAAATTAGCTACAAGGTCTGGATGGTTTCCACAAAGACCATGGCAACAGCGTTACTAGGCAAGGGTGGGTTTCTTCTAAACTGTCAGGTAATGTAGATGCGTGAGACCAGATGGGATCAGGAAACATATTCCTGCTGTTGATCATGGACAGGTGCATGTCGAATTAGAAATCCACTGACAGATGCTCCCACTAAAGCGAAGCGGTTACAAATGAGTTTTGAGGTTTTGAATTTCAAAACCTGAAAACTCATTTTCTGACATGTATTTTCATTGGTTGGGGTCTTTTTAAGTAAGTGCAAACCGGTAAAGTTCGTACAATCTGATATAGACTGTCTATCATGTCTGTCTAAACCCTCCCATGGTGTTTGGGTCCACTGTTTCTAAGGGAAAACAAACCATCCCCTCTGGATATTTCCTAAGTCAAAACACAGAGGGAGACCAACATCCGTTTTTGTTGTTTCTTATAAGTCATGTCTTGCCTGGCATGACTACCAGAAAACTTTGCACTCAGTGAATTACGTGGCTGTACTGGGAATGTTGCTTTTAGGCCGGCAACAATAGGTTGGTGAGGATGTCCGGGTCAGGCCTCCCTAACGAAGGGAGTAAAGCAACTTCAGAAGCATAATTCACCTCTGTACTGTCCAACAATACTCACATATCCACCAGAGAATGTGAAAATTGGCCATATGTGGCAGGCTGAATAACGTGAAGCCGCAGCTTTGAACAGGAAGGTGGAAGAGCGATGGAACCTAGTTCTATCCCATATAATTGGAGGATGCCCTTTCCAACGGTACCACCCCCAAGTCTGTGTGACTTCTGGTTCCGGGTTAGGATTAGGGGTTAAGGTTGGAGTTAGGGTTAGAGTTAAGTTTGGGGATGGGGTTAGTGTTAGGGATGGGGTTGGTGTTGGCGTTAGGGTAAGGGAGTTAGGGTTGGGGTAATGGTTGGGGTTTGGTCGCAGCAACAAAAGCACAGTGGAAACTCAATTATTTAATGATGACTCATTCAGTGATATAATCTTACTGATCCTGGTAGCTTCATCAAATTGAAGGTTAACTGTTATCCAAGTCAGTAGAACATCTAATTTTAGCATCATAGGAGAAACGGCTGCACTGATATTTTATATTCGTGATAATTAAATATAATCCAAATCAGTTTAATCCAGTTCACAGTCATTTTCCCTTTCTATAATTTATGGCTGTGTTATATCTACAGCAATTGCATTTAACAGCTTTTTGAAGGAAAGGAAACAATCTAAATCAAAGTGTCCCTGACATTACTGAAGGACAGTGAGACCATGACCTATTAATTTATTGTTGGTTATGCTCTTCCTCATTTTAAGGTTGCCTTCAGAGACATGGATATATCCATGGATGGAGATTTCAGTGTGCATGGTAATACCAGCCATGAAACGGGAAGAAAACGACTGGAAAGCCAAGGACTCAACCACAGTAACCCCCTGGACATGTTTGTAGGCATAGAGCTTCTTCTACGTTTCAAACTTCTCTTCTTGCCTCTCTACTGCCTCGTAGTGGTTGTGGCTGGGGTTGGAAACTCCTTCCTGTTGGCATGCATCTTGTCTGACAAGAAACTCCACAACGCCACCAATTTTTTCATCAGTAATTTAGCAGCTGGAGACCTGCTGATGTGCCTGAGTTGTGTTCCTCTGACTGCGTCTTACGCCTTCGACAGCCATGGCTGGGCTTTTGGGAGACCCCTCTGCCACCTGGTCCCCTTGCTGCAATGTGCCACAGTGTTTGTATCAGTGCTTTCACTCACTGCCATTGCTGTGGATCGCTATGTCGTTGTAGGTAAGAAAGATAACATTTTTATACTCCCGAGAAGGATTTGTTTTAAAACCTAATATTTGTAGAACTTGAAAATGTCTTTTGTTGGAACCATATGGTTTAGGTATAGAAGTTACACTGCGGTACAGCAATGCTTGCTGATTACTCCCGCTCAGATGGGCTGAAATTAACACATAGGCTGCACCAGTTGCCACCAAGATTATTTTTCTACAGATATCTACGGCATCAGAATATTTTGAAGAAATGTACTGCTTTGTTGTTTTGATCCATGCTTTCTGTCTCAGCTCACCCAATACGGAGGAGGATCTCTGTGTGGGGTTGTGGTGCAGTGAGTCTGGGAGTCTGGCTTTTATCTCTGGCTCTGGCTGCACCTCAGTCTCTCTACACGCGCTATATGGACCTGCGACCCAACGGCATCGACCTGGTAGTGTGTGAGGAATTCTGGCCACATAGCGGCAATCTGCGGCTGCTCTACTCCTGCTTCACTCTCATAGCCTCCTATATGATCCCGCTGCTATCAGTCAGTGTGTCCTACTGTGCCATCACCGTCAGCCTTAAACGCTATTCAGTACCGGGGGAACCATCCAACAGCCAGCAGCGCTGGAGCCAAAGGAGGAAGAAGACCTTTTCTCTGCTGGTGGCTTCAGTGCTGGCTTTCGCCCTGTGTTGGCTGCCCCTGCAGGTGAGTCTTAGATCCAGACTGTTCTTACTCCCAACTTGTCAAGTTAACGTCAACTTTTCTCCTAAACCTAAATAAATGGGATTTTTTTTGCCTAAACCTAACTTCCTGTGAAGACGGAAGTTGCTTTTTCATCTTCAGGTACATCATGTCTACAAAACCGACATTGTGTCCACAACGAGCATGTGATGCAAAATGAATGTGTGAACATCATATTAATGGAAGAAGGAGACAGAGTTTACATTGCAGTATTGCACAGACATAGGCATCCACTTCAAAAAAGCTCTTTACGAATACTGCTTACACATAAGCAAAACATTTTACAGGGTCCTACAGGCAAATGTGACATTTCTTGCGATTAGTAAAAGTTGTCAAAATGAGCAAAAGCAAATAATCTAAAGATCAATAAATTGTAGTTTGCATGTTGTAAATTGGCCCCTGGCTGCCAGGATTTCAAGCCTAAGATGGAGTCACTAATTATAAACATTCAAACTAAATGTCATTTTAATTATATAGGCAGACATTTGCAAAAGTGACTTGAAGTTGAGTGTATTTTTAAGAATTCACTGACATGATGCAGATAAATTCAGCCAGGGCTGTAACACAAATTTTTCCATGCCACTGTGTAGGTGCTGAACCTGTTGCTGGACCTGGACCCAGACTTCCACATCATAGGGAAGCGCTATATAAATGTCTTGCAAGTCTGCTGTCATTTAGTGGCTATGAGCTCTGCGTGTTACAACCCATTCATCTACGCTTCACTGCACAGCAAAGTGCGCATGCACCTGAAAGGCTACCTCTGTCCTTGTCGCCAGAGGGGGATGGTGGAGAGGGTGACATCCAGGAGCTGATTTCAGACTGTGCCCACTATGATACACCTGCTCGCAGCTCCTGAAACCAGAGCCCTGTCCTTTATCAAAAGCTGACACCTGCGCCCCTAAAACCGATGTTGATGTCTGAGGTGTCCAGGAGAAAATATGCTTAACAGCCATTCAAGATCTCTCTATGCTTTTCATTTTGTGACTTTGAGACATTTGGTCCTCTCTTGTACAGTGTCACCAGAGGTAGCACTGAATAAGGCCACTTATTACAAACAGGCAAAGAAGCAGATCCAGACCAGACTGTAGTTTAGTATGATGATGAAGAAGATTAAGCCATCCACTGGGATCTCCATGTTTAACTTAGACGGCTGAGCTAATGTAAAAGACACTAAGCAGATCCTGCAGCTTTAAAAAGGCCAGCGGGGGCATAAACACATGAGGAACTGTAGCAGACACGCTGGAGGCTGAGGGTGGCTACATTGGTTGCAGGGCCTAGTTACACTTAAACAGTAAATGCTTGACTGACCGAACAATGAACTCTTCTCACCAGACATGGGTTACAGACCAAAATAAGGACCTGTGCAAAAGACACAACTAGGATTGATTGTCTCTGGTACTGAATATCTGTGCTTGAAAATATGTTATGTATTTCCTGTGTTGCATATCACCTTCATTATATTTGATTATGTTATTATATACATCGCCTGCTATTTTTAGTGCCGTTATGTGGTAGTTCTTCACTATGGTTTAGCTCCAGGGTCTAACTTTGTGTGTCATCTGTGCACCTGGATAAATACGTTTGTGTTTGTGCATGCATATGTATTGTGTACAGTTAGTATGGACCTTGGTGGAAAAGATCAATACGTACAGTGCTGGGTGATGAAGTCTGCAGTTTATATGTCACCTTCAAACCTCTGTTTGTAAAATTAAATTGATCTAAGTTCATAAATGTGTTCCCTGATGATCAAACTGAAACTAATCCACTCAATATCATTATCTATTGATGGAATTAACATTGAGAACGTATCTGAGTGTAGGTTTTTGGGAGTTATATTGGATGAAAAATTTTATTTTGAACAAAACTAAGAATGTTTTAGATTGTAACACAATGATAATGTTATGCTGTTCACTTATACTGCCTTATTTGAGTTATTGTGCAGTAGTGTGGGGTAACACATATATATATACGAAGGCGTATTAGGGCCACTGTAAAGGGGGGGAAAAAAACGGAGCCGAGAGAGGTGGGCAATATTCTGAGAAAAAAGTCGCAAATTTGCTAGTTTTAAAGTGGCAAATTTGCTTGTTTATTACGATGCTAACAACCGGCATTTATGCTAGCTAACTTCCCATGTTTCTAATTTCCCTAATTTCTAATCTTTCTAAGCTTAGCCAATACACCGGATCAATAAACACACATAAGATGACAATTTGGCCCATATAAAATTAACCAACAATAACCATCAACAGCCATCACCCTAAGGACCTTAGCAAAGTGTTGTCACACGTTGGGATGGATTTATTAGAAAGATAAAAGCAACCTTCATGGGAAGTTAGCTAGCATAAATGCCGGTTGTTAGCATCGTAATAAGCTAGTAAATTTGCAACTTTTTTCTCAGAATATTGCCCACCTCTCTCGGCTCCGTTTTCCCCCCCCCTTACAGTGGCCCTAATACGCCTTCGTATATATATGTTACCCCACACTACTGCACAATTAAAGTCACAAATTTGCTACCTTAAAACTAGCAAATGGGCCACTTTAAACTAGCAAATTTGCGATTTTTAATCTCAGAATATTGCCCACCTCTCTCGGCGCCGTTTTTTTTTTTTTTTTTTTTTTCGACAGTGGCCCTAATACGCCGTCGTATATAAGCAATATAATGCCATTGTTTTTATTACAGAAAAAATCAGTTAGAATTAGAGAACATACTAATGGATTATTTGTTAAGGCATGGTTATTGAAACTCAAAGAGATAATTGACCAGCAGACATTATTAATTGTGTTCAAAGCTAAAAAGAGCGTATTGCCAGAGAATGTGCAAAAACTGTTTGTGTTTTCCTGGAGGATGAAAATCACAGAAGGAGATTGGATTTTAAGCATCTAGTTGCTCGGACCACTTTAAAATGTGTGTTTCTGTTTGCGTCAAACTTTGGAGTTCCCAACAGAAGGATTTAAAGGGTTGTACAGATATTTTCAGTTTAAAGAAATGTATAAAGAAAGACAAATTACACAATATGCATATGAAAGTGTTTTGAACTTGAAAATGTCTATTTTGCAGGTTATTTTGTTTGTTGTTGTTAGGATTAAGGGTGTAGGTGATGGAGTAGGTGAAGGTGTAGGTTAATGGAAATGGGAGACCATCTAAGAATTTTATGTTCAAGTAAGAAAGACAAAAAAAAAAAGAATTATATTCTTCTTTCTGCTCCTTTCCAATCATGAAATGCATTAATTTGACATATGTGATGTGGACTTGTGTGCCAACTTTATATTGTAATGTGCATTTTCATGAAAGGAACAAATAAAAATATAAAATGAAATGAATTGAAATATTCAGAGAATGAACAATAAAGACACCCATCAAATATGATTATTGCTTTCTTAATGTTTTTTTCTCTGTCAAAGCCTATCAAGTCCATTTCTCAACATGCCTACTGTTCAAAGACTAGAAATGGCTAATGTGATCTAAATTACACTTACGCAGCATTCATTCCAATCACTTCCTTTAGATCAAATGGATATATTTTTTTCTACTATTAGCTGGAATGGTCAGAATGCATACAGACAATAAAAGTATCATAACGTGTAGCTGATTCTCTATCAACAAATCCAACAACTGCACTGAAAAAAACACCATTTCAACTGAAATAGTCTTTGGTGAAAGGTAATAGGCCTGAGCTCCCCAGTCAATGCTGCTGATGCCAACTGTCACCTTTGAACAATCAGATTACTTTGAGGTTTGTTCCTCAGTCGCCAGGGGTTTTCTCTCCAGTGAATCTTGAGATTGCATTTAGCTCTACACTGAAATGGTCTGTAAGAGTTTTTCTTCTTAAGAAGGGTACGTTTTTATGGAGTTTATATCGGTGTTGCTGGGGAGAGGGACGCCTGGAACGCCCTGCTCAGCCTGCTGCCACCGCGACCCGACCCTCGGATAAGTGGAGGATGATGGATGGATGATTCAATTTCACTGTGGCTGCCTGCATGACAATTATATTTCTTCTGCTAATGAAATATCTACTCTAATGATAAACCACTTTGGGTTTGTGGTTCGGAAATGCATTGGGACTTGGACAAATTCATTTTAAACATTAAGACTTGCTGTTTCATTAAAGACACACTTAATAACACTGCAAGCAGCAGGAGAACAGCAATTCAATACAATTTTCTTCAACTAATTAGCAAGCCATTCTAATTGAGGAAGGAGGAAATTATTATTTCATATTGAGTGCTCAACTCAATGCTAAAATAACTTCAGTCTAAGAATAGTCTGTATGCATTTAGACAAGCTTTCCTTTATGAGCTATGAGTCAGAACAGCTAAGTGATAAAATATTGATTTCCCAAGGAGTCTGGCTACAGCCTGAGTTAGTTCTTAAAATCTCTACAGAAAATGGATCTGTTATATCTTTGGCCTAATGCCACAGATGATGGACTGTAGCTTTGGCAGTTTATCTGTGAAAACCATGAACCAGGGCTGCAAAATGCTATTAGGAAATATAGGAATTCTGTCTAATTTCAAGGTAGATTAAACCAAACACCAAGTGGCATATCGATTTAGAAACAATTGTGCTAAAGGGGAACTGGGTGGTCATGGGAATTCTTCTTTGTTCAGGCTACACTTGTTGGTAGGAACAAGATTACAACATTCATTGTACAACAGGATTATGCAACAAAATGCAGTTTGTGGTTCCATTTTGTTACATTTAGAAACACAAACAAAAACAAAGTGGGTGGAGAATGATTTTAGGAGTTTCACTGAGGAAAGAAGCTGATCTGTAGTCTGGTGGTGCAGCAGCTGATACGTCTGCTAACACTTGCCAGATGGTAGCAGGCTGAACATGCTGTTCTGGGTTTGGTCTTTTTATGGGATTTATTTAAAAAAAAAAAAAAACATAGAATATCAACGGCCTTATCCTTCAAGTATTTAACGTTAAGCAACAACAAACGTGTATGCAATCCAGTCTGACTTTTAAAAAAAACTTTAAACAAAAGCATTTTGAAAGAAAGTTGTGCCATCTGGATTACATTGTTATCAACATAAGAATGACTTCTGTTTTTTTATGAAATGTTGCATTCATTAGGGCAGCATTTACTTATCATGAAAGCATACTCTACATATTGTACTGTATTAAGTTTAAAGAACATTTTAGTGGTATATGAGTGAAATATATGACTGTTTTTCAGGAGCTGTATATGCTGCATCCTGTCTCTAGATATAGACCGATGACTAAGCATGAAAGAGAGAGAACAGGTTGTACAAACCTCAGAGATCATACTGGTAATATGCCCAGTGCTAAGTAGTGTGTCCATTATGCACTATTGTTTGATTGATAAAAAAGACACTGTATAAATAATGAGCAAAATATGAAACAAAGCAACAACAGCCTTCATGCTGTCGATTCACTTCCTCCTTTCATTATTTTTTTCTTTGCATTTTCTGAAATTTTGGCATATCTAAGATTCTCTCACACACGCACACACACACACACACACACACACACACACACACACACACACACACACACACACACACACATGGATTCCTGATTGCAACCATTCCCAGCTGTGCAGCAGCTGTGCTGGCTGTATTATCAACATTATGTGCTGCGGCCTTTCTTCCCTGTGGGAACGCATAAAACGCCGACTGCAAATTGATCATCTCATGTTTGCTACATAAACAACATAAAAGACGAGCAACTTTTAAACCACTGGTTTATTGGGATTTACATTCAACATGTTTCACTGACAGCAAGACAATAAAGGCACACGCTCATGCTAATGCATGTCCTTTTATTTGGCATGCCATAGAGTTAATTGTAGCTATACCGGGGACACAAAATCACAATCACATCCTCCTTGTATAGATTGGAAGGAAAACACAAGTGCTCTTCAACCCCAGCAGTGTCCAGCCACAGACCAGAAGTGGCTGCCCCTGAAGAACTCTTGGGAGAGCAGAACCTGGCAATCCAATCCAATTACAGAGCTCTGAGATGCATGTTATTCAACTCCCTCCTCTACGCACTGTGCAGGATATGAGGGAGACAAATAGACAAAAGCGTGGCTCTCTCGAAGTCCGATCTGTACACACAGGGTTAATTATGGGATGTAAACATCCCTGCTACTTACTTGCTTACTCTGAAAACAAAGCCATTGGTTTAAAAGCTATCATGCATAATCGTGTGCACACGCATGTACAAAGAGCACAGAGCACTTATCGTAGCTTACCCTTCATATTAAGTTAGTAGTAGTCTTTCCTGTGTTGTATGCAGTCAGAGCACAGTCCCCTGACTGTGTCCTTCTATGCCTTCTCAAGAGAAGTTTCACCTCCTCCTGGAAGCCGTTACTGACCAACACATACAGCACAGGATCCACCACACAGTTCAGACTGGACAATGCCAGCGTACAGGAGAATGGATAGTGCATTGTTTGTTCAAACTGGCAGTAACTTCCTTTTATGTCACTACTGTTGTAGAAGACTAGGGAGCGTGTGAGCAGGAGAATGTGATACGGAGCAAAGCAAATTGAGAAGATGCCAATCACCCCAAAGGACAGCAGGCGGACCTTCCTCTTAGCCTGGGCACTCAGGCCGGGACTCTGGCCCACAGTGGCCAGCACCCTCCAGTAGCTCAGCGCCAACACCAGCAGGGGCAGCAGGAAGCCGATGCCCACTCTCAGCAGGTTGAACAAGGCCACAGGCTTCTCCATGGGGTAGGTTTCATAACAACGGTCATTGTTGTTGACCTCATCATGGGCGTCAGTGAGATTGTCATTGACCAGTACCATGATGTGAAGCGCAATCACAACAACGTAAACGGAGGCACACTGTGCCCAGGCGTAGCCTGACGTGCGGTGGATCTTGGAGCGGAGCGGGTAGGTGACCACCAGGCAGCGGTCCACCGAGATGCAGCAGAGCAGGTAGATGCTGATGTACATGTTGGAGTAGTAGAAGAAGCCGGCTATGCTGCAGGACACAGCACCGAGCCTCCAGTGGTGGTCCTGGCGGTAATAATTAATCCAAAGTGGCATGGTTAAAAGAAAGAGCATGTCGGAGATGGACAGGTTGAGCAGGAAGATGCCCAGAACGTTTTGCCGCCGCACTTGTTGGCAAATGGGGCCCAGGGTCAGCACATTGAAGATCAAACCGAAGATAAAAGCCAGGATGTAAACAGACATCAGGAAGTCACTGACGGCGCTGTCCCCAATTTTGACACACACAGTTGAGTTTGTGATTCCAGCTGGTGGGATGGTGACGTTCATTTTTCTGTCCGTTTTCTTTCACTTTCCTGGTTGGAACTTTACCTGTAAAAAAAACACACAAAAAAACAGTTTGACTAAGTTATAGTGACGCAGGCAACATGAGCTTATTCCTAGGATGCCATAAAATTCACAGTACATCTTGGCCATTTTGTATCCCCATCCTATTTCACGGTTCAACGAGCTGGATAGATAACATCATACGGTTGTCCTCGGATGTTTCTGAATGTGAAGTAGTTTGGTTCTGCAGTATATGATGCTTGGGCAGAGAGTTGAAGACGGATGGATTACATGTTGAAACCTTTGCTTCCAACTCCACCACCTCCAGCTGATTACATCCTTTTATGATAATGCTTTCATTTTAACTGCATAAATTGTTGCACTTATTGAACCTGCATGGTTTAAATCTGAGTGGCAGCCTGAACTCGTAAAGTGAGCATTTGCATTTTACTGCAATCAGTCCTAAATACAACTTCAGTCCGGCGGCAGAAAAGTCAGACTCAACCAGTTATTTCTAATTTAAAGACTGACTGCCGGTCCAGCTTAATGGCTGATGTGGCAACCATCAGCAGAACTGGGGGGCTTGAGTATTTCTCCCAGACAAGAGCTTTTAAGTGTCTGCTGTGGCTTGAATACGTAATGTGAACTTAATTAATGAATTGACTGTGGATCAAAAACATGATTCACGCTGCAGATGCACCGTCAGTCCCAAATCATCACAGAAATGTGGGTGTGATTCCCGTCTATGGACACAGATATTAGTCTGTGTTGCTTCCTGTGGAAAATGAGGTGCTGCTGAACCATGACTGGCTGCATACTTAATGTCATCAGAAAATGAATAACGAGTTACTCCTCAACATAGATCTCTTGAATCATTTCAACATCTGGTTGCTATTTTCTATGCCAAAGGAAATAAGATCACTTATTTAAAGATTTTATAAGTCGATTATATTCTGTCAACTTCTGAGATGTCAGCATTCTGTATCTTTGTGCTTATGTTTCTGTATCATAGCGAAAATATTGGATATTTGTTTCCTCTACCTTCCGTTTTACCGCTTAGGCTTGGCCCTGGTGTGTTCAGGAAGCATCTAATGCCATTAACGTCTGGGCAGAGATGGCTGTCCCATCCAAACTCAATAATGGAGCAGCCATTTAGAGTCAGGCCATCTTTAGTGGACGATAATGTGCAGCTGCAAGTGTAAGTGTGTCTTAGTTTCTGTGATTATGTGTGCTTGTGGAAGTGGGTTCGACGTAATGGATTATTCAATACATTCTAATATTGGTTGGGAAACAAGACTGACTCGGAAAGATTGTCTCACAGACATGATTCCGTTATCATTCCAAAAATGGAGGCTACTGCTTAGTCATCAGTCTGGGTGCAAACCAAAAATCTCTCCTTTGATTTCATTTTTTATTTCATCGTCTACCGCTTATCCGGTGTCGGGTCGCGGGGGCAGCAGCTCTAACTGGGGACCCCAAAAATCTTCCCGTTTACTCTGTTATTCCAATCAATATGGGTTATTTTACAAATATTCATGTAAAGCATTGCATTGACTTAATCCTAATATAAACCCACTTTACACAACAGGTCCAAGCTTCAGTCCGGTCTTTCATCCATCAGAGCCAACTATGTGTTTGTTAATATTGTAAACTGAACTTTGTTATTACAAAGCCTTGTTGATTTGGAGAGTCAAGAGTCAGCTGCCAAAGGTTTTTTTTCCAAGCAATATGGAACAATATAATTCATTTTGTTTCATAGCTTGCCTCCCAAATACCAAAGATGTGATTCAAAGGATCACAGTCCACAGTAAATTCCTGGTATTTCCCATTATTTCTTCTTGTCAAGCAGTTCTCGGCTGCACTCTCCAGCCCCGTGAGCTGACCACCGCTGGGAGATCTGCAGAAAACATCCAACCTCAACATTTCTAGCGTAATTATTTTTGTCACGCTCGTTCAAAGAGCCTGGAGCATGGCGTCGTTCCCCTGACAACAGTCCACAGGGACAGGAATAAAGCTACCAAAGAAAATTAGTTTTCAAACTAAGTTAACACCCAAAACACCCTGCTTGCCAAACATTAACACAATCTCAGATCCACTGTTAATTTAAGTTTACTCTTACATCCAGAACTGTAATCAACGGTGAACTCACCTTTTGTTTTTGGTAAGATGTGTGCCTTGATTGCAAAACCAAGCTGTCCAGTGGACGGAGAGTTTGTGACACATTCCAGAGATGCTTCTTGTTGGTGGAGTTCAGTCCAGGAGGATTGGAGGACGATGGGAGGATGAGACTCTTCAGATCTGCTGACATGCAGCCAAGCCACTACAATCCCACATGGCACCCTGGATCAATTACTCAAATGGATCATTAAAAGCAAGTCAAAAAAGTCTGGTGTTGTTTTTTTTCTCTCCGTTTATGGTTTTGTTTTTTTGCTGTGGATGAGATGGTTTGCTGTTGACGGCCACAGTTGAAATGTCAGCAAGGAGTGTGGGGAAGAGATGAGACAAAGTACAGAAAGGGGAAGACACATGTATGAGGAGGGAGGTTTGGTTCTGCACACGTGCACGGAGGAAGTACGCTTCAGGGGTGGAGAGAAACCAGGCTGATGGACGAGACAGAGGGAGGAAAGTCTTCATGGTGTACTGCATGCAGAAAACCGTTACTTTATATTGGATGAGTCATTTTGTCGTGTAACAGTGTAAATATAAATAACCAATGATGTTATCGTCACCGCTTTGTGGTTGCTTCGGTGTAAATCCCCATTGATACAGAGTGAGACTGCTCACCGTCATTGTGTGAAGTGAGAAGTGTGTACTGAAGTACTTCCTCCATTTCACTGCTGAATAATTTCCACGTTGTGAGCTCTGTACCAGGCAGCAGTGGGAACAGTGGTTATGAGGAAGTAATTTACCCAGAACTAGTACGCGTCACTGAAGAACCCACGGCTCCCCTTTATGTTTATGAGAAGAATCTATGACGGAAGCCTGCAGCCGATCTGTTAACGTGTTGAGTAAACATTTACACCAGCTGTGAATGAAGTATTTTCCTATGAGCAAGAATGCAAACCTGAGGTACAGAGATAACTGAGAGGTTAGAAAGAGGAACGGCTTAATGCTACATCTTAGCTGATGAGTAAAATATTCTTCAGGGGCTTTCTAACCTCATCACACCTCATCCATCACTTTTTTTTATCCGTGTTAAGAGGCCAAGTGAGAGTTTCAGAGTCTGGCTCTATGACAAGGAAAAAGAGAAGGAGGTTTGTAAATGTGTTTGTGGGGACCTGCACCAGTTCAGCTTCATTTTGAAAGCATGCCTCAAGTCTTCAGTAGCCAAATGCAATGCTACAAAATGTGATGTCATGTGAAATGTATTTAAATACACGCCTACTTTCTGGAAACAGTATGAATCAAAGTGTGGATTTTCCCAGAAAACACTAACAGGTGTGCACACATGCCAGAAGTATCTACTTCTCCACTAAATCTTACTTTCATTTTCGCTGTAGTGAAAAGCCCCACATCCTCTCTTATCTTCTCCTTTTTCCATTCCTACACGTAGCTAAAGTTGAAAATAATGATTCATCAGAAAAACAACACAATAACTTCACTGGTTGTTTGTTCAAACATTTAGGTTTTTTATTAAATTACCTTTTGCATTGTGACGTTGACTGACAAAGCGAAGGAGAAACCACAGGCCGCTAGTGAGAGAACAGTAATTCATCAAGTAATTAATAACAAAATATGCAATCATGTGAATGCATTTATACATTTTTCTTTGCTCAAAACCAAAAGGAAGTGTTAATTGATGCATTTAATATAATTATCCTTTAATGAGTTTAAAGTACCAGCTCCCTCTATTTCGTAGTCGGGGAAAGCATCCGCCTGACAACCGGAAATGTTCGGCAATTTGCCTCAATTTTGCTAATTATTTTACACTGTTGAATTATTCCCTTCGGAAGTGCATTATGCCCGATGCCAAGGGCAGGCTCAGCAGCTGGCCCAGCCTTTCAGCGTAGTTGATGGCCAAACTGCAGGTCAATGGTTCCGCAGTCATAACGCTGATGTGCACGATGAAATCACGTTACACAATTAAAGAAAACATTTCCAGAGCTAACAAGGTTTTTGTTTTGTGTGTTTGTCGACAGTGTTGAATGGTTATCTCAGGAAGGAAGCGAGGTTACTGACGTGAGCCGACTTCATAATGGCCCTGAAACCTTTTGACTTCAGTCCTCATTCCAAAATTCAGAGGGTTAATACAAATTTCTTATAATTTCCCTGAAAGAAAACCAGATATTACACAGAATAATGGAGGAATTTAATGAGTAGTATAAATAAAGTTATTTCATTTCCAGATTTTAGTCTATTAGTGATGATGACGTTATGATGGATTGATTATGTTTTTGGGAATTACTGGACCTTTTTAAAATAACTCAAACTATTTTTTAAACCGTTTTAAACATCCGATGTGTTTAGCAATGCAAATTCAATGAATGATAAAACGAAATTCAATCTGATTATCAGGCACAGATTGAACAAATCTGTTTTTAACTGAATAAACATTCTTCATGTTAACATAAAAGAAAAATGCTGCCATCTGTGGTGGCAATTGAAGAAAAATACCTGCAATAGAAGCTGAAAACATTGGTACACTTCCATTTAAGAAGCACCTGTTCATCTTTAAAGGTCATCACTCTCAGTAGGAACACATTTTTCAGCCTGCTCTTGTGAAATATTAGACTTTTTGTAGAATTAGATGAAGCTCAATAGAGACAAGGCCTAGAAAAGTGTCTGATGGGATAGTGACAAACCTGCCCACACTTGAGAGAAAGAAAAGGAGACAGAGCGAGAGAGTGAAAGAGTGTATCATGATTCATTGATTATGGGTGCAGTGTAGGAGGAAAACAAGGGTGTAATTTCACCAGAGGAGCTGGCTGGAGTGCACTTATCGCAGAATGGAAAACAATGCATTCCCGCTGCCTCTATAGCCACAGGATCCTAGAGAGCCACTCAGTCTGTGAGGAGTAATATGTGTGGAAAGAGTCTATTCTTTATTCTCCGACAGGCGTGAGTGATGTTTTTGTGTGTGCACTCCAATGCATACATAAATCTATCATATCGTAAGCCCACGTTTCATTTTGAAAGCATCCTTGAGAATTTGCACTGGCCCCAATAATGTCAGTACATCCCCGTTTTCTTAAAGGGACAAAATAACCGTCTGTCAGACTGCGGGTAGAAAAGTATTTTATTTCTGCATAGTAAAAGCTCCTTTATCGGTTGTCTCAAGTCATCCAAAGCATTTCTTCCACCATAGAAAACCCGAGTGACAGTAATGGCCCTTGCTTCTGAAACATCTTAGTAGTGAAAGGTAATCACAAATCCATGCCTGCTCAGTTTTGTATTCTCTCTCAGGAAAACTGAAAATTACATTTCTAGATGACAGTTATGTAGGCAGGAATAAATAAAAGGTCCAAGACAAAAGAGAATATTGTTCAAGGTTTGTATTATCTTTTACCAAGGCTAGGATTATCTTTCAAACGTGTTATACACTCTACGCATATTTGACAACTACAGAGACTTCAGGTTACACATGCGTATAATAGAACATCATAACTACAGTATAGAGAGTAGTTTGTATATTGTATCATTCTACTACTTCACAGAAACATGCAACATATTGACATGACATGCAGTCAATAATCAAATTACATAAACTCTATAAAACCTAGTTCTGTAACCCAAGTTGTCTGATGCACTTACATGATGGGAGAGTCTTCTCTTCTTAACAATAAACCAGGAAACAGGTGTCCATTTACCTACTCAGGTGTAAAATCACCGCCTTCATTAGCAGTATCTCAATCTTATGTAAACACAGCTGTGAGGACATATTACTCACTATTAAAATGCACAACTGTTGGACTTCAGAGATGGGTGAGTGTGGGCAACTCAGATAATGGACCCAAAGCTGAGTTCATTTAAACCCACAATCTATTATCACATACATACGTCTATTGTGGCTCAAAACTTGTGGTAATTACTGGAGGATTTGCTGTCACCGGATCAATACCTTCAGTTTTCACTGCAGGACATGCAATAATGGGATTCATTTGTGAATATAGCTGGGTTGGACTCCATGCCTGCACATTAGTAATTACCAGAGGAAGTCTTTTGTCACTGTAAAGCACCGAAAAGAGACTGAGCCGGTCTTTACCAAAGACATAAAAAGGGACTGTAGTTCCAGAAAGTCCCATTAAATGACGCCCAAATGTTACATCTCTTTTAATTTTAGCCCGTTTCATTTTCAATAATCACCATTCATTTGTTCAGAAAAAACACCTCAATAAAAAAAGACACCTACACCTCACCTTTATCACTTGTGGTGAAATGATTTCCTGCCTCACTGAGTGTGCAGCACGTTGCAAACGGAGGAAAAGAACAAGCTGCTCTTCATTCGTCTATAAGTTTGACTCTTGATTTGATCTGTGAAGTCTGCCCAGATGAGACGCACAGAGGATGTGAAATAGAGTTCAACAAACAGCAGAGGGGAATTTGATGAGGCTGGAGGACAGGCGTATTGACTTATAGCTGGAGAAAGGAGTGCTGGCAAACAGATGATGTGCTGTCAAAGTCTAAACAGCGAGACTCTATGTCTCCTTCAGGCTGCAGGTGGAGCATCTCTCCCACTTCTTTCCTCCTTCCTGAATGAACTCCAGTCCTTGGCCTGGTTCTGGTCAGAGGATGCTGACTCTCTCAGTGAGGCCTTGCACATCGATATCCTCGCAGCCCTCGTCGTCAGAGGCCGGCGCAGGAGGAGGAGGCACAAGGTGAGCGGGGTAAGGCAGAGTGTGTTCACAGGCAAACATTTGCCAGCGGCTGTCGTCGCTCTCATGGGTGATGTAACGCCCGCCGAGTTTAGTCTCCAGCTCCCGCAGGTCCAACCAAGCCTGATAGTCCTGAGACGTCGGAAACGGGAATGAACACAGAGATGAAGTTTCAGTTTCAGGAAGCATGAAATTAAGTTCAAGTTAAATGGGATTTTATGTGTTTATAGCACAGCATCCATTAATCTCCCGGAAGCTTGTAGCTAAGGGTGCTAGCAGAGCTTTCAGCACCAACATGCACTTAATAACACTCGGCCGGCCCAACTATGTTACAAAGCAGGGAGAAGCTGTGTTAACAACCCAAACAGGAGAGGGACTTCATTCTCAGCTCAAGTAGACATTACTCTACTTAGGCTTCACATTGGAAATAGCTGTTTTCTTCTATATTCATGCTCAGAATGTCCTCAATAAAGTTCCAAAATATCAGCCTTGAACCTCCATCATGGCACTTAGGTGTGAGTGAAGACTCGTGGTGATTCCATTTTCTTTAATTACAGAAAATGGCACTTTGAATTATTTGGGATAAATAATGATATGCTGTGTGCATAGGAGTAGTTTCTATATGTTACCTGTAAGTATACATGGCTGAGACTCTTGTCCACGCTGTAGCGTTTCCTCATCTTCACTTGCAGCAGGTTGTTGATCAAGTCGGTTGCTGGAAACACAAAAGTATACAGACGTTTAAAATTGAACTGACTTACGGTAACGTGGGGAAAATAAATCACGCCATGGTGTGCTTCACCTGAACAACAAATATCTGCATGTAGTTGTGGTAGAGATAAAACAACAGGAACCATATCTGCATCATCACGATGTATTTTTAAACTAATACACTGGCAACTAAGTGCATGTCCAGATACGTCTTCCAATAAACGCTCCTATCTTCCCTCCCCGTCTGTGTTTACCATCACTGGAGATCTGTTTCCAAGGGTTGGGAGGGTACATGAAGGCCGCGTTGTGGATCTGATCGTTGATATCTTCGTCCTCATTAAAAGGGAACGTCCCACTCAAGCTGACATACATAATGACGCCGACCGACCACATGTCCAGTGAGCGATTGTAGCCCTGGTTCAGCAGGACCTCCGGGGCCAGGTAGGCCGGGGTGCCGACCACCGAGCGACGGAAAGACTTCTCGCCGATGATACGAGCGAAGCCAAAGTCACACAACTTCACCTGAGAGGAGCAAACAGTGAGGAACAGCAGGCAGGGAGTCAGGCTGTCATTGAGACAATTGAGAAGTTGTGAGAATAGTAAATAGTGACCATCCTACTCATACTACTACTATGAGTACTCATACTCGTGACAGAGTATAACATCCATAATGAGAATGGGTTAATGTTCCGTGTGCGTTGGTGTATACCTGGGGGAAGGGATCAGCAGAGGCAAGCAGCACATTCTCAGGTTTCAGATCACAGTGAACGATGTTCTTAAAGTGGAGATGTCTCAGAGCTGCAAGAATCTGTACAAACATACAAGCACATGCCAAAACCTCAAAAACAGGATATGATTCCGTTTGTACCAAAAAAAAACACACACACTTATGACGCATTGGAAATGAAACAAGATGCTAGACGTCCAAACCACAAACAGCAAGACACTGCTGCATTGGCATGAGCAGCATGAACAGCAACACCGTCATGTTGTGGCTTAAAGCTACCGATACGATAAACCCTTCTTCGCTGGTGCACAAACACACCTGAGTGATGAGGAATTTGGTGAGCCGCTCAGGCAATCTGCCTTTCTCACTGGAGAGGATCATCTCCAGCATGTCGCCGTGCAGCTTCTCCATCACCACAAACACTTTCTCTGGGGTCTCAAACATGCACTCCAGGTTCACAATGCCCAGGTGACGTAAACTCTGAGAGGGGGACCAGGAAACAGGAGAAGGATGATATGGACATTTGGGATTTGTTTGAAAAAGAGATGTGTGAGAATTTAAAGGACATAATAAAGAAAGTGAGAGACGGGAAAATTGCGACAGTTTGAGTTGAATGGGAGAAGAAAACGAGACAGAGACAAACACGCAGCAAAAGTGGGTAAACCACATGACAGGGATGTGAAACACAGAAAGGAGAGCAGAAATGTGATTATTACATAGTTATGCCTTACAATGTTCTACAGAAAGCATATCTACATGATTCAGAGGGGCATCAAGGTAAAAACATATTTAGATTTTAAGCTGGTGAATGTCACAGAGCCTATTTAGTCAGACAGGCCAAGTGAGTAACAACCTCCTGTCTGTCTCACAGACTGTCTCCATCTGCTGGTGAACAACGATCAGTACATTTACGGTTGAGCTGAAACGTATGCTTTAAATGATTTTATAGATTAAATAGAACATTTAATGTAGATGTCATGCACCAAATAAGTATTAATGACTGTGGATAATCTTATTCCTCATAATAATGTTGTATAACGACGATTCATCACTGGGAACATGAGCTGTGGAGGCAGCTATCATATAACTCCTGACCTTTGCCATCTGACCTTTTGCAGCTTACTAGAAACAATCTGGCTATTGTTGAAGCACACGGCCCTTGTTAACGTTTCCCAAACTGATTGTCTCAGTGCTTTGATACTATTGTCCTATTATACTAAAAAGTGTTGGGTATTTTTGCTCAGACACTGAATCATCTGTTCCTAAGAAGTAGACGTTAAGGTTTTATGTACTTCCTCTTCCTCTTATGTGAGAAAATTAGAATTTTGAGACTCACCATCAAATTGCGTCACAACAAACCATATCAATGTCACAATGAACGCCAGCAGCTATGGGAATGACCATCAGCATTTTTCATGGAGCGAAGCAGGAGTTACGGTGTCAGCGTGAGCATGTATGTGTGAAACGTGTGTGTGTTTACCTGCAGGATGGCCACCTCGTTCCTCAGCTGGCTCTCCTGCTTGGTGGGAAAGCGAAGCTTGTCAATGACTTTGACAGCTACGTCCCTCCCCGTCTTCCTGTGCTTGCCTGATTAAGAAACTGCGTTTTAGTGACAGATGTGGTTGTGAGCTGGACCTCACATACATATACAGGTCATCCAGAGTTTGTGCTGTACTTAAAATAAGAATCGACTCATCCATAACTGCAGGATATGTTTTGAGGCGATTGTGATATATTGTCTTGTTAGGTAACTTTAACCATTGTTTCCTATACAGCCCTCCAACCTGTGAATTTACCTTCACAAAATACAACAATCTAGAGCTCAATAGGCATCACCGGACATAGATCTGCATACCTCCATACACTACTCCAAATTGCCCAGATCCCAGCACTTCATCAGCAAAAATCTGGTACACTGTACCAATATCCTGTAGGAAAGGAATATTACACACATTCATCATCATCATCACTGTATAATGCATTTAAAGATTGGAGGAAATTGAATTAAAGTCATACCACATTCTCTTGGATTTGACTGTTGGACACCGATATGCTGATAGAAGCTTGTCCTGAAAACACAGCACCAGCAACAATGAAAAGGTTCCTTTCAATGGAATCATATCATGAGGAAATCCAGAAATATCTTGATACACAAATTAGACATTTGATTTATATACAATAACGATCTTAATTAAATGAGAAAATACTGAAAAAATACTCAGTACTTTTCATTTGTCATGTATTTAATTCACAAGTATATAAAAACTTTTCTATTTTATGTAGACTATTTATTAATTGAAATAACAGATACCCTATTATACACTATTTAGATTTCTTAATTGTGTATAATTTAAGAAGCACTTCTTGTCACCTACTAATACATCACATGTATTGAATGGTATTTTCTTGAGCTTATAAAAGGAGAACTTTGCTCGACTTCAGCTCGACAAACCAAAACAAAGTATGCTCTTTATTTGGCCAGTGTGTTTTGGCACAGGACGTTCGCTGAGGTGGTCCTGATAAATGAACAGCCGACCCTTCTAGTTAGTCAGCTAGATCTGGCAAGTTGTTTTTTCACATTTGGTCCATTGTTTATTGAGCACCCAGTTGGCTCGTAACACAGCAACACACTTGGGCATACTAAACAGACAGCTCATTTATAAATCTCAAGCTGCAATGTGCCAACAAGCCAATATAATAAACCAAAACACACCACCTGCATTGGGCTGTGCTCAACTTACTGTGAGTTGTGTTCCCCTCAGCTGGCGGTGCGTCCTGAAAGATGACTGGCATGAGGGCCTGGCGAATGGCGCTCTCCCATGCTTTGGCCACCTCACGCCCAATGCCACTGTTGGGAGCTACTTGACTGGGGGAGGGAGGAGTTGGAGGGAGAATCTGGGGGTTGCTGGGGGACAGAGGGGGGAGGGTATTGGGGTCCTCCCCTACAAAGTAGCACATAGCGCCGGTGATGAGCTCAAAGCAGTGAGGATTAGTGCCTGGGGGGACGAGAGTGAAGTTGCCAGCAGGACGCACCTCCAGGATCTCCGATAGAGGGATCTCCTGCAAGAGGACGGACCAGTGAGGTGGTACACTTCAAATAAACCACTTGGAGCTTTTCATGGAGTATCTTTATTTACCTTGTAGTATTTGTTGGTGGTGTTGTTCTGGAAAAGGATGATGCACTTACAGTCCAGACGCCAGTAGTGCCTCTTTCGCTGTTGGGGTGTGGAATTGGGGCAAGAGGGGTGTGGGGGAATTAAAGGTAAGACAGGACATTGAGGGGTGGGATAGAGAGAGGACAGGGTGAGGGACAGGACACGGATCGGCTTCAGGGATCAATATGGACTGGAATGATATGAATATGCATTTCATGTTTGGCGTTGACGTCCAGAGAAGAGTGGCCAGATGTGAAGAGGAATCACAAGCTGCAAGGTGAAGAGGTAGAAACAAAGAGAAAAGAGACAGGTGAAAGAAAGAAAGAAAGAAAGAAAGAAAGAAAGGGTGTTAGTGAAGCCGTAGACCAGAGAGGCAGCACGTTTTCCTGAGGTCAAATATAGACATATACATCACGAGAAAGCAAAGGCAGAAATGATCAAGGTTGAAACAGTGGACAGAGGAGCTGGTGAACAGTGAAAATAGACTGATGGCACAAAGGTCTGTGAGGGAGTGGAAAGTAAACAAAACAAACGTGCTGCAGAGAAAAGAAAGTGGAGGAAGGGCATCTAGAGTAGAATTAAGTGACTTCTGTATGTTCAGACTGGTTTAGAGAGGGTAGCATGGGAATTATGGGTAATGTGTTTACCAGTGTGTCCTTATTGCTGTAGTGAACCACCCATCCTTCCTTGATTGCCGTACTGGAGCGACGAGTCGTCTGTCTCACAGACTGCACCACCCTCATTAACGGGATGTAAACACTAGAAGAAGGACAGAACTCAGTAGGTCAAATGTGCGTTCTAGTTTTGTGTAACTTTCTATAACATGTCCATGTTTCCCTCGTACCTCTGGTCTCCGCTGGTTCCATCCTGGTTGTTGTCAGGAGAAAAGGATCCAGGGATGCTGCAGGCCTCGTCTGAGTCGTCTATTGAAGACTTGTCTGTGGCGTCGTACTCACTGCTGTAGTCCATGGGCACCTCGGGGTCAGCACTGGGACTCATCATGTCTGGGGCAGAAGAAGGCAGAGAGAAGGGTTTGAGTGCAACTTCATTTAAAGTGACTGTGTGTTTAAAATGTTATAAAAACACTACCACTTGCTACTGCTATGACTCCATCTGAGACCTCGGCTAGAAGACTACAGCTGGACATGCATCAGTAGAGAGAGCCGGTGAAACTTACCGCAGTTACTTCTGTTGTCTGAGGAGATAAAAACATTAGCTTTAGTCTTTTTAGATGATGTTTCATGTGTGGTTATTAAAGTAACTTACTTAAGACAATCAGAGTCACAAAGACATGAGAAAGGTGACAGATTTATAAACTCCTCACCTCCAATGGTCTCCCCGAGGCAGTCATTAGGTACCTTGTACACGCAGCGTTTATGGCAGTTAAACTTGCAGTCTGAGAAGAATAAAACCCATTCTGATCAGATTACATGTCCTCAAATTAGATTCATTTTTGTATTCTGCATCGTCCTGAACACCCAGGAATGAGTCTCTCTGTTTGTCTGCGCTCACCTTTGCACTGAAGGCCCTGTCTGAACAGTCCTCGGAGAAGCCTCTTGCAGTACTGGCACACTGTCGGCCTCGTGTACGTGTGGACAGCGAACGTGTGGGGAACCTTCACCTTGCTCATCAGGATCTTGTCCAAATGAACTGGTCGGCCCGTGTAGAAGCGTCGAGCGTCACTCGGGGTCCGTGGCTAGCAGAAATATGAGATAATAAACTAGATTTTTGTGGCTAAACAAAATAGTAAAATCACTCATCTACTTTGGCTACAAGATAAATAACTACCACACAAATTAATTACTAAATAATTCATTTAGGGAAAAAATCCTGACCGTAGACCTGCAATAGTCGTTTTTTGGCCACTTGGGGGCAGCAGAAACAAGTTATGAACACATGATATATCATCAGCTATGGTGAACTGAGCTGAAAGTACTTATGAAGTGCTGTAAAGCCAAGTGGAGTGGCAAATTAGGGTGAAAATTCTCTGTAGGTTCATCATTAATAACAAGCCATTAAACATTGTCATTTGATGCATTGTTAAAATAAAATATAAAGCTGCTTAAGGTTACATTTCCTCTCTAACTAAAGGGCTCTCCTGTAATTAGCTCAATCAATCCTTTGCTTTAATTAAGCTGATCGGTTTACTTTAAGTGTTAAAATTCCAGTGACAGCTTAGGCTTGATTCTGAGGGTTTTCAACACCTCATTATGCCGTTATAAGAAAGTTCCAAAAAGACCTAAAAACTGCTAAATGAGTGACAAAGCTGTTTTATGTGGTCAATAAATGTTGTGTATTGAAATGCCTCCTTAAATCTAAAAGTGTACACCTGACCAGAGCATGGTGTGCATGAATCCACCAGTACCATTTGTGTGTGTGAGCGGATGAGGCTGGTGTCTTCGGTGCAGACGGAGGCCGTCCCTACGCTGTACACTGACTCGGTGGTAGAGAGACGCAGCGACTGGCTGCTGCTCAGGGAGGTGGTGGACAGACGCCTTTTGCGAGCTCCGCTGCAGTTGTTTGGGATGCTGAATGCACAGCGCTTGTGGTAGTTGAGTCCACATCCTGCAGGGGGCGGCATGGATCAACAAACCAGGGAGATCAACAGAGCCCATGAATGGAGGAGTATATTTGGTGAGTGTTAGAATTGTCAGAGAAATTTGAAATGCCTCATCATCTTTCATCATGTAGACTACATCTCTGTATTCCCTCACCGTCACACTTGAGCCCCTGTCGGACCAGTCCGAACAGCATCTCTCCACAGTGATCGCAGAAGGCCGGGGCCCGGTACGAGTGCACGTTGAGAGCGTGGGGCCGGATCTGGAAATCTTCAAATGTGGCCGCCGCTAAAAGAGATAACGGGTATAGAGTGTGGTCAAGATACCATCATACGACTATATGAGAGCATTAGAGTTTGAATCAATGAAAGAGCAGATTAGACAGTGTAAGATATCACCTGTAGTAAAATAAGCAGATAAGGACTGATTTGAGGAGCCAGCCAAGGAAAGGAGATGGAAGGTAATTTAGATTTGAATATCGCTATCTTGCACCCTAATGACACAAGATAGACACATTAAAAGATAGAGAGCTGGAGACTTACCAGAAAGAACCACCTCCACCAGGTCTCCCTCCTGGATGTCACTGGTACCTTTCACCAGCTGCAGGATGTTGTTGGTGGTCGTGTCATGCTTAAACAGCAAAATCTTGTCATAAATGCCGTAGAAGCCGCACTCTGGGAACTAGAGGAGAGAAAACATAATGGAGATGAAGGTTAGTAGGATCAACTACGAAGGGAGCATTTTTTTCTTCATTTAATTCAATTAAAAGCTATATATCAGATATGAGCAACAAAAGCTTAATTGGTGAGTGCATGTGTTCCTGTTCACGGTTCTCTAAGCTTCTGTTAGTGGCAGAACATTCCCAAATTCAAAAAATTACTACAGCACTAAAAAAAAGATACAAATATTATATAAAAACTGGACAATTTAAACAGACCTGCAAAGACAGACCATTACAGTAGATAAGCAGCATCTGTGCCACATGTAGATCACCTCTATAATCCCAACAGTCCTTTACTGTACTCAAGCTGGGACAAAGTAACTGTTTAGTAGGTCTTTTACAACAATAAGAAGTGCACATTTACTCCACACTATAGTGGAAGCTACAGTAAACATCCTAAACAGCCACCGGTCTGCTGCTGTCATTAACAACAACCACATCTGCCGTAACATTAGAAAACATCACATGCTGTACTGTGAACATGGTGCACATGGATGTTTAAACCACATGACCTTACTGTATGTCCTCAGCTACAGTAATCACAGTATCACAGGCTGCTATGTAAAGCATCTGGATTATACAGCAGCCATCACACAAACAACCATCAAGCAGCGTGGTCAGTGTGGAAAGAAAGACAAAGAGGAAACTCTATCCTATCATGCAATCAGTCATATACAACACACACACACACACACACACACACACACACACACACACACACACACACACACACACACACACACACACACACACACACACACACACACACACACACACACACACACACACACACACACACACACACACACACACACACACACACACACACACACACAGAGAGATAAAAGATATGAGGGATGAGAGTGTCAGTCAGAAGTCAGCAGAGCAGAGGAGGCTGTCACAGGGAAACCCTGCTCTCCTGAATAGTTAATACTGTCTGGTTCACTTCAGTGGCCGCACCACACAGGACACCAGCTACATACACATGCACACAAAAGAGGACCAGAGACAGAACGAGGAGGCGAAGACATTCACTGGGCTTTAAAGAGGTGTCTGTTAGTCAGAATACACCAAACACACTGTGTGAAACCAAAAGGAGAACGGAGAGAAGGATATGCGTTACAGAAACACACATGACCCTCCCTGTGTGTTTTGTTGTTGTTTTCCAATAGTGGGGTCAAGGTTCATCATCTGGCCATGGCCAACAATTTACAGGAAGGGGAACCCTGGTCTCCACCTTGGAACGACACAATGACACACTCGCCTCCTCCTCACTTACCAACAGACACACCCTCCTTCCAAACAGCAAAAACACCCCTCATTTCCCTTCTTTTCTCCTAAATACAGTCTCCCTCTCAGCTTCCCCCCACAGCCAATCACCACATGTGAAGTCCAGGCCTGGCCTGTACTGCTGCCAAGCTACACAGTGAGGCCACCACGCCCCAGCAGCTACTGCTACTGACCTCACAGTCAACTACAAGTCACCAAAAGCCGTCCCCCTGTGATTTGCATAAGATCACAGACACAAACAACAATTAACAAGGTGGTGGAAGACAAATCACAGTGGAGGCGTGAAAGTAAATTAATGTGGTGCAGCCATTTAAATATGACCTGTTTGTTTAGCACACCTTTTATGAAAAGTTGATTCAGAAACATGGCAAACAAGAACCCAGAGCCATGATTAAGACACGAAAAAAACATTCTAGTCTTATATCTTCGTGATTTAACATCCAAAGTTGTATTCCGCGTTTTGTTTTTTTCTTTCCATATCTGTGTTTCTCAAGTACGACAAAATAATGATTGTTGTTTTAATGTCGATAACACCTCAAATCATGCAACGACTGATTTTGAAGACAGCCAACTTATGTGACTGTGAATATGATGTGAATGTGAAGCATTAATGTTTGAAGTCTAGGCTCTGCCCTTGTTGCTCCCCACGAGGAAGCACCAGCTCAGCTCAGCTCAGAGGGAAGTGATGATAAAATCACTTCCCTCCTTGGGAAACGTAGACTCGGGGCCTTCAGGTGGAAGCTGGGGTGGAGGTGGGACTTTTAAAAACGCTATGTGAACGGCAGTAGTGGTGGTGTGGAGCATTGAGGGCTTTAAGTACACCATCACATTTGTTGCAGTGAGACAGTGACACGCGAGAGCTACGACCCTCTACTCAATGAGGCCTGTAGATTATCCAGAGTTACAGAGACCAGGTTGCTAAAAAGAGAGGCTGCTGTTGAATTTCTGCCATTTTTCCATTCGTCTCCATTGTACTGTGTTGGAGGCAGTATCCAAATGTTTAGATACCACGAGTGGTAACAACAGTGCCTTTAAATTGAATGCATCTGGCTTTTGACGATAAAGACACTAATAAGAAGAGGCTCCAAACTTTACCAAGACCAGACTTTGGAAAACCCACACGTTCTCTGACAGGAGTGAATCATGTAATAACTGCATGCATCAGTACCTGGGGTTGCCACAACTGAGACCAACTGCTGCCATTAGTAATTACAAAACACCCACAGAGCCCAGATCAGAGGAGGCTCCCAGCTCAGCCCAAATCCACAGACAACCCTCAGCCTAAGTCATTTATAAGCCCCACGCCACTGTTCGATGCCAGCCTCTCTGCTATTACCCCCACACTGTTACTGCTCACTTCTTTCCTGAGCAACCCCAGAAACAAGTCATATTACCCTGCGCCTTCTGTCCAAAACATACACAGCACACTGACCACAGCTGCAGTTGCCACGTCTGTGCAGACCGCAAGTCTTTACAGTTCTACTGAAAAACACAATATCCCAACTCTCCAAAACCACAGTTACCTCAGAGAAAATGGCCATTTGATTCTTTTTCTTCTCTCCCTGTCCCAGTTCTCAGTGAAAGTACAGGGTGGGAACAGCACAAAAGTGGCACATCACTTCTGTCTCTATGTCAACATGGGTTCAAAAAAAAAATAATGACATTATTTGTCTTGTGATTACATAATCACCTCTACATGTTTGCGTGTACACTGTGCATCTGGCTGCGAGGGTTGCAAATGTGTGTCCATGTGTGCAAAGTCTGTGGACAAAGAGCCGACTGTATTATCATACATTGTGAAGTATAGTGTGGTTTGCCTGGAGACAGGGCCGTGTCTCTAGCCAGTTTCTTTGGGTTACCAGGGATCAGGTTGCCCAGCGTTGCCTGCACTATTCCTGCAGCTCTTCAGGCCAATGAAGCCATTATGAGTGAAATTAATTATGGACTAGGTTTCCTTTACTTCACCCATTCCCTCTTTCTCTACTAGTACTCTTAATTTCTTCATTGCCTTGTTTACCAAACTCTCTTCAGTTTTCTTCTGAGCTGTCCATCTTTCTTTATCAAATATCAGTCTTTATTTTTTTACGTAAAACAACATAAAAAAGGAGAGAAAGGTGCATAAAGAAAACCATTCTGTCATCTTTTCTTAACAAACATTGCCCTCAATGTGCTGCACTCCCTCTCTCCAAAGCTGATGTAATGTTAAGGTCAGCCAGCGGCACTTGTCCTTGCCAATGTCTTAACTCACCTGTCTTCAAAGGTTTGATGCTGTGGTCTTTTTGCGACACGCTGAAACTATTTTCCATACAAGTAGACCGAGCATAGAGCTAAGGAATAAGAGAAAGACACATTCATGACTGTTAATGCTTCTAAAGTCCCTTATTCTGAGAACTTCTTGTACAAAATGCATGTTAATGGTATTATAACTAATGACACGTTGTCCTGTTGCCAGAAACCGCTGATGAGACTGATGCCTTTACAGAAACTTGTCAAACGGTTTAAACTGGAATGCAAAAATTAACAACTATCTAAATGCACAGCTGATGCATCTCTCACCACCGTCGCCACAAACAACAACAACAACAATCTCTTTCTGTGTGATTTTCCTTGTGTCAACAATGTCATTAAGGTCAAACATTACGCAGTCAGTTATTATTAAAACACACGCTCACACAAAAGTATCCAAACACTGGAAAACGGACAAAACAAATGATATCACGCCGTGTGTACACTTCACACACAAAAAACATCGTTCTCAGCATATGAGCGTGATGTCATGGAACAGGGCTATTGTGAGTGAAATTTGAGCTTAGACGCATTGTATTAAACAAACACACACACACACACACACACACACACACACACACACACACACACACACACACACACACACACACACACACACACACACACACACAAACGATGACCTCATTCCTTCCAGGTAACTTTATGTTTGTGCATTCGACACATTTAATTCCTCCGATGTTGAAGTGCTCTGAGAATGAATGAATTGATTCCGACATAAGCATCATCATCGTTGTCCAAATGAGTCGGGCACTAGAGCACAGCTTCTAAATATAGAGCCTCTTTATATAAAGACCCTGCATGTGTGAAGAACACAAAGACTTTAATGTCCTACTGAGAAAGCCGCTTGCTTCTGCCTTTCATGCTCCCCATCACTTCCCCTCCAGCAGCTCAGCATGAGCCACCTTCCACCACCAAGCCGCACACAACCCATAAGCATGCACACTCACGCATACTGCGATTGATGCGATAGCTCCGGTGCCATCTAATCAAAGCTCTGCAGTTATACCGACATGCAGCAATTCAAGGTAGTTGCTCAACAACAAAGCAGAGCTCAAGCCTGTTTTGCTAAATGACTGACTGATGGAATTATTCCCTCAAAAAGCTATTAATGCAACCTTAAAGATGAATTCACACAGGGAGCACGAGACTTGGGATGCAACTTTCTAATAGCCTTCTAACAGCTGAGAGAGAAGTTTCTTTGACATCAACATGTTGACATGTTTTTCCCTCACGTAAGGGGGAACTCCACACCATCAGTGAACAAACAAAGAAAGGATTTTCTGGCTGCCTTGGCCCGGGAGGCCTCTTCTCCACTGCTGTGTTGTTTAAAGTCACATTCTACACACCATCATAAACCAATATGTTGTACTCTTGCTGATATAGTAATTACTTGTAGTGCCAGCAGCGTTAGTAGCAGTTCAGTTTGTAGTGATGCGATTAGAGCTATAGCAACATTACAAGTTATCTGTTACCTCGACAACACAGGAAACTACAACGTGGAGAATGTGGTTTATAGCACTTCAAAAGGTGTAAAGCAACACAGCTATAAACACTATGTGGGTCTGAGTAACAGCATGTTAAATATAACACACACACACACACACACAACCACAGTGATGAGAATGCAGCTATTTAATAAGGTAATGGAGGTTATTGAAACATGCATTGGTGCACATTAATAACTAAAGCTATCACATCTTGGTCAAATAGCATGGCAGATGTATAGTATGGCTGGAACGCCACATTCTGGGGAAAGTAGGACACTGAAATGGGATAAACCGATCCACTTCAAACTGCTCTCTTCAGTTGTTGCTTTGTTGTTTTAACAGTGAAGAGCGACTGAGACGATACAGAGTGACAGGAGCTGGATTTGTGTGTACAGAAACACTGCAATGACGACAACACGTGATGAACAACTGAGAATCTGCATGGATGAAATGCAAAACGTGCCGCGTGTGTGACACTTCACGTTGGGCTCTGTAAACAGTGTGACCTCTATATCCCTACATGGTCCTTCACGCTGAACCGTTGCTGCAGCAGAAGCTGCTTATCACAACAGGAACCTGATCCAGCCATTTTATAGTCAAGAGGAAACATGCTGCATCCCTTCAAACAACAGACATTGTTTAAACATCCACGTCTTACTGTGTAACAAATCATGCAGCCTCGTGCACACGTGTGTGTGAACACACTCACGTTCTGGAGGATCATTGTGATGTGATTGTGATGCACCTGCACTTTACTGTGCATCCTTCTCTGTAGGACACTGATTGGACTGTAACTCCCTCTATGCTTGTTAACATGTCAGGCACGGGACCCAGAAAGAACCACCCCACCTTTCTGGAAGTGATGAAGTGTTTAATGAAGGGTTGCTGTGGCAACGGGCATGTAAAGACGTCAACGATCTGCCCTCATTAGCACCTGACAACAAGTTGGCGCAACGCAGGAATTTTTCCTTCCGTGATGACCGAGTCAGCGATACGACATACGTGTTGTTGGCCCGGCTCTCTATTTTTAACACCAGCGAGGTCACATGCTGACGAAGAGACGCAGCGGATGACAAAAATGACAGCCGTACCTGCTCTACCTGCATCCTCAGTCATTTGTAGTCTGTGCTCACCCTGGCTTAAGAAAAGAAAACATTAGATGAACACGATCTGTTGTCTTTATAACATTCACAGCACGCATTAAATCACAGCAGTGAATGACAACTCTGTGCCAGAAGGACGAGGAATTACAATGACGTCAGCTAAGCGTTGGGTTCGGCAGACACAAAGGAGGAAAACACAATAAGGGTGAATCAACACACAGTGTGTACACAAGGAAGGACAACTGAAAAGCTGCATGACGTGATGCGGTGTGCTCTCATGATGTCACAAACGTATTCACTCACTTGATACGTTCTGATCAGCTTACTTTGTAAGAGTTAACTTCACTTACAGAAATAACCACACAGGAGAGGAAGTACCTGTGTGACCACTTTGCCATCCTACCACCTCCTCAGCGGTGCTGACACTGTTTGAAGAGTGTGCACTGGCCAGAGTGTGAGGGTCTCCTCCCGCCCACCTACAGACCTGGGGATGCACTCCACTTCGATAGGGGTTTACCTGCCACATCGCCGAAGCACACAGCTTCAGTGTGTTCAACAGAACATGCCAACGCACAAACTGGGGCACAGCAAACGTAACCTCCCTGCGCCCCTGCATGGGGTGGAAGACAAAAACCATCCAGCTGCCTAACCCTCAACCTGACAGAAAGTTACTGGGAACAAAAGGAGGGCTTTGGTCTGAGGGTCGTCCTGCTGAAGTCACCATGAAGCATCAAACGAGTGGGGTGCACCGGCAGGGTGGTTAGTTCATACAGTCTCTTCACTGAGGTCAGTGCAAGCAGCATAGCTTTCAGAGAGGAGCACTCCAGAGGGACCCTGCACCAAGACCAGTTCCCACCGAGGGAAGCAGACTCCCATCAACCTGATCCAACGCAAGAACCGCTTCAGGAGAGGGACTCAGGACCGGTCTGTCCCCAAAACCCTATCAGCAGGTGCTCCACACACTGAACATGAGCAGCTAATGGGGATCCTAAAAAACAAACCAAAGAACTACACTGCTGCATTGTGATGCCACTCTGCATCACTATGTTACACAACCATGGTTTCCTGAGTCATGTTTTCAGTGTGGGTACAGAGACATAATCAGGTTTACATTCCCGACTTGCAAGTTTCTACATACCAGAAATAACTGTGTAAAGCTATGAGGTTACACAGTTACACTATGTTTTTTGTGTGTATGCTGGTGTCTACCCACAAGCATACAAAAACACACAAAAAAGCACTTGACCCATAAACACACAACCAAACCAACAGTGACAATGTAGATATATGTGCATAATTAAATGGAGTGCATGACCCAAAGAAATAAAACAACCTTGGATTAATAAACACACACACAGAAATGCACGCACTAAATTCAAAACAAACAGAACATTTGAAAGCTGCATGCATAAAAAGAGGCCAAAGGTTCAAACAAAAACCCCAAAAAGAAATGTTCCTACGAAAACATAGATGATGTTTATGAGTTGAGAGCATCAAGTTCAGAGTACATGACAGCATCCAGTTGTAAGTGTGTGTGTGTGTGTGTGTGTAGCCAATAAGTGGAAGAGGCTTAGTCTCAAGCAGGAGCACAAGGACAAAGCGTCTCATTCTGCTCGGAGCACCAAGGAGGACGGGGAGGTAACATGAGAGCTGTGACCAGGCATGAGAGAGGGGTCGGGGGATAAAGGAGACACGCACTGCTATTCTGAACCAGCCTTTGTTGGAAGCAGCTCCCGTCTCCATCAGCCCCCACCCATCCTCCTGCATTCTGTCTTTCCTTGGCTCGCTTCTGAGCAGGTAAGCCGATAGGAACTTTGGATTCAAGCCACTCTGTGCAATGAACAAGTCATTGATTCATGACAAGTGGGAGAGACAGAAAACAGGCCTTCATAAAAGAAGAGACGGCGAGTCTGAGTGACGAGAAGAAAATAAAGCTGGATGGAAACAAATCGAGCAATAAAATGCTCTAGAATGCTGATGTTACAGTAACTATACCGTTGATGAAGATGAAGAGCCCTTCTGGGAAACATAGTTATTTCCAAAACTTCACTTCTTTATTTGCTGAATCATGGTCAGATAAATATATATTTTTAAGGCTTTGTTGCAGTAATTAGAGTCGACAGGAAATTGAGGGAGAGAGGTGAGTGGTGACTTGCAACAAAGACCACAGGCCTGACTCAAACCAATTCTACAAAATACTTGCAAACGGTGCATGATTTGCATTGAAAACAAGGCAAAGTACTGTGAATGTTCCCATAAACTGTTACAGAAACAGTCAAGAAGACACAGCATAACTCTCCATTTCTGTCTTGCAATGTGCAGCATTATGGCGCATATACTGTATTTAGTTACATGTTTAATTTGTTATAAATTTGAAGAAGAAGGAGAAGGAGAAGAAGACAGGTTCCTCATTATTATAATAATGTAATTATTTGTGGTGCCTTTCTATGGTGAACAAAGTATCTGAAAATACCCGAAAAATTACTATAACTTAAAATATAACTTAAAGATGAATTATTCCTTTGATTATTGTCTCTGCATAAATGACAGAACTTATAGTTTTCATTTGCAGTGTCAACTATGTCAAAGAGGGCTGGTCCAAATTCTCTGCAAGAGTGCTTATGAACATTGCCTTCAGATCGGGTGGAACGCCAACAGCAATATTCAAATGAGTGATAATAATAGAAACTGAGAACGACCAACGGTAACACAGGTGCTTCAGAGAGACATCTTCCTCCAGTTACATATTACAAGACCGTATTAGATATATTAGAGATACTTTTTAACGCCTCTGTGATCCGTGCTTTGCCCTGCCCTTAATCACTTTACCACCAAGCTTAATAATCATACTATTTCTTTGATAGACAAATCTACCTTAAGGACTTTCCCAGAGTGACCACACACACGCTGGGCCATGAAAAGCCCATTCTCCGTGCACTAAGAGTGCCATGGACACACAAGCTTGAGGGCCACAATAGGCACATTACTGGACTCTGAGTCATCCCCTCTTCTTTCATGCCGGTCCCCTCTTCTCTTCATGTGCTGTCCTTGCTCTCCCCCTTTCCCCTCTCCTCATGACAGACATGATTTAGATCCTAATTGAAAGAAAGTGGCGGGAGAAACACTGAACTGCAGTCATATGACAAACGTTTGTGGACTTACTGTCTCCTGAGGGTTTCGCTTCTGCAACAAGGCCTTGGGTCAGTATGGGGTTACAGCTTTAACCCCTGTATGAGCAGAATGCATTTTTAGATTGTAGAAAATGGAACTGTGATTATTACAGAGAACAGTGAATTAAAGTAATTATCGTAAATGTCCAAGCCCATGTTAAGAATTAAAGACACACTATTTTCCAGTTGCTTCTTCCACTGACCAGTCTTTAATATTGATGTCATGTGTTTATCTACTGAGGTAAGACTGGTTTTGCCCATTTCCTCTCATAACAGAGCGTCCCCCTGCACCGACACACACACGAAGACACACACACACACACACACACACACACACACACACACACACACACACACACACACACACACACACACACACACACACACACACACACACACACACACACACACACACACACACACACACACACACACACACCACCTTGTGTCTGGGTCACACCAACACACTGCACTGGTGCCCCAGACCAACCCAACCCACCCAGTTAACCCTCACACTGAGCCCATTGTCTGCAGTCTTTCCAAGAAAACACACACACACACACACACACACACACACACACACACACACACACACACACACACACACACACACACACACACACACACACACACACACACACACACACACACACCTGACATTGTAGCAGCAAATAGTTTCATGCCCTGTGGCACAGTTCCTGTTTTTCTATGTGATCGTACAAGAGATCTTACTGTGCTTTAATACACTTGAAGGTATCATCCTCTGCTTTCATCTAAACTAATATCTGGATACTTTTAACTCAACTAAATGAAACCACTACTACTAAAAGACCTAAAAATGTGACACTTACAAAGTCTGGTCTCTACAATTCACTCAGTTTTCTGCTATTTCGATCAGTCACCAACAAGACCGGCCTCACTAACCGCTCTCTGTGTAATCAAAGTGTGTGTGTGTGTGTGTGTGTGTGTGTGTGCTCCCCCTCCTCTCAAAGAACCCTGTGTTTTGCCGCTTCTCTGACATGAGAAGAAATTCTCTGGTACAAACTCTCCACATGCCACCAAACACTGCTCAGCTCTGCTCCGCGGCTCCCAATTGGATTACAGCACAAAACCGTTTTTAGCGATGCTAATCGCCAGATTAGTATCATAAGGTCTCCTTTGCTCAAAGCAAGAGAAAAAATCCAGCAGGCAGAATCGGGCCTAGAAGCACATGAATGAAAAAAAAAAAACAACGTAAAAAGGACAATTCTGCTCTTCGGTGAACGTTGTTCATTGCACATAAAACTGTGTGCACTGTGTAGTCTACAACACTATGTCGAGTATGACATGCAAAGGTCAAGTCGAGTCAAAGAAATTGTATTTTTAGCCCCAGATCATAATTTTGCCGCAAGGGTTGACAATCTGTACGCGGTCCTATTTTCATGGCAGCGCATGAATATTTTCCTTAGATCAAATGAATGGAATGTTAACAAATAATTGAAACACTCTACAATCATTAGCTGTGTTTAAATCTGCATAACAAATTTACATTTAATGTGGTTAAAACAGGAACTGAGGATAATCTGTGTGCATTCATCTATAAATTAACACAGCTCATTCTATCTGTATACTTTATACTTCTCATGCAGTCATTAAATCCCTGCAGACACCTGAAGGCAGCAAACATGTTAAATGTGTGGCCTCTGATTGGAGATGTGCCCGGTCTATGCCGCTCTGCAACATCCAGACAGCAGCATGACTTGATTTGTTGAGCTGGTGCTGTCTGTGATTGGCTGCGATAGGAGCCGTTGTTCCAGAGGGATGAGACCTTCGATGTGACGGCTAGAGTCAGTTTATCAATCACAAGGCCCTCTGATCTCTATTCCTCTTCACACTGCCCTTTCCTACTTTGCCTTACACTCTCAACATGGCCGACAAACTGCAAATAGGAGGGAAAAAAGCAGTAAACGGGAAGTCAGTCTCAAAACTGTGATAGTTTACAACTGACGATTTGTAGAAGTGTTCACCTTATGTTTCTCTTCCGAGTAAGTAGAAATCCTTTACTACAGTGGCCAGTTCAAATGATGTTGTGCAGTCTCATTAAAGTTCATTTCAGGATCACAGTTTAAAGATTCAGATTCTCTCACTCTCTACATATATACAACTATATATATATATATATATATATACACACAACTATATATATATATATATATATATATATATATATATATATACTAATCCCCCCCTCTCCCCTCAGTGTGTGCTTTGAATAATCAAATGTCCCTGTGCCGACTTAACTTCCTCTGCAGCTTGCCGCTAACAGGAGACACCAGGCACGGTCAGTCATGCAAAGCTGTTCCGCTAGCATGCAAATAGTAGCAAAGAGAGACACACACAGTGTGAGAGAGAGAGAGGTAAGCAGAACTGATACATGTTACTGTGGGTCGACCCTGCTGAACACCATTTCCTTTACAGCTGCGTTATCTTCACGTAATCATCACGTCATGCAGCCTGATAAAAGGCGTAGTTTGTTCTTTCACTTGGACGTCCACCTGCCCGTGTCTTGCTAATTGGCTGCCATTTATTCATTGACCAACAATGGTTTGGGCTGATAAGCAGAGTGTATTTGCCCAGTGGCTCAGACACATACAGAGGGCTTTTTAATCATTCCAAGCAGGCGGACGGAAAGCCAAGCCGTGGGTTGTAATTTAGACCAAATTAAATCAGCGGCTCACCTCCAGCAGCGCTGAACACGGAACTGTGTTGTTTTCATACAAAAAATATGACCTCGTCTGCCACACTGCCAACTGTTACTGACTTTACAGTGTGTGTGTGTGTGTGTGTGTGTGTGTGTGTGTGTGTGTGTGTAGAATACATGTGCAAGAGAGTGAGGTAAACAGGAGGTGGTGTGTATGATCCCATTCCCAGGGACAAACTGCTTCTCCAGGGAGAGAGATAAAGAAACAAACCCTTCCAAAACGGAGGTGGAAACAATGGCCAGGGCAGGGGCTCTCAGCCACAGCTGTGTGTGTGTGTGTGTGTGTGTGTATGTGTGTGTGTGTGTGTGTGTGTGTGTGTGTGTGTTTAACCATCTGAACTAACTAAAAAAACTAAACAAACAGCAGAATCAGAGTTTCTTGTTACATGGTACAGAAATAAATGAAAGTAAAGCTGCAGGTTGAAGACTGAACATTCAGCAATTTCTACAATGTAGATGAATTCTCAGCGGTGTGCTTCCTGCACATCCACTGCTGGATTTGACACAGTTTGTTGGCAGTTGAGTGTGTGCGTAACTCATCACAGATTAGTCAGTCGAGACTTTGAACAATCCCGTAACGTGACGACAGCGAACACAGACGGGACTCGGCAGGTTCTCACATGCTGACACACCTACACGTGGAACACACCCACAAAACGCCGTGCATCTCACTGATGACAAAATACAACCAGTAAAAGAACAGAAACCGTTAAGCTGACACACCTTTTGGCAAACTAGGCAAAGGGGGACCAGACCTGTACTGTCCTGGAGCTCCTTGTGTTTTTAAATAGTAAGGCCTGGCTGAACCTGTCACCAATGTCTGAAATCCACCAGAAAAGATATTGATGGGAGCGGAGATAACCACTTGGCAGAGGAGTACAGGATTTTTGACTCACTTACGAGAACGTTTATGTCCTCCAAACCTGTATTGTCTTGTTGTGCCTTGAGTGTGAATTTCCCCCCAGATTTTTCCACCGAGAGCAAACGACCATTAAGAAAATCTAAGAAAGATAGGGGGGGCAGTGACAGTAGGTGGAACGTGCAAAGAGGAAAGTGGATGAAGAGGACGCAGAGTGCGAGAGGAAGTTGACGATAACGCAGGCAGAAGGGACCGGAGATGAGCGGATAAGGAGAGGAAGTACAGGATCTGAAGGGGAGGTAGAGAGGGAAAGGAACCACAGGAGTCGGAGGTAGCGCTTGTTTTGGTTTTATCCCGAGAAACAAAGAGGAGATGAGAGTCATGTATTCTGTAAGGTGACTCAATTTTCCTAAATTGCATTTGTTTTTTTCCCTCAAAGTCATCTTTACTCATAATGATGGAAAATAACCTATCCAAGGAACCTCAACAAATAAGAGTCTTATTTTAAAGCTATAGAATGACAGCACTGTAGATTAGGGGAACAAGAAGGTAAAATGAGGAGAGGAAATAGCACCAGGGGAAAAAGGGGGTCAGTGAGGCCTGTCCAACAAAGAGCAAATACATCAGAGCTGCATCACGGTTGAACGGAGACAGACCTCTAGTTTCCAGGCCACACTTTTACTTGTTCCATCAGGAGGACGAGGGGGTTGGGGCACCTGGAGGTTTGACCGGCTAAATGGGATTTTGGCAAGCAGCGTTGCAAGGTGTGCAGCCAAGCCAGGTTTTAGACGGGTGTGGGAAGTGTGGGCGCCAGATAGTTTGTGACTAAAGGTGGTTTTGATTTCCTGGCCTGAGAAACTGGGATTAATGCTCACATCAGGAGACCATTGACAAGAGCTTTAGGACGGCCATTAACGCTGGGTTGGTGTTGGGAGTTGAAGCCATGGGAGCATGTGCTCCTCTGCAGAGAAGTGAATGGAAAAACGTGTCAATGGAACACAAGGAGGGAGCCTTTGAATAAACAGAACCAGTGACTCACCCTTTCTGGGATGGGAGAGATGACCGTGGGTGGGGGTGTGGGGTACCAAACCTTCAATACCCCTCTAAATACACCAGTGTAGGCATTCATGCGTGCACACACAGTCCACCTCATGTGTCACACTCGGTTAGTCGGACCGGGACAAGCTGTCTTTTGTCCAAATCTCCCACCTAAAGCTGGAGCTCCGAGCAGGGCAGGAATTCTGGATTCGGGGGATTTTGGGGATTGCTCTATATGTGTGTGTGTGTGTGTGTGTGTGTGTGTGTGTGTGTGTGTGTGTGTGTGTGTGTGTGTGTGTGTGTGTGTGTGTGTGTGCGTGTGCGTGTGTGCTCTAACAAGGCCTGAGAAAGATCAGGCTCCGAGTGTCTTTTTGTTTGTGGGGTTGAAGGTACTTTTTGCTTTTTTTCCCCTCTTACTCAATTAAAAAAGAAAAAGTGAAAACTCGGGATGGATGAGGATTAACAATGGTTCTGGAGATCACCTATTCCCTCTGGACTCTCAACACTAACACCTCTGAACTGTATTGTGTAAAAGTTTTAGTGTCAGAAACACTAGTCATACTAACAACATCCCCTAAATTGAGGTTTTGAATTACAGAAACTAGGCCTTTACTCACTGAAACTTTGTGTTATTCTTTATTATTATCCCTGCATCTGCAATCGAGACATCATTAGCATTTATCAAATCACCATCAAATTAAAGCATTTCAGATTTCTAGTTTGGGATGTTTGAGTCCTTGAAGTCTGAAATAAGCGAGGAAGAACCAAACCGTGAAAGAAAGCACAAAAGCTCTTCTTTTGCTGACAAGGGAGTCATTTTCTAGATTAGCTGCTGTGGAGCAGGAACCACAAACTGGTACCCAACGTATATATAGAATTCTGCAGAAGCATCAACATTCCCTTCTCAGTGTAAAAACAGACAGATCTACGTGTAGATATGTGTAACCATGCTAGAAGCTTTGTGTGATTTCACCATATTCTTAGTAGTTATGTTGCCGAGGTTTTTTTTATTGACTTCCCTTAGTGCAACTGTTCTTGCATCTTTCTTACTGTTCTCCGGACGGCAGCATGTCTGCTAGTGTTTACGAATCCATGAATGCACAGCTTCATTCTAAATTCTCCAGCTGACCAATGCCATAATGTGCTATTTATATAGTTATGTAGTTGCAAGCAGTACAAAATCCGTGACATCGTCATCCCTGCAGGACTTAAATCACAGTCAGCTGATTGGTTTAAGCATGTGGGAGTTGCTGCCCTAATTAGTCATGAATCACTGTTTGCCATTGTTTTTCCGAAGTGTAATGAAGTTCATTTCTTTCATCCACTTGTTCAAAATGCTCCACCAACAAAACTGTATTTATAGGTGTCAGATTGTAAATGTAGAGCTTGCTGGTGACCTCGAAAAACTCCTCCTCACATGGCTTTTATTAGCTTTCCAAGTGCTTTTTGATCCCATGTGATTTTAATGTAGCTACAATAAAATGCGAATCATTGCACTTTAAAGAGCAAAGAAGGCTTTTAGCGTAACAAATTTTAACTTTAAATGTTGTTGCCGCTCTAGAAAAGCAAAGCACCGTGATATAAAAGGCATACGAGTCTTACTAAATATGAAAAAGACAAACATAAGAGAATCAAAACTCCCAACAACAACCTCTCCTACGTTACACAGGCCTTCAGAGAAAACAAAAGAGGAAGAGAAGAAGATGAAGCCAGAGAGATGCAGCTGTTGTTCACACTTTGATGGCAGTACGTGACACTTCTTACTTATTCCAAACACATCTGTGGCAATAATATGGAAACACAGCTGGAAGCATGGCACGGCCACAGCTACTGATCTCAGTCAGTGTGCAGGACGCATCAAATAGTACCGCTGGATGATCTCACTGAATTAAACCAAGCATGTGACAGATAAACACTTATATGGGAGAGGAAAACAAAGACTGTTGAAAAGAGATAAACTTGCGTGAGACGGGATTTAAGGGAAGATTTGAGGCAGTGGGGAACAACGCTGCTCTGAGCAGGTTGTGGAAATCTGCTAATCTTAACATCTAGCAGCCTGATTGGCAGATGGAGACACATGGACTGGCTAGTTAATGTATTTCTCCTGCATGTGTTTCATGCACAGCTCACATGTTGGTGCATGAAGCCAGGTGAAACACTAAGCCCATCAAACATCCCTCTGTAAGGCTCGAACGTGGCATAAAGCCTTATTGAACAGCGTTCTCTTCCAACTGTGTGAGGGGAAAGAATGCTAATTGCTGTAATTAGAGTGGAGCAAAACTGTGACATTTTCTAAATATTTCCCAGAATCTGTCACAGGTTACATGTTTAAACCCTTTCAAGAGAATAAGGGAGGTTTTGTTGGAGATTGAGATGCAAAAAAACAGTGTGAAAGAGAAAGAAAGAACCCAAACTGGTCATCTGACAAACAGCTACTCCTGCAAAAGCAGCTTTCCACCGAGATGAAGCAATCAACCAGTTTTACCTGACATGCCAGGCTCCCATTTACACATATGAGCACCCACATGGACACATTTCCTACCTTGGTGTCAACAATGGAGCAGGCGATTTGTTTCACATACGCCAGGTCAGCACTCTGGGGCATCAAGACCGATTCTCTGGTGAGGCCGATCTGGATGATGAAGGACACCCCTGCTGGAGTGGGAGGTAGTGAGGGTATCACAGCCCCACCGGGACCCTGCCCTGGTGTCAAGTCCATCATAGGAAAACCCCCCTGAGCCGGGATAGAGGGCATGGATATGGGGGTCCCCTGCTGCATCACAGCTGAGCCTGGTGGTGAGGAGCCCCCAGGAGGAAAGAAGACCTGGGCCATGGCCCCGGAGGACATACAAGGGCTAGCATTAGCCATTCGGAGTCCTATTTGTTGTCTGTCTGAAGCTCTTAACACACTCACAAGCACACGCCCAGGTCTACAGGTCTCCCAAAACCCTCACTCATTCAAACGGCGGAGGAGAGAGGGGTACACACTGACACATGGAGTCCTGCTTCCCGTGTCCCGTGTCCACCCCCTCACACTGGATCAAGGAAGAAATCCTTATCCAGGAAGTTGTGTTTTTTTCTCTCTTCTTCCTTTCTGCCACTTCTTTCGTGCTCCGGCGTCTTCAGACTCCTGTTATTGTCCTGGCATGACAAGCATGTGTGTGAGACTCATCCACCTCCTTCCCTCCGTCACCTCTCCCGTCCAAGCAAGTTTGCTCTGCAGGGGAGAAAGTCCAAACCTGATTATGAAACTGCCCGCCGTGGGAGAGAAAAAAACAAAAACAATGCCAAACTTTTGTTGTGCCTCTTCTCCAGGCAGAGTAACAAAATGGCCTCCTTACACAGGAAACCGTGAGAATGAAGGAGAGCAAGAGAATGCACTCCTTTTACGAGTCTTGCCCTGTTTCAGTTTCAGCCCCAGTTCAGTCTTTTTAGTGAAAAAACAGTGAGAGAGAAACCGTCTGAGGGTACCTCCCTCCTGCCTGCTCATATGTGATCTTGCCACAGCCAGGGAGGAAGTGAAATGACTGACATGGGCTGGAGCCAATCGGCTGTGAGAAAGTCCCGCCCTTTGGCTCCCTTCTCCCAGGCTTGCCCCTCCTCCTCTTTCCTCTTCTCCCTCTCTCTCTCCCTTCCTTGCTTTGGGGTTATTGGTCTTGTTTGCTCCCTCCCTGAGTCCAGGCCAGCAAAGATCCTCTTACGCTGCCTGAGGGGGCCGCTCCACGCTCACAGACCCTCCCATCTCTTCCTCATCTTCCCTCTTTCTGTCCCTCTTTGAAACTCTATTTCCTGTCTTGTTTTCCCTTGTGACAGCTTTCCTCTTTGCTCTTTAGGTAGACACACTTCTACCAGACTGCAGAATGGAATTCATTGCAACATTCAGTGAAATGGGGAACTTACCACAATCACCAGCATGACTGTGACTCTCCACCAACAACCTTATCTTACATTCAACACATGCAGATGAAAATAATGACTTTGTTTTAACCTTTGATCATGAAAAGCTCCCTAGATAGCAAAGCTGAAACTCACTCACCACATTAAGTTCATCATCATCTCACCTCCCCCTCCTCTTATTTCCAACTCTGTAAAACTAGTCTACCACAGGAAACTGCGGATATATTACGAGACTGCAATAACTCAGCAGCTGCTAATAACGATTCTACTTTCCACCACAAGGGGGCAATGTTGATAATTCATTCAAGTAGCAACGTTGCTGCTTTATTGCCTTTTCACCCGGAGATGTAGCTTCATAATACAAATGGACATGTAACCACAGGTAGAATTAACACACTCTGTGTTCTATTAAGTTATACATAGTTTTTACATGTGTGGGCTCAAATATAACGTGTTTGTGTGCGTGTGTGTGTGTGTGTGTGTGTGTGTGTGTGTTTTTAAAGAAAAAATGTTACACATCTTACTTACCCAGCTGCTGGTATACAGCATGTTGCTAAATGGAGGTAAGTCCTCTGAAGGGTTGAAGGAAGTGAAGAAGTCTTGGTAAGCAGCTGATGCAGCGCCTGTGTCTAGATGAGGTTCTCTAAAAACTAAACCAGACTGTTAAAGAAATTCTTCTGTACTAGTTTCAGTAACTCAATGGGCTTGTGGGCAGCTGCATTTAAAGGGGAACTCCATCAATTTGACCAATTAAGATTAGTTAGCTCATTGTGGTGATTACAATAGGAGTAATATAGGATGTTGACTTTGGAAACTGGAGTTTGACAAAAACAGTATAAGCATATCGATATTACAGCCTGCTCAGATTTCATATTATATGCATATTGAGAGATTTTTGGAATATATTAATTTTATGTATTTTAACAATGTACTTTGTTTTTTGGAGGGACAATCATATCAATTAAATTATTATTCATAGCAGAAAATTCCTATAAAATAGATCTGGCAACTGGATATGGTTGAAAGCCGGGGGGGGGGGGGGGGGGGGTCTTCTGTTGCCATGACGGAGCTTTCATAAGTCTGAGGAAATTATCCTGATTGTGTTGGGTGGAGGGTCTAATTATCTGTCATTCACCTGCTGCTGTATCCCTTTATAAGTACTCCATTACTACAATGTATTTTAGACGTGTAAGAGATTATCATCCCATGCATCCAGTTTGTTGCAGGTTTTGTATCTCTTACTAGAAGGCAAGAAAGACAACACAAAGACAACTCTCAATTCACTGTACAAAAATCTTCATTTTTTCTTCCTTAATGACATACAACAGGGGACCCGTAAACAAAAAGAAAAGAGTCATTTGATACAAGCTAGAATGCAGTTCAAAAATATATAATAAATCAAAATGAATAAAAAGCAGGTCTTTTATCCCTTGTAGTTGGAGGAAATTGTTTGAATACAGCTTAATATGATGTACAAAATATCACACAGTGATAAATTGCTAATAAAAAAATAAAAACAAAGAAATGAGAGTCCTTTACCTTGGCTCTGACTGGTAACAGATTTTTTTTTTTTTTTTTTTTTTTACTTATTTTCTTAATTTTTCATGTTTTTTAATCATTTTGCTTTTTCTTTTTTTTTTTTACAAGTTATACATTGCATTATCAATCACAAGCAAGTTCTATGCCTAGCAAGGAAGAATGATTCACTTATGATACTACAGTATTCTTACATCTTAATAATCATAGTCAATAATCAAAGAAAAGAAATGCAAGAAAGAAAACAAGGAAATGATGGACATTTACAGCACGTAATGGCATCTCTAGTCATCATTTACAACCTCCGTTTCAATTTCTTTTTTCTTTTTTGATGTGTCATAGTGATTTGTCTTTATTCTCAGAGAGGGGTCAACAGTAACTCAAATAACGCTGAGCCACAGCAGGTAAAACCCTTGTAGTATTTACCCCAGATTGTAGAAGAAATGCCTGCAAAATATTATTTCTGCACCCTGCCTGTCCATAATTAGATGTAGTGCAAAGTGGAGCCAAATAGTAGTTCAATGTGGAAACAGGACACGATGTCCAGCAGCAGTACAATAATGTAGTTGCACCCAGCTCTTGTCTTATTTCAGACAACAGTCCACCATCCTGTTACAGAAAGCTGAACTCTGCATGCTCGTGTCTGCAGTGATTACCCCTCTAGGGTACTTTGAACCCCTAGATCTGACCTCTGACCCCTCGGGTGACCCTGTAATCTTGAAGAGGTGTGTGTGCATGTGTGTGTGTGGTGGGGGTGATTTAACATCAGATTTTTGTCTTCTCAAGGTAATAAGATATAATAACTGGTCAAGTTATTTAAAGTCACATCCTTATCAATGCAGGACACAGACGGAGATGTGAGATGTTTTCACCTAAGCCAAAGGTTCTCTGGATTACATTCAAAATAGCAGAGCCTTAATAGATCGGCAAGACAGATTAGGTGCCGAGTATTGTTACTAATATCAACCCGCACATCTTAAATCCATTATTATTTCTTCTTTGTTTTTTGGGGTTTTAAAATGAATACATTTAAAATAGATTTTCCCCCTCCTTGCTCTCATTTCTCCCCGCCTCTTCTGCTTCATATCATTAGCTCTCTGGGTAATGTGCTACTGTGCAACTGATGCACGTCAAGACAAGACGACAGAACCTCAACATACAGGCAAAGGTAATGTCGAGCTCTTTTTTTTTTTTTGGAAAGCCCCAATAAATAACCAGAAGCCAGAACCAAGCACCGCCTACAAACTGTCACTGACTCCCAAGATGAAATTAAAAAACACGAGGTGAACATCTCTGCTGAGGAAACGTTTTCAGTCCAAGCCCTCCTCACTGTAAAATAATTCCCATCGGCTCTGTACATTCCTCAAGCCTGGAACGACGATGCCCACGTTATTCACATCCCTCTATCGAGAGCCACAGTCGAAGAAATGATGAAATGTCATTTAAAAAGCAGATTCACTCTGAATGAGGGACAAACACACTCTTTCTCACAAACACACACAAAAACAGGTCCCTGATTCCGACTCAAGACTGACAAGGTCTTTCATAGCACCGTGATTTAACTAGTGCATACACAGACACACATGCACACACACACTCTTCTGTAAAAAGCATCAAATCACACAATCTGTGTCATTTGATGAGAGCAAACCGAGCAAACCGAACACTTTGATGAGAGCAACCGCACTCTCATGATATATCTACCTTTAGCAAGCTAATGCAGTGTGAGAGTTCAAACTGTATGTCTGTAGGAATGGGTCATGATTGTGGAGATATGTTAATTTGTCTTGTACAGCAGAGAGACATTTTAATCTCACGCACACAAACATATGGAGGCAGAATCATGGGGACACTCTAATACTCTTCCACACAATGAGACTTGGCCATAAAGTTGAAATTAAAGCTATTTGTTCAACACTGGTTAGCAACGGTCTACACACACACACACACTCAAACACACACACACTCTACCTGGACTCTTTGGAATGTAATACATCGATTCCCAACGAGGATGTTGGTCGGGTGTCTTCTGCCGACACTGGGAAAGATCATTTATCAGTCATGCCTACACAGCCACAAGCATATTTGTGTGAAAAAAGAAAATCACAGATAAAATGCAGTGGTGCATCAGTGCATCGTGTGTGCTGTGCAAGCGTTTCCTTGGTGGTTTCTCTGCAAAATGTGAGTATTGTGTCAGCAGTTCAAGCGCACACACACACAGTGGTTTGTAATAAATGTTGCTAGTATGAAAAGAAAAGTAGAACAGAATATTGTAGTGTAGAAAAGTGTTACTCCAAACATGATTATTCGAAAACGGAGCAGCTGGGATTTTATAAAAAAAGCAGACTGATTAGTATTACAAGAAGTCACTGAGGCATCAGAGAACAGTGAGGGATTGAGAGGAGGTGACGTCCTGTGGCGATGACCCAGCCAGTGGGGTGCAGGACAAGAGTGAGTGTGTGTGTGTGTCTGTGTGTGTGTGTGTGTGTGTGTGTGTGTGTGTGTGTCTGTGTGTGTGTCTGTGTGTGTGTCTGTGTGTGTGTCTGTGTGTGTGTGTGTGTGTAAGCAGGTGAAATGTGTCCACTGTAGTCTTCAGTCTCTTTTGGCCCAATAGTTTTTAGGACTCTAAAAATGACAGAGCAAAAAGACATTAGGCCCCATAGTAATTTAAAAACAGATTTTAAAAGAGACGCAACAGAGGAAGATATCCGTACTTTAAGTTCCTAGATCTACAATTCCTAAAATGCAACTCAATAGATGTCTTTAAAGCCCACACTGCCTCCTATCAAACTCTACATCCCCAGTTTTTAATACGTGTTTCCTGTCAAATATCTGAAGGAAAAAAAACCCACCCCGCCTCACCAGCATGACGACAGCGCTGTCAGACAAAGATCTTGGCAAGTGCATCTGCGCCGGCGCTGGCGATGAAGGGCTGTGAAGAATGGAAGGCCACATCATGGATGGCCTCGTCATGCTTCTTCCTGTGAGCCGTGATCTCCTGCACGCACGTCCTGTTGTCCAGCATCCACAGGCGCACTGAGCAGTCGTGGCCTGCAGAGGGCAGAGAGCATGCGGAAACAAAGGGCAACAATGTTAGGATGGGCAAATATCACTGTGGCGTGCAATGTAAAGGAACCCTTTATATTGTCTTACAAGCTAGACTTACCTTCCCTGAGGCATTGTAATGTTATTATATTTTTGTTGTCTGAATGGATGCATTATTACAATTTAATTAACCTTTTACTGCAGGTGTGTGAGTGTGCAGAGGAATGGGAATAAGACTGTCTTTATCCTAGAGAGGAAGCCTGATTAGAAGATGATGAGCTAAATATGGACACAGTATAGCTGAGTGGTACTCACTGCCAGAGATGAGGTAAGTGCCTTTAGGGTCTGTAGTGAGACAGGTGACCGCATCCAGGTGAGCCACCATTGAGTGGACAACTTTACCTGTAGGAACACGCAAAACGATGTTATTTAGATTCTTGGAGGAAAAATGAATCAACAGATGGCCAGTGCAAATATAAGACCTGCTGCAGATACCTGTCTTGTTGTCTAGGAAGCGGATGGTGCGGTTCTCGTGTGCAGTGATGGAGACGGGCTCAGATGGGTGACTGACCACACGGTTGATCAGCTCGCTGCCTGCAAAGGAAGGCAAACCACTCCCTTTGAATTTCATCTGTTTTCTACTCACACAACCATTACTTTTATCTCAAAGCAATTTAGAAGTAGGCTCCAGGACATACCATCCTTGGTCTGCGTCTCTAGCGCGATGATGCTCTGCTCCGTGTTGAGGTCGTAGAGCAGCGTCTCCCCGGCATCGAATGATACCACCGCCTGGTTGGGCTCAGTGGCCACAAAGGCTACTGAGGTGGGTGTTCCGTGCTCTAGGAGAAGACGGGGGAAGATGAAGTTGTGAGGCCCGGACGCAATAAAAACTCAAAAGCACATCTACACACTCTGCACAGACGTCTACCTCTCTCCTTATTGAAGACAGACAGGCAGGGATCCGAGTTCTGGGGGTCCCAGATGCGGATGGTGCCGTCAGCTGAGCATGAAGCAAGACGATGGTGAACTGCCGAGTAGGTCAGACCCCACACGCTGTCCTCGTGGCCTGCTAGCACACTGCTCTCGATGCCGGGATCTGGATGGACCGACGCACATGTTAAACAAAAGGAATACACTCCCAAACTGGAGTATCTTTACTCTGCAGTTGAGGCTCACTGACCATAGTTATCATAAGGATCCACATTTAGGTCTGGCATCTTCCAACATCTGACAGTTCCGTCTAGACCGCCACTGTAGCAGGATTCTCCATCCTCGCCCATGGTCAGAGACAGAACAGCTCCACTGGATGGAAAGAGGGAGGATGTCCATCGTTGCACTGCAGCTCTACATGTCAGAGACTGAATTTGTGTCTATAACTCACCTGTGTGCTCTAAATGTGTAGATGGGCTCAACATCCAGCGCTGCATTCCTGTGGAGGGAAGCAGCCTTTTAAATTTGCTTCTTAGTTTTAGTTGTTTGCTTGTCTGATTTTACATTTGTACATTATCTTTCCTAAAGCGTTTGGAGTGAGTTATAAGCATAAAAAGTGCTATATAAATGTCACACCCCCTTACTTTTTAGAGTGCATGGCCTTGTTGAGGTTCCACAGTTTTAGTGTGCCATCCTCAGAGGCCGTGAGCAGCACCGCTTGACTGGGATGAAAGGTCAGAGCGCGGATGGCATCAAAGTGGCTGCGGAGTGTGAAACGAGGGTTCCAAGTCTTCTTAAACTCGTCTCTGTTGTCCTGCATCTGACAGGACACAAATAAAAAAGTAAATATTCACATATTCTGAGTGTGGGTAGGATTACATCCTGTGTATCAACCAGAAAAAGTGTCTAATTACATCCATGGAGAGATCGTTGTCATTGGCAACAGTAAGATCAGCCAGTTCACCCAGGTTCATGTCACCTCCTCCAACGGCATCCATAATGAAGACGTCAGAGGAGAAGCCCAGGGCGCCACCTGCAGGTTGGAGGAGGGAAAGCACAAGCGTTACTACAAGACATCATGGTCCTAGAAATAAAGGCTGAGATGAAGAGAATGTAAAATATAGCAATTAATCTCAAATCTTCCTGGCAAGAGTCCATTCATCTTGTTTCCTTACTCCCACGCTGTGTACAAGAGGAAATATTTATAGGTGAAGTAGCAGTTTTACAAGTTTACCCCTATGCAGCGTTTAAAGTCAACAAAACTGAGACAAGACAGCATCTGAATGTGTGGTTCAACAGCTACGCTACAATCATGCGGCTGGGACAGCAGAGGAGAGTCTATGCTTTTCGATGGGGCATAGATGTTGGGGGGGGGGGAGGGGGTCTTACCTTCCCCGGAGCGAGCCTGTCCCGATACAGAGGGGGGCGGGGTGGGTTTAGGGGGGAAGTCCGACATCATGCCTTGTAACTTGTTCCTGTGGTTCTCTGAACCCGGCAAGAGGAGAGAGACACAAAACATCCAGTCATGCAGAGAGGCGGAGGAAGGACGGAGTGACCAGCAGACGGACAGATGAGTGACAGACGGTTGTAGACAGAGGCAAAGAGATAGACTTCATTCTTTAAATATAAAACAAACAAATCATTTTAAAGCTCTTGTTTTGCAAATTGTGTAAATATGGCTCAAAGAATGAAATGTGGGCATAGAAAAAGAGAAGGCAGCATGCGTGATAACCGTTCAAATGACCCTGCACATCAGAATATACGTCTAGAGACAGAGATGACAGCTACACCACTCTAAAGAGTCACAGCCTGACAGCTCGTGAAACAGGACAGAGAGACAGGTGGTTGGGAAAAGAGGTCGGTTTTATTGACAAGAAGAGATGCCAGGACACAATGAGAAGTAAAAGATAAAAAGGTGAGCAGGGAGGGGAGGGGGGGGGGGCAAAAAAGACAGATACACTGGTGGCAGTGAGTCTGGCAGTGCTGGTGCTGATGATGTTGCTATGGCAACAGCGTACCTAAATCCCGGCCGTCCCCCGAGATCCGGGCCTCTCCCGCCCCCTCCCCATCCTCCCCCGAGCCCAGGAAGTCAAATTCACTGAGGGCGTCTTCCGAGTCGTCTTCGTCCTCCTCGTCCTCCGGGTCCAGGTCTGTGGTCATGGGCTCCGAACCCATCTGGACATGTGACCACAGCAGAGAAGCGGGTTAACCATGTGATTGGTCATGGGTCAATTTGCAGTTTGTCTTTGGTCATTCAGTGTTCCCCAGCATACCTTTACACGAGACTTCTTGTTCTTGCGCGGTCCATCGATGCAGTCAGTGGTCATGCCTTGGAAGTCATCCTCCTCGTCACTGTCGTCTTCATCATCATCCTCGCAGCCATGCAGGAAGGGGATCTTATCGAGCACCGAGCCACCCAAACGTTCCTTTGAGCTTTCTTTGCCCGCGTTCCTACAAAACGCACACATAATTACTCTCTCCATTACGGGTTACAAAAGGACAAAAAGATTATTTAGGACAATTTCTTGCACAGGGAGGCAAGATGACCTCAATTATACTTATATAATACCATATTATAAAAAGTTTGGCCACAGCAGTCTACATCACAGCATTAATATTTTTGATTATCTTAAAAAGCTTTTATGAGTGCAACTATGAGGTCTATAGGTGCACATTTGTTTAACTTTCCTACTTGAACATTACAATTTTGATTGTTGTTCACATATTTCATCTTTACATAGCAAAACATGTACCTGCCTGAGCAGTACATATGTTTCTGTGCAATGACAGGTACACAACCTTAATAGACTTCTGCCATTTCTTCATAATCTTACCATGTTGTCATGATGGAGGATGCCCTCCGTTTTAGACATCTTTTCTGCATCTTGTTCTGTTGGCTTTTGAGATTAGGATGTGCTATTGTTTCACTGTCTTCACATTTCTGCTAAAGACAAATGCTACTCATAACGCAGCCTTATGATACAATGATGAACTGTCTCATGCTAACATTGCAGTGCTTAAAACAGTAATGCACTCACGAACAAGGATCATGGTAAAGACTCTGCTTTGTTGTCAGATGATCTCAAATGGAAAACCCAATCTCTACAGTGTGGTGTGTGCACTACTGTTTCAAATCACCATAATGTTTCAACGTCAATGTAAATAAGGCCATGTCTATAAAAGGTGGCACAAAACTGAAAGCCTATGGTGTCAATATTTGACAACAACTCCACCATTTAGGTGGGAAAAACGCAAATAAAGTGTCTTCACTATTCTGATCAGTGCAGCAACAGCTGACTCATCCACAGTCTCACCTCTTTATTTGTTCCTCTATTTGTCTGACCAACAACGACTCTCCACCTGCCCGGGGCTCAGGCTCAGGACAGGTTTCACTGGGTGGAGGCCCATTCGCCTCGGGGCTGCTTCGCCCGAGCAGCGAGCGCACACGCTTAGACCGCATGTCCAGGATGGTGTCTGAATAACCCACTTCCTCAAGATATCTGCAAAAAACACACATATAAATATAAACCCACCCACATATAAATCAATCCATCTAGTCTCGATGCCAAGTTTAACACCAACGATAAAGTACTGATGGAACACATTAGTACGGTACAGAGATAAAAAAAAAAGGAGCCGTTGACAAGACAGGCCTTACTTGCGTAGTAGCTGACGTCCCTCCTTCCAGGACATCTGATTGGCTGGCTCAGAGTCCGACTCAGCCGGCCCATTGGGAACTACAGAAAATAGATTGGTCAATAATGTTGCAATAGCAAAACACGAGCCGGATAAGGGAAAGCAGAAATGTTGTTATTGCTGCTTTACTTTCAGAGCAAAGTATATAAGGGCTTGGTTAAACATACGTTGGTCTGCCTCGGTCTCTGGTTTCTTGTCTCCAGGACTCTGGTCATTTCCTGTCTTCAGCTTCTGGTGCTTAGCCCTGCAACCCCACAAAACACCACTTGAAGGCAGCATTACAAGCAAATATAGGAAAACAGTTCCTATATATTAGTAAAGCATGCAAAACATTAGGACAGCAGGCTGAGTGGATAATACATGAAGACAGACGGACATTTGTCTTACCTCTCTTGTTTGAGGGCATACTCGAGCATTTTGATCCGCCTCACCAGGTCCTGTTTCATATTTTCCTGCCCCTTCCTCTCGCCCTGTAGGAACGCCACCTGAGCCTGAAAAAGCACACGCACAGGATGGTAAGTCACGCACACACATACACACACACACAAACACACACACAAACACACACAGAGAGGATGGTAAGGCACACACATACACTAACCACAGCATATATGATTAAAATCAATTTATGTTGACACCGTAACTGCAGCATGTACCGTCACAGTTAAAGCTAGAAAAGCATCCGATATCAACAGCGATCACAAGCAGAGGCCGTGAAGGAAAAAGTTCTGTGTGACAAGCATAGCAAACATGACTTCTGAGAACCCAGAGGAATAAGTAGAGGGTTGTGGAACAGGGCTCTTATTTTTAACTTCTCCTAACCAAGGCCTCAGTGCGCATCTGCAGAAGAGGAAAAACAAGACACACCGGCCAAATTCAAATACCCACTTTTAAGACACATCCTTCCTTTGTGTGCTTCCCCTCTCATTTTCCATCCGTTTCCTTCCTCACTAAGCTGATAAAATGCTTACCTTGAGGAAAGACACGTTCACTGCCCAATCTGGCAATACGGCAACAATTAAAGAAAAAAAAAGATGTGATAATGAGAAAATGCAGCATGACAGCACTGTCAAGTTTGACAAGGGCTATCTTTAGTCAGGGTCTTCCCTTGGGCAAGGCATCACATGGCAAGACTTGACAAAGATGTGAAAGTGCTGCCAGAGTGACGAGACATATTTATAACAAGTTTAAAGCATGCTGTGATTTGCACCAGATGATGCTTCACAGTCAGCAGCTTGGTGGTCCACACCAGGCAACAAACATTCTGCCCTCTATTGGTTGGAGGAGAAAATAGCCCCGGTGGCAAAAAAAACAAAACAAAAACAAGTGTTCCCAGTTAGGAGGAGATTAAAAAGGTCTAGCCTAGTTTCTCCTCTCAGGATTTGCATGTAGGTGATTGTAGGCACAATAGTTAAATAGCATTTCCAACCTCCCCCTCTTGTTCTCTCTGTGTGCGAAGCAGTACTGGAGAGTTAATGACGGTTGTTTTACAGTCCATTTCTCCCGGTGTACGTCCCTGTCTGTGTTCACGGAGTCTGCTCCCACACGCATACGCAGTTGTGTAAAACTAGAACAGTCTAAAAACACTATCTCATGGGGCAGGCACTCGGTCTACTTGAGAGGGTAGTCAATCACCCGGGAAAGAGCACGCCGCATGCACGCGCACAGTCATGTAACCAGCTAAGAGGGCAAGTGGAACACAAGATAATCTGCCGAGCAAACCTGACTGCTGCTGCTGCCGAGTTATCCTGATTAATGCAATGTAATTGTAAATACTTATCTGGGAATTTTGAAGATAATTTTCAAAGCTAGCACGTCAACTCTGCAAATATGATCAAAGGTTGTGAAATACTGATGAATTTATATATATATATATATATATATATATATATATATATATAAAAATAAATAAATATAAAAGCATAGGTTGAAAAGGCCAGGAAAACTAGTGAACCACAAACATCTGTGTAGCCTTGTATAAACAGCTATAACATATCATTTTAGCTGCAACAGCTAGTCAGCCGACACTTCCAGCAGCACCCCAGAATTGTGTAGTTGTTGTGTTTTGCAATGGTAGATGCAATACTGCATTTGCACATTTCACACAAGCAGAAGCTGCTGTCCGACATAATCAGATGGGAAATGCTAAAACATGCTAAAACACAAGCCGAGCAGAGGCTGCTTTTGCTAGTTGTCATAATGTGGGTGGTTTAAATAAATAAATAAAAAACAACGTGTATATTCTACTGAGTACTATTAATGTTTGGGAACAGATTTAACATTTTAGCTGACATTAAAATGATATTTTCAAAGCGCATGGCTTCCATTATTAAGGGGAAACCTTGACCTAGGATCCACAATAATGACAAAGCACTACTCATCTTGTTAAGTGTTGTCATTAGGCCTAATTTCTACTGAACTGAACTAAAGGGCTTGTACCCACAGCAACAGTCACAGTAATGTCACCCTGACATGAACAGTGATTCGATCGCTCAGCTCAAGCAAACAAGGCCAATAGTCTGACAGCGACTCCTTCAACCAAACGATTCAACATCAGCAAAGAGCTTCATAATTTTCATCTCAAAGGAATGCGTCTACTCCTTTCTTCCGGGGCAAGGCACGGGATTTTAGTCCTACTCAGACACACGGACGAGCTGCAACCTGCTCACACCCAGATTACCATCACACCACTACGCACCAGTCTCACACTGCTTTGTTCCTGGAAGGACAGGTTCCCTGCAGCGGACAAAACCTTAAATCCCCGACACTGCTTTGCTGACCCGAGGTAGAGCCAGGGCTGCTTGGATACACACACACACACACCATACACACACACCATACACACACACCATACACACACACCATACACACACACACACACCACACACACCACCAACAACATGACAATGAACAGACTGCAAGAGCTGCCTTTTCCTGATATACAAATGTAGCCAAAACAGAGGGTTTGTTGCCGTGTCACTCTTCACTTATTATTCAACTACTCATTATTTGACTATGCCCTGGTTCCGTTTGACAGTATTCCTCTCTGCAGCTGGTAGGGTTGTGGGGTTCAGTGGGTTAAATATCATGTTAGTGTAGATTCATTTACCAGAACAAATGCAGCTTTCAATTAAATGGATTGTGGGTAAAATAAGGAACTGAAACTAAAAGCTTCAATCAAGCTGTGTGAACACATTAACAAGAAAAATGGAATATTTAAATACACATTTGTATCGTTTCTGGCTTTCACGCGTCTCTATTATTCTGCCCTTTGTCTGGTTCAGATAGGGACATGCTTGTTTATATTGGTGTGTGGGACCCGGGCCAACAGAAGTGAGACAAGGCAGTCCTTTCAGCAGCAATTAGAAAGGTGGGCTTATCGAGAGACTTTAAATAAGAGCCCAAATGGAGCAGCAGGTCAAACACAGAATTTATGAAGGAAGTTATACTCAAGTAAAATACCGGTCCATGTTTAAAAACAACCCACGTTGAGGAGTAACAAAATCATCCGTCTGTCTTTTGGGTGTCATTTGATACAGTCCCTGCTCACATTGAGACTGCTGTTATTTTCCATTGTATTACATTGGTAAACCAACAAAACTAACAAAGTACAAAGGAACCTTGCTGTGAGCAAACCTGTCGTGCCATCTGATCTCTTTCCTGTGGGTGGGTTTTCTTCTGTGTGGCTAACTGCTGCTGACCTTTCCAGAGTTTGTTGTAGCACGGAGAGAGACCGACACATTTAGCCTTTTCTGTCAGTCCCCCTCCACTAGCTGCAGAACAGGGTCAAGGGCAGCTTTCCTCCTCCACTGGCCACCCTCCATCTTCTCATCCCTTCATCCCCATGAGAGAATCCACGAGCCAACAAGTAGAGCAATGAACTTTTCTGGGACAGTGTGCGTTGATGGAGCGTGTCAGATAGCGGCGACTGTGTGCGTGTGGTATTTAGCTAGAGAATGGCCTCCTAGAAAGTTGGTCTTGCTGCCCGAGTTTGATTAATAGTTACTTCATAAGCAATGGGAAGCAAGAATACTGCATGTCATGAATGCGTTTGAACAAGTGGTGGGGGGGAGTAAACCATGACAATTTGCTGGGAAATACAACAAGAAGGACATAATTACTTACAGGAAAAAAGACCGTAAAGAACAGTAGCGCACACTGTAATAACGCAGAACATATGGATGTCATATATGTGTCATGCCTGAGGTATTAATTAGAGTTGAGTACTCAGGGTCCCCCTGGGCCACACTCAACAGGAAGTGATGTCATCTGGGTCACCAGTAATCTATTCTACTCTACTACCGACATGGTTAATACAATTTAAATAGCTGGGAATGAGAATAATATAAAGAGGAACAGGTGGAGGTCTGCCCCTTTTCCCAGTAGAATATGAGTAGTGACTTGGTTCAATGTCTGCTTCACAGTCTGTTTGTCCATTAAATTATAATGAGGATCAGACAAAAATGAGCTTGTTCAGACAGCGCCGTAGTCGTGTAATCTGATAGAATACACTGGGAAAAGCTTCTTGTGTGTCTGAAGGACAGAGAGAGACAAGGCCACTACCACCTGTCCCCTTGACTGCTGTCCCATGGTCGCGCCGGGACGTCCCACCTGGCCCAGAGAGGGGAGGGTCGTCATTCCTAGCATATCACTGGTGACACGACACCACAGGTGGCTTTTCACGTGGAAAACACCCTCAGAGACAGCACATATGTTACAGTCTCACAGAGACATGCCATGCTCCAAACACAGACATCATGCTGTTGCACAAAGAATCATACAGTCGTTAGATGATAGCGTTGATCTCAAATATTGTATCCATTAAAGCAGAGTCATAAGTGAGCAGATTATGGACACACGTACAGTATGGTGCTGCATACACCCGGGACATTGCCGGGGGGGTGTGCTAACTAGCATGTTGAGAGCCATGCCAGCATGCTGGCAACAAAAGCCAGAGGCCTGTGGCCTGTGGGCGACAGAATGTAAGCTAGGTCAATTTTTCAGGCTGGTACGCCAGCGATCCTCTCTTTCTCTCAGCACAGGACGTGGTGCTAATTGTACCCGTGAAACCAGACCATGTGCAGCAAGACGCACACGCAAACAAAGTTCCATAACAAGCACTAATGGCATGGTGGACATAGCGATAGCCTGCTTCTGCCTTTCATGCCCACTCTTTCCCACACACACGAACATGAGTATAAAAGCAGCAAGCACAACCAGTTTATTATTGTTCATCCATATTTCATCAAGGCTCCTATTTATAACTACATAGGTTTGAGTCGGGGGCAAAGTGAAAAATGTGACAGAAGAGAGGCAATTATATGGTTTTCTGTGATTTGGTCAAGCTCATGGTCTCCAGAAGATGGTTTATACTAATTCTGAGCAAACTGGTTACAGGAGGAAGACTGCGTGTGGGTTTAGGAATGAAAAGATGAACTGTTCATCCCTTCATTCCAATCGCAGAGTGAAAACATCTTTGAATGTGTGTGTTTCCCTAACCTGCCTTAATCCTGGAACAATTTGATGAGTAGGCACAAGCTTGCCCAGCAATGCACTGCATCAGTTACACATATGCATCTAGGAATGCTGCATAGTAAAACCTCAGTCTGCTGCCGTCTGGGGCCATTAAGGGACTTCTGCCTTGCTTACGGGCATTTCTATGGCATTAACATATTCATATAGATTTTTCTTGCAATTTCGGCGACTCAAATGAATGAGATTTAAAGACACAATCTCACTTATTTAACCTAAAGGCAGACAGCTGTGTATTTGGAAGTGGCAGGTCATAGTTTTGTTTTTACATTCACTGAGTATTTACAAGTTTAGGCCTTGTTATAGATATGATAGTACTTAACTGATGATAATCTAAGACAGTCAAGAAAGTATGAATGAAACTGACAAATGCAACCAATCAACAATGTCCATCTACCACACCGCTGTCTCATTCATCATTCAGACACTTTTACTACAAACTACTATCTGTTACGATTATGCCTCAAGTAACTTCATACGAGGAGATTTTGCAGCATAAGTGTGATCTTATTCATACACTGTCAGGAGTTGCTGGTGCGCATGACCATAATGTGACCATGATCACGATCTAAAAACGTTTATGTATGGACACCACTTTCACAACTGATGCACAAAGGACTGAATATGAAATAAAGTGACTTTGATTAATCCCACAGCTGTGTGACGCTGCAAACACCTTTTAACCTCAACAACAATTTCCCATAGAATATAAAACCCCAATAATTGTGAACGTATAAACTATGTTTTCATACGCATGTCAAAAAACAATCCTAATAGGAGTCTGGTGAAGGGATGTGCACCTGCTTTCATATCAAGGAGACATTGCATGGTAGCCACACCTAAACACTGTTTACCTACCTTTTCATTCGCTGGCTAACTTGCTTGCTTTTTAGGCTGACCCCTTCCATCTAACTTCGTGGTGTATTTATTTGTGAATGGGGATGTGACTGATTACATGGCCAAATGCATTCGGGAAAATACGGTTTACTAATAAAGCCTGCGGCTGGTTGGCTTTGGGTGATCATCAGCTGGAGGTCATATAGTCCCTTCATTGTCATGTACTGTCTAGTAATAATACATCCTGGTCAACACTATAGGCTGTAATGTTAGCCCGTTAGCATTGTGGCAACCCGAAAAGGATTGATTGTAGGGCATGTGTATTGACACAAAGCAACACCACAAGAGCCCCTGCAATCTGTCCTGGCCTTTATTCGGCGTTAACGTTGCCAACGCAGGCTAAATGATAAAAAAGATTACCCTGAGTTCGTCTCTCTCTGCCTCCCAGCGGTATTTCTCGGCCTGGAAGCGTCCCCACTCGTACTGGATGAAGTGAAGGATCCCAGGAAGCGTCATACCCGAGTCCCCGTCCTGTAGCTCCCGAGCCTGCGAGGATCCGGGCATGGCCCCGGCTGCTGCTGCTGCCGCCGCCGCCGCCGCCGCTGCTGCTGCTGCTGCCATCGCTCCGGTCGCCGCAGCTGATGTCGCCTGGCCCGGTGCTGCTTTGGGCCCGTTTGGGTTGCGCCCCGCTCCGCTGCTGCTGCCGCCTCCGGAGTTCGGGTTTGGTCCTCCGCCGGATCTATCCGCCTCCATTTTAACCGTTCAACCTTTCGCCAGGATAAGGAGGTGGAAACGGGCAGTGCGTATAAACAGTAATAATAAAAAAGCAGCTCGTACCCTTCTTCCAACCCAGCAGTACTCCGCTATAGACTGCCCTCTTTTCTTCCTTTTCTCACACGCACAGAGCAAAATTACTATTCTGTTAGCAAAATACTACACTTCCGCTTTCAAACCTTCAAGATAAAAGGCTGTGATCGCGCAACATATTTGTAGCATCCTTGCCTACTGAATCACCAATGAGCCGTATTTCACATACATCCTTACTTTTAGACTTTTGCTAAAGTAACGTGGAATGGCTATTTAATGCCTATCACTGAAAACACTCTACACGTTACTTGCTACTCTTATTTTGTATACACCGGATTTGTTTCCGGTTTGCTGTTGGAAGCGTCCAGTGTGGGTGACAAATAAAGGACCGTGTTTGCAGTAATACACAATGAACAGGACGCCAGGGGAATTCGTTTCCTGCCATTTTGTGAGTAACGATGTTTCGGGACAGAGAAGTTAGTCAACATTATCCACAACTTTGTTTCCGGTTTGAAGTTTCTCCGACACAGGACGAGAAGTTGGACGGGTAGGCCGTCATTTTGTCGCCCCAGAGGCACCTACGTATGGGCATGAAAAATGGCATTTACCGGTATGTTGCAGATCCATTATCAATTGAACTTAGATTTAATTTATTATTAATACATGTTATTATCCAGAAGTATTTTGTGGACATATTATAAACACATGGCAATGTCGATTTGATCATGTTAACCAGATGGAAATAAAGATATACGTATGTACACAATCTATTACATAATAATGATATAATAAATTATGAATACCGCTAAGGGGCAAGGTAGAAAATTAGCTGTGTGGATGATGGTTGAAGATTTCATAGTCTCTTTGCATCCACGCCAAAATAAGTGAAGACGTTTAGATTCCAAGATAGCAAATACTATTGGCCACATCCACTTCATTGTTTTTCCTATAGGTACAGCCTTGGATATTTTATGACATATTTTTAATATATTGGGGTGTTTTTACAATTTTCTTTGCACATATCAATAAAGGTTGCAGACATGTCCATCGCTGTAAAATATCAATATTGTAGGCTACAATGTATAGTTTTTCTTTTGTTTTAAAACGATACAGATTAAATGATAGTGTACAAATACATTTCGCCCAGCAATAGTATTTTGATGTGTAACTGAAGTAAATCTAGATTTTGTTGTTGTCTTTTATTCTGAAGGTTTAAAGCCGGAAGTGTTTCTGTTGTTGCTGCTGCGGGCAACATAGACGGCAAGCGTGATAATTTCGTGCAGCTCATGGTTGAGTTTGAGTTAAGCTACATTGTAATGACATATTCTGATTTGATTTGTGAGCACTCTGTTATGTATGTCTTCTTAAAATGTCGTAGACTCGACTTCAACCACAACCGCACAAATATTAGCTAACAATGCAGGTTAATCTGTGTTTGCTGCTGCTGCCGAGTCAGCCGGGTTGGCTCCAATGCTACCAGAGCTGAATGAGAAGGACCACCATGAAGACCAAATACAGCACAACGACGTTAATCGGCTTGATGTTGCTTAATAACATGGCCAGTGCACAGTGTGATTGGCTGCATATCATTGCCTTGTAAAGAATACGATGGGTACTTCTAAATTAAGGTGAGTTGTGGTCATGGATTTCATCAGCCTGTTAGGTTAACGAATAATGCCGCTGCACACAATACAATTTATAAAGATAATCTTGTGTGTAATTACATATGAACCTGTGAGATTTTTTTTTTCTGTCTTTGACAGGTTGTCTTCCACTCTTATTCTTCTAGTACTACACTGATGGGGACCGAAGAGGATTTCTAAATTCAAATTTCTCCTGTGAGAAAGTGGAAAGTAAACATCAGTTGCCATGCGTATCAGTCTCTGCCAGGGCCTATTAACTGGTGCCATCATTCTCAACCTCCTCATTCTTTACTATGTGTCCCGAGCCCAGCAGCAAATGATGGACAAGAGGAAGGAGCTTGGCAGGGGCACGAGGAGGGCTGCCCTACCAGCCTCCGGTCTGGGGGGAGGCCTAGGAATACTTGTCGGAGCTGGAGGTGAGCCTGGAGCGGTTGGGGGTGAGGGACACAATCGTGGCCCACGTGTGACTGTGCTTCTTCGGGAGTTTGAACATTTTGAGAATTATGTTGGAGATGTGGCTAGCTCCTTCCTCCACCAGAGACCTGAGCTTCCCTTCCTGGCTGTGGCTGACACATCTCCTTATCCTCCCCTGGTGCTTCCAGAGGGAGCGCGCCTTCTAGTCCTCTCCCCCAGCCCGGACCAGCCACCGCAAGTTCACAGGCCAGAGTTTCACGTCCAGACGGAATTTGTGCTGCTGGTGCCTGATGGAGTGGAGTTGGAACAACCTCGGGCTATCGAGAGGCTCATCAGGGAGTTGGAAGGTGAGGGTGGGGGGCCTGTGAGGCTGGTAGCTGCACCCGTGCTGGCTCGATCTGCGGTGCAGTGTCTCCACCTACGGGTGAACCTCAGAGAGTGGACAGCCACCTACTCACCGGCTGCATCTGGGAGCAGCGGCAGTGTGTGTACAGCTTTACACGGAGATGCAGTCGTCCTCATTCGCACCGAGGATCTCTTTAACCTCTCTGTACCTCTGGGGCGGCCCCTCTTCTCCTCGCTCTTCGTCCAGACTGCCTTGAGAGGGTGGAAGGTCAAACTGCTGGAGAGCCCCTGTTTTGCCGCCAACCACAGGCCCCTCTTCAGCTCCGCTCACAACCAGTGGAAGGCCGACACTCTACTGAAGGACGCCACCAGGAAGCTCATGAGGAGCTTTGGTCTGAAGCGTCTCCTGCTGCCGGATGGGAAGGATCAGTGGTACGGCTGCAGTAAAGAGACTCCTCGCTGCTTTGGCACAGTCCAGGACGACACTCCAGACTACCTGTATCTGGATCGCTGGACACCACCCTGCTGTCTGCGAGCTCTCAGGGAAACCACCAAGTATGTTATCAATATTCTGGAGACCTCAGGTGTGCGCTACTGGTTAGAGGGGGGAACTCTGCTTGGTGCCGTACGCCATCAGGACATCATCCCATGGGATTATGATGTGGACCTGGGCATCTACCTGGAGGATATACCCAACTGTGATCACTTGAAGAACCTGGACTCGGGCTCTCTTGTGGATGCTAACGGCTATGTCTGGGAGCGTGCAGTGGAAGGAGACTTCTATAGAGTCCAGTACAGCGAGGCAAACCACCTGCATGTTGACCTGTGGCCATTCTATCCACGTAATGGAGTAATGACCAAAGACACCTGGACAGAGCACAAACAAGACGTGGAGTTCCCAGAGCACTTCCTGCAGCCGCTGGTTCCCATGTCCTTTGCCGGCATCTCAGCCTACAGCCCAAACAACCACCGTGGCTTCTTAGAGCTCAAGTTTGGAGAGGGAGTTATTGAGAACCCTCAGTATCCCAACCCCTCAAAAAAGCGTCTGGACAGAAGCAAATTATGATATAGACTCTAATATGTTTACATAACAACAGAACATTTTGCTTCATCTTTAACAGCCTAAAAGATGGTGCCTGGAAACTAATATGGTGCCAAAAAGACTGCATTTTTACCACAGTATAATCTCATGCGTGGTCAAATTCTCTGTTATCAGTAGTTGGATGAAAAGTCTTGGACTGCCTTTTCATTATTTGTCAGATTGGTGAGATTTTGTTTGCAAGGGGCATGAATGCTTGACATATTTAAATCCATACAGTAGTTACATCAGGCATATCTTAAAAAGTCAGACTGGTTTTACTATGTGGTGTACTAAATATTTATGTGTTGTACAGTAAAGTATAAACATGACTGCTGTAAAGATAAATAATTTAAAATATTGATGGATGTACATGATCTTGATCAGGATTCAAGGTTTTGTAAAGAATTATTTGATTTTGCCCAAACAGGTATTTATTGATGGTGTTGCATTGATTTGCACTGGTTCTTTCAGTGTATGCACACTTTGAGTTAATGCCACTGTATGTCAATGTCATTACCTGACAGCCGTTATGTGTTGAGTAAATTTCCATGAGCTGTAAGGAGAAACACACCACCATTCATCCTGTCATTGTTGGCATGTGGAGAGGACAAATGTATGCATTGACTCAAATGGATTTGCAATTCAGAAGATTAATCAAAGAAAATATTTTCAAAAGAGAAGTTGCACAAAGAAACGAACCAGACTATGGGTACTATATTTTCCTGTAGTGTTGTTACTTGTGTGTGATGTATCAAGCTGCTATAATAAAAGAGTTGCAACAGATTTGTATTTGATTTATTTCTCTTGAGGATTGTTGGCAAATTCGTTTCAAATACAGCTATTGTGCAATATTGGTTGCAATTATTTTTTGAACACTAGGTGGCACAACGTGCCTAATTATGCTATGGCCTTTGTAAGTCCTCTAAGCTTCTGCACTAGTTCACGGTCCTGTTGACAGAATCATTGGCGTTCTTTCTGGCTCCAGTGGTTAGAGGATTTACTGACATGTCAAACGGGAATGCTGCTCGCCTGATTGTCAGGCTTGACATATTTTAGACTGGTTATAGTTGGAGGCAAAAACAAAAGGATCCAAGTGCATTTTAAATGTTTTTGCATGCTGCTACAGGAGGTCTCACATAAAGTAGGTATGGAATTTCAAACAGCCACAAGTGTTTTTTTGATTTGCTAACTGTGGTGCGTGCACATTCACTGATTAAGTTTAAACAAACCCTAGTTTCAAACAAACAAAACAGTCAAGAGACTCCCATATAATAAAAAAAGGCCTTTATTGTTTAAACCGTCAAGACAATAAGTTCAGACTCTACCCTTGAAAAGTGTTTTCACGACACAAATCCTATGCCCGGAACCTCCACATGATGAAAGATTTTAAAGGATAACATCTTTACAACCTCCCCTAAAAAGCATGACATAAAATGTGAAACGAACTTTTTTGAGGCTATGGTTAACATTTGTAGCATGCTCTGATAAAATAAGACAATAGACACGGATAGTGTAGAAATGATGAGGCCTCAGACCTGCAATGATTATACAGATCACCATCATTGGAAATATCACAAAACTAGAACCATACCAAGCTTGTAAGAATACAGACTTGACATTTTGTATACAACATTGGTAAGACATACCCCTGTCATTTGGTAGAGCTATAGATTAGTTGAAGATGATATGGATGGAACTGATAAACATCCAATAGTGCAACCCTAGTTAATCATAAATAGCATGTGTTGCACACGCATGTAGTGCATATGCATATTGCATTTGAGAAAATAGACAATATAAAGGGTCCAGCCAATGCAACTCATACAGTCACTGCTAAACCTCACTCTCCAAAGTATTAGTAGTAGTTAGAGTAGTTTCCCAAATGCCCTTGCCAAACATGAAACAAGAGTCACCAAATGTAAGATACTTGTACACAGTCTAGAATCTAGCCCCAAATAACAAAAAAAACACAAAAACAAATCACCAACCAGTAGAACAAGAGTCAAATTTAGAGTTAGCAACATTTAATTGGCCTAATGTCTTTGGATTTTGATTCAGAGAATAAATATGAATGAACAAATAATCTGAAGCATTGCCATGGCCGGCCCATAACCAGTATTTCATGTTTGTAGTGGAGACATGCAAATTGTGTGCCTTACACACAACAATCACACTAAACGTTGTACAACACAAACAAATGTCCTCATCATAGACCGTGCTTTAAAAACCCATTTGTGCCTCGTTAAGATGCTGGTACCCATACAGAGCAACAGCATGAGTAAAATATAGGATCTCCTTAAAAAAATAAATAAAAAAAAGTTTGGGAAATGTCTCTGTCAATGTTTTCACGGGTTCAATGGTCTCCTTCCTGTTTGGTGGGTTGGTGCGATCTTTGGTCTTTTTTCAAGCCATAGTTAAACCTGAGGTCATGTTGCCTGCCATCACACCGCTGTCCATTATAAGAGACATAAATGCTTGGAACACATCAGTCCACGTATGTTAACATATCAAGTGTTGGGACATTGAGGATATCATTTCCTTTTGCTACTGCAGATATCGTTTCCTTTTTGTGCTTTTGCCTCTTCTCACCATGAAAAAGGCATCGTAAAAAGGCGTGGAACAATAACAGACCCCCGCAAAAAAACAAAAAAACACTATAAAAAGTCATGTTCGTGGCTTTGGTCATACATACATTATCAGCCATTTCCATGCAGATCATAGAATATAGTTAAACTAGATCCATATGCTTTACATATGATGTATCGGATAGATATATATCTTTGACCTCTTCTTGTTCAGGAAATATGCTATTTCATATATAATAATCTGCACAAAAGTGGAAATAATCATGTATAATAAAATACACAAACAATGAGGGTTCATATACAAAGCACAAGATGTAACATTTCACAACAAACATGCCCTCGGAAGATTGACATTTAAAAAAAAAAAAAAAGAGACAAAAATAACATATTTGAAAAAAAGGTAGTTTTATCCAGATTGAGACTATCAAACATTGTCTTACTGACAGACTGGGTGCAGCAAGCTGCGTGGTGGTCCTCGTCAACTTTAAAGTCAGACATTTTCATGTTTTCCATCCAAACATGACCAGTTCAATACCGGTTGTGTACAAATTAGCAGCAGGGGGCCAACAGGTCTATACATCCATGTAACATTAATTTCTCCATCATTAAAGGTTGTATCAGCGATTCTGGTTGCCCTCACTTCTGTTGCGAGATCCAAAACAAACAGTGCCAGCTAGCCCCTCCCTCCCGTGTTTTGAAAATGATCATGGACGCGCATTTTCATGAACGTGATTGGTTGGAAGACTGTTTATTTTGCGTTTGAGGTGTTGGTAGTACCATTTGTATTTGTGTGCGATCTCGGAGCCTAGGCTGCCTAGAGAGACGCGTTTTTTTGACGGCCTGCTTATGGGGCGGGCAACTAGCGGATCGTGAGGTAAAAACAGATGAATGTGATCATTTATGTTTCGGCCCAGAATCGCTGATACAACCTTTAATGAATGAAACATTTATTCCATTTGTAACATTAGACCTGCATATGGCAGAGGGTCACTGGTCCAGCCTGTCGACATCCCAGTGCATGTATACAGTATATGGCTGAACACCTCGGTTATTCAACTTGGTCACATGATAAAATTGACTTTAAAATTGACGAAGACCAATCAAATTAAACATTAGTAGCTAGACTAATGTACAATACCGTCCCTCATTAAGGAAACGATGTCACTGTGCATTACATTGATTTTGGATTTCCCCATTGACTTAATTTTGTTTGCTGCCTGCCCAGGTCAGCTTTTAGGACAGATTTTTAATTTAAATATAATAAGTGTGTCCATCCTCGCTTTACCTCAGCGTAGGAAAAAAGGAAAATGGTGCTTGAACCTCAGGTTTCGGATTTTCAGGAGTGTTAAAAAGTGAGCCTGTCGATGACGGCGTCAGCAGCTGGATTACAGTACACTGTCACTCCCACCTCGCTTCTCAATAAGCGGTGAGTGCTCAGGGGCAGGTGCTGCCGAGTGTTCCTCCAGTCTGATCTCGCTCAGCTCTGCCCCCTCCTCTCGTTTCGCCGTGCGATCCACAAAGTGCTGCAGAAGTCCGGCTCCAAAGGCATCGCCCTCTACATTCAGCACTGTGCAGGTACGGTCACTAAAGAAAGACAGGATGGATAGCAGGCCATTTTACTATATATATTCATATTTATATCTATTTAAAATGCCTCAGACAGGGAGCATAATTAGGTTTTGTGGAGTATGCCCTAACTGTTGCTTGGCTATCATGTTCTATGTCTACATATAATACAAAAGTTTTGTACTCACACAAGCCAGTCAACAGCAAGGATGAGAGAAATGTCATTAGTGGGCAGTCCTACTGCCTCCAGAATGATGGCGAGGGTCAACACACCGCCGGCAGGTATACCTGCAGCTCCAACACTTGATGCTGTAGCCGTCACACTAAAGCATTAAGAGGGAACATGACACAAGTTAGACACCAACAGAGCAAATTCAATTTAACACAATATTTACACACGCACATTAAATTGTATACAGGACATTTGCATTTAAGTACCTGATAATTAAGGTTACTGTACTAACTGACATATGTAATTCAGTTGTGTAACTGTGTTTCAGTGGCTTTAAGACTTACAGGATGGTAATGACTTGGATGAAGTTAAGGGAAGTGTTGTTCAGCTGAGCGATGAAAACAGAAGCCACACACTGGAACAGAGCAGCTCCATCCATATTGACCGTCGCTCCGATGGGCAGGATGAAACGGCTGATGTGCTTGGATACGCCGTTATTTTCCTCCACACACTTCATCATCAGGGGCAGAGTGGCAGAGCTAAGAAACAAGGAATGTGTGAGTGTATGAAGGTCAGAGGTATGTGCATGCGTGTTTGTAGAGAGAGGAGAGAGTGTGTGTGTGTGTGTGTGTGTGTGTGTGTGTGTGTGTGTGTGTGTGTGTGTGTGTGTTTTAGAACAGGACATGCTCATTAGATATTTAACAATCAGGAGAACAAACAAGTGTGTGTGCGGGAGTCAGATAAGTGAACCGAAATGGGTTTATTACCTGGAGCTCGTTCCGAAGGCTGTTGCCAGCGCTGTGAATATCCCCCAGAGGAATTTGTATGGGTTCTTCCTTGTAATGATAAAGTAAATGGCAGGCAGCACGAGAAGGCCATGGATGGCATGTCCGATGACACAGCAGGCTATATATTTTCCCAGACTGGCAAATAGTGTGCCAACTTCCTCCATCTCAACGATCTTGCCAGCCACAAGGAACATGATACCAATAGGGGCATACCTGTGGAAAGATGGGGAGTCAGGAAAAAGAAAAGGAAAAAGGAGGGTCGGATCATTAGCTAATTATTGTTCTGGCTCAAAGTACAAAGAAAAAGCCTCTTGTACTCAAGAGCTTACTCCTGACTTTATTCTAATCCCTCCAAACCTAGAACCATACAAGTCTTTCTTACCACATTATCCAGGAGACGAGCACCATGGTGGCCTCATTGAAGGAGTTGAAGAACTTGATGAGGATCTCTCCTTCCTCTCCCAGCTTCCTCAAAGCCACACCAAACACAATGGCAAACACTACCAGACCAAGAATGTTCATGCCGTCCTGGTCTGTTCCAAAGGGCACCTAGAGACACACAGTGGAAACATAGTCAGGACACACGGGTATCACACAGGCATCATTCTAGAGACACACATGGGAAACATAGTCAGGACACACAGGTATCACACAGCCATCATTCTAGAGACACATGGGAAACAGTCAGGACACACGGGTATCACACAGCCATCATTCTAGAGACACATGGGAAACATAGTCAGGACACACAGGTATCACACAGCCATCATTCTAGACACACATGGGGAAAATAGTCAGGACACACGGGTATGACACAGCCATCATTCTAGAGACACACATGGAAACATAGTCAGGACACACAGGTATCACACAGGCATCATTCTAGAGACACACATGGGAAACATAGTCAGGACACACAGGTATCACACAGCCATCATTCTAGAGACACATGGGAAACAGTCAGGACACACGGGTATCACACAGCCATCATTCTAGAGACACATGGGAAACATAGTCAGGACACACAGGTATCACACAGCCATCATTCTAGAGACACACATGGAAACATAGTCAGGACACACGGGTATCACACAGCCATCATTCTAGAGACACATGGGAAACATAGTCAGGACACACGGGTATGACACAGCCATCATTCTAGAGACACACATGGAAACATAGTCAGGACACACAGGTATCACACAGCCATCATAGAGACACATGGGAAACATAGTCAGGACACACAGGTATCACACAGCCATCATTCTAGAGACACATGGGAAACAGTCAGGACACACGGGTATCACACAGCCATCATTCTAGAGACACATGGGAAACATAGTCAGGACACACAGGTATCACACAGCCATCATTCTAGAGACACACATGGGAAACATAGTCAGGACACACGGGTATCACACAGCCATCATTCTAGAGACACACATGGAAACATAGTCAGGACACACAGGTATCACACAGCCATCATTCTAGAGACACATGGGAAACATAGTCAGGACACACGGGTATGACACAGCCATCATTCTAGAGACACATGGAAACATAGTCAGGACACACAGGTATCACACAGCCATCATAGAGACACATGGGAAACATAGTCAGGACACACAGGTATCACACAGCCATCATTCTAGAGACACACATGGAAACATAGTCAGGACACACAGGTATCACACAGCCATCATAGAGACACATGGGAAACATAGTCAGGACACACGGGTATCACATAGCCATCATTCTAGAGACACATGGGAAACATAGTCAGGACACACGGGTATGACACAGCCATCATTCTAGAGACACACATGGAAACATAGTCAGGGCACACGGGTATGACACAGCCATCATTCTAGAGACACACATGGAAACATAGTCAGGACACACAGGTATCACACAGCCATCATTCTAGAGACACACATGGAAACATAGTCAGGACACACAGGTATCACACAGCCATCATTCTAGAGACACATGGGAAACATAGTCAGGACACACAGGTATCACACAGCCATCATTCTAGAGACACATGGGAAACATAGTCAGGACACACGGGTATCACACAGCCATCATTCTAGAGACACATGGGAAACATAGTCAGGACACACGGGTATGACACAGCCATCATTCTAGAGACACACATGGAAACATAGTCAGGACACACAGGTATCACACAGCCATCATTCTAGAGACACACATGGAAACATAGTCAGGACACACAGGTATCACACAGCCATCATAGAGACACATGGGAAACATAGTCAGGACACACGGGTATCACACAGCCATCATTCTAGAGACACACATGGGAAACATAGTCAGGACACACGGGTATCACACAGCCATCATTCTAGAGACACATGGGAAACATAGTCAGGACACACGGGTATCACATAGCCATCATTCTAGAGACACAACGACAGTGTATTTTCTGTTTTATGCGGACCATTTACTCTGCTCACCTTCTCCACTGTGACATTAAGGATTCCATCTGTGCCATTCTTGGTAATCAGCTTGTAGCTGGTTGCATACTGGATGGGGAAAAAAATGTTAGTTTACTGCATCCAGTCCTCTTATCTAAAGATTTCCTTTACATAATTACAAATCATAAGTATGTATGTATATTTAATTATAGAACAGAGAAGCAGCACTCACTGATTGAAAGGCAGCAGACACCAGGTTGGAGGGAAATATGTTTCTGTGGAGAGAGAAAAAAAAAGTCAAAATCCAACAATGTTTTCAATTTCTGTGCTCCTTGTTTACCAGATGTCTTAGAACAACATGGGGAAAGACATGGCTGTAATTTGAGGGAGAGAAATGATATATGGGATTAAAAGAGTGGAATACACAGTAAACACAAGTGTTTGGGCCTTGTTTGCTTATCTCCATATGCACACACCCAGCATAACATAACACATAACAGCATAAAAACAACCCAGACCACTTCTATGAACAAACACAGCAAGTACACCTGATAAATAAACACATTGTAAAGGAAAAAAGTGCCCTCTGTCAAGTTCACAACCGTTTCTGAGGAAGTCTGAAATGTTTTGCACCATATACTGTAAATTAACTAGAAAGCCAAGTCCTTCTTTATCACCCTAATTTTAAAATACACTGCTTCTTTCTCTTTCCCTCTCTCTCTCTACCCGTTTCAGAGACAGCGGCTATCCACTTCAGTGATGGTTCCAAACAGAATCACAAGATTGATCATGTGGAAATAGCTGAGAGAATTTAACTCTTAATCCCCTTTACTCACTCAGCCCTAAAATGAGTTTGACTGTATATTAAATCTGTAAGGAACTCATAAACACACGTGTTCTGGATTAACAGTAATAAGGCATTAACTGGACCCCTACTACGGTTTAAGAATTAAACACCATGTGATTGTGTGACAGGGAACCATGAAACTGGCTGAATTCAGGTTGTGTTGTAAAGAGACATGAAAAAAGGAGCCAACCTATCAAGCCAAAACAAGACTTCCTTTTGATAGTCAAATGGATTGTGTTAATTTTTTCAACTGACGGATACACAGTCGACTCTGAACAAGTTAACGCCCTTCAACATGTTACTATTAAATATGCATGCTTTATTTATTTCAGTTTTTCCTCTACACTAATCGAGAGACAAGGCTCTTGACTATTGTGTGAACTAAAGATTAGGAATCAAACGTCATTACGTGCGTGTGTTTCTCATATACCAGGCTGATTGAGACAAATTGCGTTACACCAGGATCTGACAAGCAGGGGACGTCTCATGTTTGTCTACATGGAAAAGTCAATGTTTAGTTTCCTACCCAACATCAATGATTATAGGTACTTTATGGGGCAGATGACAGAAGGCAGACTCAAGGAACAAAGCCCTTTTCAAATTTCATACATGTATTCCTAAGGTCTAAGATGGTCAGAAATATTAATAATCCAAAAGCTACAGTGCTAAAACTGAAATCAGCGATGTCTTCCAGTATAAATTGTGCAACTGCTCCATAGACAATTAATTAGAAAATATGTTTTAGATGACACAGAGCACCCAGGAGAATGTTCTGAGTCACATGTAGGCCATATGGTTTAAAGAGGGAAACCAAACAAAAGGTTTGAGATAGTGAATGTCAACAAGGATGTGTAGGAGTGGCATGAGTTTAACCCATCACACACATCCCTCCGTTAACGTGGTCTCCTGCGTGGACAATGACAAATAAGCATTTAATAGTGTGTGTGTGTGTGTGTGTGTGTGTGTGTGTGTGTGTGTGTGTGTGTGTGTGTGTGTGTGTGAGGGAGAGAGGGAAAGAGAAGACCAGGCAGTTTTGTTTTATGCTTTGATGAGCAGCTACTCAGTCAAAGTCTCTTTGTTGTCAAAACTAACTCGGAAACCAGCTGAGAAGGATGGCTCTAATGAGAGGCACAGGTTTTGGTCTGGTGTCCTATTAAGATAATGTGTAAGAGTGTGTGTGTGTGTGTGTGTGTGTGTGTGTGTGTGTGTGGGTGTGTGTGTGTGTGGGGCGCATGTGAGGTGGTGTTTTGTGTCCTGCACGAATGAACAGTACTGATATTTGTTCCTTCAAAACAGCAGCCACATTTAATAAATCTGGGCAAAGGTGCATTCAAGATGTTGCATTCAGGGACATCAGTTAAATAATATGCTGGACCGTTTGATTCTAGTAGTAAATTCCTTTTCATTCTCGCTCTTAAAGAACAGAGAGACAAAATGCTAAATGGACCGAGTTATGTAAACCAGATGAATGTGGTACGATTCATTGTTATGAAAGGGCCTCTGATAAAAACATTTTTTTTTAAATGTAAAAATCAGGGAAATTGTGTTACCCTGTGAGCGGTAAGGTTTTGCATTTTTACTCAACTTGGCAAAGTGAAATGTTTATAGGAGGCATTGCCAGGGCTTGGCCGTGCTGCCGGAGGACAGAGGGTGGAACATTCTAGCTACTGTTAGTACGTAACTCCAGCACTGAACACATAACGAATGTTCAAACTAACCAGACATGTGAACAGCGACTTTCTGTTAATGCCAAGCATCAAAAACAGATGCATGTTCTCATTCTGAAGGCATCACATTAGATAAAAATGGATTGTTGAAGACAGGACATCACATATTCCCAGCAAACTCAAAAAGGAGTGTTTGCACTACAAACCACAGTCCAGTAAGGGAAAACATCACAAGCATGTCATTTATGCTGGGGACTAAAATGGCCGACTTTGTCCACACCACTTTTTAAAAGTATAATTTGTTTAAAATGTTCTGAAAGTTAGGGTGCATGTAGAAATGGAATAAGAGGACACTTTGAGAAAGGTTTGTTTGCAGAAGAGATCATGTCTGAGAACAGTTCCTCCGTTCACACTTGGTGGGTGTATTTCTGGGGACCCAAGTGGAGCAATTTGGACATGCAACAAATGTAATATTAGTATTTCTTTTAATAGAAAACAGAAAAGCAAACACCGCTCCCGCTTTGCAGCAGTGGAACAGCACACGGCAGTAATCTACGCTAAGAAGAAACCCCCCTCCTTAGCCTAACAATTCTAAAACGACTCAAAAACATGCATGCCATGACGACCACGTCATCGACTTGTCCAGAGAGTAGGACTTTCTCCGCTTGACCAGGTGTTGATGTTGTCTTGAAGGTTATGATTAGGCTGTAGGCTGACATTGTAAATCCTGTGTCTACAGGTGTTGCGGGTGGCGTGCAATACAATACACTAACAATACAGGGTTGTCCCCATCACTTTTCAAAGCAAAGCCATGATCACAGGCCTCTTCAGGTGAGCCAGCACTGTGTGGGGACATGTTTAGAGAAGGTTCAATACACTTTCACCTTATAGTACCCTAATCTGTTGAAGAGTTGTTAGCTCAGATAAGCAAGACCATGTCCATCCGTTGTGGGGTAAACAGGACATGTGTCAAAGATAAACCCACACACAGCACGTCACATGTGTAGGATGCATTACTTCAAAATCATATGAGGGATGAGGACATTGCCATGTCCCCATTGAGTCAACCGTTGCTTCCCTTTATTCCTCAGTAGATGAGGTGGCATGTCTCATGAATGTGACATGTCGATGAAAAAAAAAATATGAGTGAGCTACGGACTCCTAAATAGACATGTCTAGAGCAGTGAGGTTAAGAATAGATACACTCTGACCTCAAAGTGCCAAAACGGACAACAAATTTAAGGCTGCAGTTCAAAGGGCAGTGAGCCGGCATTTAACGTCATTCTTTTTACCACGTGTCGGTCTGCACAACAGATTGTAAAAAAGGTCTAAAACTATAACCACACCCGAGGTCAGTTCACTGAATAGAGGAGTAGAACCGGTTTTACTATAATTATTTATTTATTTATGTATTTATTTTACAAACGCGGGACAGTGTTTCACCGCGCAGCTCAACGTATGAACGGGTGGAAGTTACGCACGTGGAGTTTGACTCCACGTGTCTATATTGTAAAAGCCTAAATGCGAGCTTAAAATCAGTTGACCGTGGTGGTTTACCGGTCTGTGGACACAAGGCACTCTGCCCCGGGGAGGTGAGCTGATGCAACTGCGTGTCGTTATTTCAGCACAGCGTGGGACAATAAGCCGCAGCGACTACCATGTGATTAGTATTATTAGACTTACGTTTCCTGTCCGGGTGTTTTAAAGCCACGTCACCGGCATGTACACAATGTAAAGTGAGCTCGACCTTACATTCATACACGACAACACACCGTGGTTAAACTACAGGTGTGTGTGTGGACTCAGCAGGTGAGACGGAGTAGGGGGATTCGCTCACCTGATCAAATCCAAGAACGAGTCTATCACTTCTTTAGCGGCGGGCACGTCGTCATCCAAGCCCTGCACCTTGGGTTTGGATATTGAGCCCGAACCCGGCGTCAAGATGAATGCCATCACAACCCCAATCGAGGACGCAATTAAGGTTGTGACCAGGAAAAAGAGCATAGCCCAGCCGCCAAGTTTGCCCAGGGCTTTGGGGTCGATGCTGGCCGCCCCTGATACCAGACTGCAGACCACCAGAGGGATGATGATCATTTTCAGAAGGCGAATCAGCAGCTCGCCGGGGAAACCGATGTAGATGATCTGGGTCCTGGACAGCGTCGCGTTGCGCACAGCGAGTCCAATAAGAACACCGGCGATGACCCCGGCCACGGTGAGAATCACCAGCAGGTTTGCCATCACTATCCTCTTCACCCGCCGGGACAGCGGCTCCCTGCCCTTGTCGAGGCTGTTCGTCCCGTTGGCCAGCGGCTCCTCGGCGTGCTTGTCGCCGTTGGAGGACTTCCATTCCTCCATGTCCATCTTCTCAGCCATCAAGCGCGCTAAAAAGTTACCCTGAAAGTAACGCAAAGAAGAAAAATAATCTCAACGAGAACGATTGTCACTGTGGTGGGAGTCACTTTCAACGTCTCCAACGCCTAACTGCCAGCTGCCTGCCCTCCTCCGTGTTGTGTGCTGTGTACTTATCGCTAAAGACAACCCCCACCCTGTGTGACGAAACAGCTGGGCGTGTTCACACTAGACATTTAATGACATTTAATTATCCACTAGTATTAACACAATGCGATACAAAATATTATTGTTATTATGTTTCGTGATTCACATCAAAATCCCATGTTCGACCTTTTTAAATGTGCCTATTGCGCAAAATCCGTTTGCACAATGTGCGCATCTGCATTACCATTACAGGGAGGCTTTGGTGGTTAGATTTATGATTTAGGGTATGTCGGAGTCCATATTATGTCAGCCGAGTATAGGAAGATTTCATATCTGATCCTTTTAGTAAAATGTCCATCTGTGATGACTTCTTCTGGTTGGATGATTATTAAAACTTCAGTTTTGTCAAATAGCAGATTTTATTTCAAGATTCAAGATTGTTATTGTCACACAGTAGAAATATAGATAGTTCACACTGGGCAATGAAATTCTTGTTTTGCCTTTTCCCCAGTGACCTCAAATAGAAAATATGGTAGTAAAGAACAAAAATAGGCTATATACCAAAAACTAAAAGTATAAACATATAAAGATATGTACAAAAGAACAAAAAGTATTCAGTTTGTGCAGTTTAGTAGCAATTTTTGTATATGCTCAGAGAAGGTATGGATATAGTGCAAATAGGAAGATATGGATATAAATATAAAAGGATAGAGTGCAATGAACAACGTTCAACGTTCCTTTTTTTTGCAGTGAAATGTCCCATCATGTAATATGCTCTTTTCTGGAAAATGTTGTTTCACCGCTGCAGATATTTATGGTGTGCTGGAATTCCAGGTGCTCCGGCCACTTGGAAAAAACGTGGCACTTACACAAATTATGAAGTTGAATGAGAATTTGGAACACTTTCAAAGTGAGGTAAATGCATTCAACACTACACCCAAAGTAAAAGCTTCATTTACAAAACATATCAAACTCCACCAACAATAATCTCCTATCCCTCTATTTTTATTAAGGTAAGCCATTAAACTGGGTTGATCTGAGGAACAGAGACTGCGGTCAAGCCAGCCGACACTTAAATCTCCGTTGTCAAGCCAGCCGACACTAAAATGGAAGTGCCCCCATATACTCACATTGACGGTAGACGCATGCAGATTGCCCAGATCGGGAGCGAGCGTCGAACTTTACAAAGTTAGCGGAAGGAACCAAGAGCGACAACTTCCGGTTTCAAAATAAAAGCTAAACAAATCGTATATTAAAAGAAGCAAATAACAACTTCCGGTTTCAAAATGAAGCCAAACAAACTGTATAAGAAGCAAATATATTTTTTTTTACAAACATATTGTCTATGTCTCTTATAAATTCACAGGAAATTGGCACTTCATTGTGAGGAAATTCTTCATTATGTGTGTTGCTGAAAAGATCATTTAACATTTTTTTCAGAAAATGCCTGATAGATTTGTGTTCAGGACATCTCAGACTCCGTATATACTGTCAGAGAGAAAGAGGAAAACATTTTTATAAGGGTGTCCAACTGCCTCGCTCCTCTTTTCATGCGCTGATCCATGTGTTTACAGTCCAATAGATTCTATGTTTGGACAAATTTAAAGCGCTTGCACAGCTACTATATATACTGGAAATCAAGCATTTTTACCGTACCAATTAAGGTATATTACAAAGTAAATGTCCTACATTTTTACAGAATACGTTGATTTATCAATGTCTGGGGTGCTATAAAAACACCTTTGTCAATAATTCCAGAATGACACTGATATATTTGTGTTGAGGACATCTCTGACTACATACACACTGAAAATCAAGCATTTTTACTGTACCAATTAAGAGAAATTACAAATTAAATGTCCTACATTTAACGAAAATTTTAAATTATGAATATTTGAGGTGCTATAAGAATACTTTTCTCAATAATTCCAGAATGACACTGATTGATTTGTGTTGAGGACATCTCTGACTACATACATACTGGAAATCAAGCATTCTTACTGTACCAATGTGGAGAAATTCAAGTATAAAAGTCCCATATTTATACCTGGAGAATTGCATATTTGCCCATATTTGAGCTACTGTAAAAACACTTTGCTCAATAATTCCTGGCTATGGGTGGTATATTTGACTTCTACACATAATTGACTACAAGTATGTTAAATATAGTATATTAAATATACCTTAATTGGTACGGTAAAAATGCTTGATTTCCAGTATATACAGTAGCAGTGCAAGCGCTTTAAATTTGTCCAAACATAGAACCTATTGGACTGTAAACACATGGATCAGCGCATGAAAAGAGGAGTAAGGGAGTTGGACACCCTAATAAAAATGTTTTCCTCTTTCTCTCTGACAGTATATACGGAGTCTGAGATGTCCTGAACACAAATCTATCAGGCATTTTCTGAAAAAAATGTTAAATTATCTTTTCAGCAACACACATAATGAAGAATTTCCTCACAATGAAGTGCCAATTTCCTGTGAATTTATAAGAGACATAGACAATATGTTTGTAAAAAAAAATATATTTGCTTCTTATACAGTTTGTTTGGCTTCATTTTGAAACCGGAAGTTGTTATTTGCTTCTTTTAATATACGATTTGTTTAGCTTTTATTTTGAAACCGGAAGTTGTCGCTCTTGGTTCCTTCCGCTAACTTTGTAAAGTTCGACGCTCGCTCCCGATCTGGGCAATCTGCATGCGTCTACCGTCAATGTGAGTATATGGGGGCACTTCCATTTTAGTGTCGGCTGGCTTGACAACGGAGATTTAAGTGTCGGCTGGCTTGACCGCAGTGAACAGAGGGAGGGGCTCTGCCTATTCAGCTGAAGATACCGCCACTGAACTTTGATGAGACCTCCCTCCTCTGTGTGTTAATTTGCTTTCCTTTATTGCTATTACATCAAAGGATAGCCCATGTGGAACCACAAGCACAGCAATAAAACCAATCTAATTATTAAAACACAACCGGCATGTTTGAACAGTATGTTCAGTCAACCAGGGCGTGGTAATGCTCGAAAGCTTTTATGTCGACAAACGGGCTTGTTTTAAGATTTTGATGCTCAAAAACCTAAATCAAGTCCAGTTGCCTCAGACAAAGTCTTCAAGGATTTGAATGACAAATAATTATCATCGAGGAGACCCAATCATTAGTGACCAGGACACATGGCAACACACCACATGGTGATGAGATTCAAAGTGATCGAGTGTCAAAGTTTGGGATGAGAACAGTCAAAGAGCAGTTTCAAATGTTACAAAACTGCAGTTCTTGGCTAGATGTGCATCTAACTGTAACAAGAGACAGACTCTCATTGTCTAAACTGAAGGCTGCATTCTGATCACTTAAAAAGTGTGTGTGGTGCTCCAAGAGATTCTGGGATTATTTTACACTCAAACAACAACCCAGGGCTCTTTAAAACAGTCCCACTGGTAGACATTTCTGGGAAACCTACACTGAACAAAAAGAAAACCCACAGGCCCACAACTGAGGCTGCTAGGAAGCCATCCTCTCAGTGCCCAGTTTGTTATCTCAAGCTTGTTCTTTGTTCCCCTAACTGTGTGAGTGATTGGAGGAATCGCTGTGATTCTGTGAAAAAGTGCATTATGCTGTGAGAAAGGAGAACTTCAATAGCTAAACCCACAGGCACATGAGAAGTGAGAGAGTTTTTTTTAGAGTGGGCCCCATCTATAAAAACATACTGCACACTCAAAAGCTGCACATGCTAAGGACATGAGTTTTTGCTGCCATTTAACATCTCAAAATCTGACTGGTCTTCTAAATGCAGATCTCACAAGAATGATGTAACAATGCTAACAGGAGTCTCCGATCCATGATATTGACGTCCTAGAGGACAAAAAAAACACCCAAAGCAACATGAACATGATTAAATAGTCTCTATTTATATGAAGCCTGTGCCTCAGTGTAACCGACTACTGCATTTTTGTTTCACTTGTGCAGCTTCTAACAGGAATACACCAATAGTGAAACCAGTATCAGGTATCGGATCCAATACTGTGCTACTTGTACTCCTACAAATATTCCATTACAGCTGCATCCGATACCACGAAGGTTATGTGATGATAACCTCTCATCAGTTGAGCCTAATAAACCGGCTGCAACAATAACCTGATACACAAACATGTTAAATCCATCATTTGGGTTAGATAGCACTGTTAAATGGTTACTTATTAGCATCCCTATTGAAAACAATGCCTTCTTTGTATCAGGAAAACACAAAGTTGAATGTTAAAATGTCGGCAACGGCATCATGTGGAATTTGAGAGGATTATCTGTTTCAATGTAATTATGAAGTACTCATATCGGTACTCCATATCAGCAAGTACTCAAATGGAAGTACTTCTACTTGGTAAACATTACCACTTCCCACATTATCATAGCCATTGTGAGCATGTTAACATGCTGATGTTAGCATATAGCCCAACACACTGCTGCTGTACCTTAAAGAGCTGCTAGTGAGGCTGTAGACTTGCGTGATAAAACTCATCTTAGGTGCACAAAGGTTTTGCATCATCATAGATATGAAATACATGAAATACAATACAGGTTGTTCTGCAACGCAAAACAGGATGCATACATTTATAACAAGATAGCTTATAATAATGCAAAGATAAAAGTGATTCAACCATAAGCTCACATTTCCCCCAGTTTGTTCCTTTTTTCAAAAGCTTATCCTAAAGTTGATCACAACGGTCCTCATTCTTAGTCAACATATTTAATCAAATCTGCTCTTTTTTTATTTATAAAATGTATTTGCAGCAAACTGGCCATTTACGTTATTGTATATTCTATACTGTATATTGATATGCTTAATAGTGTGTTGTGCTATGTAAATCGTACCCTTGTTGAACTTGGAGAAGCCAAAGACAAATTTCCACTGTGGTGAATAATAAAGTCCATCTAATCTAATCTAATAATGTACCTTAACAAAGACACACAGAACAAGCATCATGTGACCTCTGAACATGGGAGGGAAAAGAGTCGCATAACAAATGCAGCTGTCTCAGGTATCGTGGGAACAACAGGTGAGAGACAGCGAAACTCACAATAAAGAAATTAGAAAGGTGGGGAAGGAAAGGAAACTAAATATCATGTAAATGTGCCGTACAGTAACTAAACTCTAATGTTGTCATGTAGCAGGACCACGGTGCAGTACGAAAAGGCTTTCACTGACTGCAAGATCACCTCCAACGGACAACGTATTTTGTAAGAATTCTACAAAATAATGTTTCCACAGAAGATAAAATCAGGAGAAGGTGTATCAGTCAACCATATGGTCGACAAGGAATTTGCTGAGTCATGAAAACACAGCATGTCTAGATTCAGCACCATCGTTATCCCTATATAGTCCAGAAGTGACGGTAGGCCCCTAAACCCTGTCTGATCTAGTAGACTTATGTGACCAGGAGGGGCCTCCTGAAATTATTTGCGGATTTACTGCATAATCAGACTCACATGCCCTGCCTACAACCATCCTTCTGTGTCTGTTACAGCCTGCCTTTCACTACCAGACCAACTTCATGCATACTGTGCATGAATGTCACTGTAAATAATGTTATTATCTAAAATAATATCACTGTTGTTTTCATTTAGTATCATTGAGCATTGTTACTGTGGGAGAAGTATGATTACAACACCAATGTCGATCACATCAGTCACATGCAGGATATTGGATGAGACCAGTTCCAACCCAAGGCTGCTCCCTGGAAACAGTTAACTAAACCCTGCATGCAAAGGGATACAATAAAATAAAATGCTTACATGTGTTGGCTTTTAATGATTCATTCATTGATGATTGAGAAGTTGAATACTCAATGTTTGCCGAGACTCAATTACTACCTTACCCTACCTACCTGTTGTCCCCCCCCCTTAAAGAACAATTCATGTTCAAAGCTTCGGAGGTACATCTTTTTTTTTTTAAATGTTCCCCAAAGCCAACAGATATTCCTTCTCACACAACCCTCCCCCGATTCACAAACACTTTGGGTTAATTATCCACACACCGTACACATCCCCATGAGGCATCGGAGAAAGCTGTTTAAACCGCACCATGTGTTGGAAAGCTGTTTGTGTGCTCCAAACGTCCCAGCTTTAAATGTTTAACTCTGCATTGCTCCTGCCCTTCCACCACAACACCATTTTCCTTGGGCTTGTTTTTGCTCTTAGGCTTGGTTATGGTGGAATGCTGACACAATGTTTTGTACCCATAGGTAATGTATTTTAAGTGTGTCTGGCAAATGTTCTCTGTTGGCTCTGAAATTCAGTTGACTTTGGAAGCTTATACTGCATGCTTGAACACCCAGATCTAGTTTGATCTAGAGTGTGATTTTGCATTCTTGGATGCTTCTGATACATATACACAGTGTAAAACTTGAGGATTCTTTGTGTACCCTGCCTCTCCTGTCAGTTAGTAATTTGATCTTTGTGATTGCTCCCTCTCTGTCTTTCTGTCTTTTAAAGGGAGAGTGAATTACCTAGTAGATGTAATTGCTATATGTTTAGTCAAAGCTGGTAAAAACACACCCTGCCAATGCCTCAGGACACTGATAGCTATTAAAATTGCCATGTCATGATCACGTGAATATCCTCATGCATTTGTTACTGTGTATTTAATTGACCTGCACTAGGCTGAGGTCAATCAATAACACACAGAGAGGAGAGTGATGTGCTGGGTCTTGTTTTCCTCCTTGCTTTACTGCATAGTCATGTACACAGTTCATCATACTGTGGTTTTCATTCTTTCCACAATTCAGCCCATCCTGCATTTGAGAAATGGAAAATAGAATGATTCACTTCCCTCCCCTCACACAGACCCAGGGGTGAGATGCAATGGACATTCCTCACATGTACCCGACTCAAGGACACAAGGGCAAAAACAGTGCATCAATTCCAGCTCAGGTGTTGTCAGCTGGCCAGGCCAGGCTTCTCTTCCACAGGGAGAACAACTCTAGAGAAACATTAATTTGAAACAGAGAAACAAAGACAAAAAGACAGATTACTCTACGCATTAATACATTTCCATATGAAACTCACTGGTAGGCCAGACCTGTTTGTAGCATTCTTACTGTCACACCCTGAAATACCTCTCCAGTCATTTGTTGTAGTTAAGCAGGTCAGCTTGTCAGGCATTTATAGTCATGTGTTCTGAAAATTCTGAAACATTTAACCTGGTATTTCTTATATTTCCTAGTTAAATGAAATGTCTGGCCGTTAGTCTACAAGCTATGGGCTTAAACCACACACAGAACACAATCTTTCCACGGGACATCTGTAGGGAACATTCAGGCCTGGGCGGGACTAACAGACCGAGCGTGTGAGGGCTCTGATTTGCTGAGATCAACACACCCATCCCCCCCCTCCTCCAGCTCCTTTACCCGCAGTCCAGCTTTGGAAGTCATACGATACTGTATGGCATAGAGGAGGTCAAAATGTCTTTTTTTCAACAGCCCCGCCCTCTTTCTCTCGTTTTCTACTTCCTACTCTGTTCTCGTTCACTGGCTTTCTTTGTGTAGATAAGGACTGGGTCGAAGAACAAAAAGAACTGAGGCAAAATGCGGGATTGTTCAGTGTCTCATGCCCCTTTTAAGTCTGAAATGTCAAGAAAGTCTCGTAAAACATTCAAAGTCACAACTTTTATCGTGTTAAAGGTTTACTACTATGGATCATGCCCTCTATGAGCTCTATGTAGTCATTTGTGCTGAACAGTGCCAACCTATATAGCTGAGTCACTGTTGGAAACAGCATTCAAATAGAGACTGGTATGTCTCTGCTCTCTCCACGTGCAGAGCCCACACGTTCCAGCTAGTCATGAATAGTGTTTTGTGTGTATACAGGTTGCATAAAACACGGAAGTATGTGTTCTCTGCAGATCCTGGCCATACCAGAGCATAATATTGGAGGCTACTAGAGTGCATCTAAAATAGCTGGAATATGAAGGGGAAAGACTAGGCACTGCCTTATCAAGTATCCATCCATTTAAAACAACAATCACTGGTGAATAATTCCTAAAAACATCTGCTAAATGGAATTGATGGAACTGAGTGATGATGATTTAAGAACTTTAATCAGCAACAAAGTGGAAACAATTTTATTTAAAAAAAAAAAAAAGAGGTGGTTGACCCTGAGGTAAAACTGTTAATGCTTACATGGAAATGATGTCATCAACACCTTGTGGGAACGCTTCAGGTTGCAGGGCTGCTGGTTCTATGTTGACATGACAACCAAGGATTCTCATGTTGATTACTTAACCTTGACAATCTATTCTAATTTATTGCATTGAATAGGATAAGCCAGGGTCGGTCAGTCAGGTTTTATATTCATTATCTCCTCTCCTCCTGCCCCTCAATCCCTTATAATTGGAATATTCTCTAAGTTTTTGCTTATACCCTTCTAAATCCTTCAGTACGTCCACCAATACATTTCTCATCAATATCACTAGTATAATAGTACTTAGTTCTTCAATATTGAGGATGACAGGCTGTCCTCACCCTCTTAGTGCATGCAGCCACATGGCATCCTAATCCCCTTACTGCAGCTGATAATGCCTGTTGGCTTTGGCTCTTAGCTGCAATAGTAGATTGGATGAAGCTCAGTGCTGCCGTGTTAGATAAACTGCTCCTGCTCCCACTGACACAGTTTTCAACTGTTACCTGACAAATGTATTTCTAACATAAATTGGCACAATAATGCTTCTCCCAACTGAACTAACATTCAGATTTAATACTGTGGAGGTAGTAAGTCACTGTATGTATTAACTTCCTCTGCACCCAGTTGCTTACTTCCCTAACTCTCCTATTTTGCATCGTTTACACCGCCTGGCCTAAAGGGAAATGTAAGCTCATGCAGGAACTTAACCCAGCTATATGTCATCAACTTGGATAATGCATTCTGCAGCAGAGCCATGTAATAAGGGCGCACTCGCACTACACCAACCGTACCGCGCTCAGGCACGCTTGAGCCTAAAGTAAAGTCCGGTTTGTTTGGCCAGTGTGAGCGCTCCGTTCATGCACAAGCACATGCACAGGTACGCAATGTGGACATGATGCAGGCTTTAATCGATTTTTATTAGTGTGTAGCGGTGCTTTGAGCTACATGCTAATGTCAACTTGCTAATATGTCAGGTTCACAATGCTAATATGCTGATGCAAGGTATAATGTTTGCCTTTATACCATGTTAACCATCATAGTTTAGTTTGTTAGCATGCAAAATTTGCTCGTCTGGTGGGAATATTTATTTTTAGTTATAGTGTATTTAGTCAACAAGTATTGAACAATTGAAATTTAAAAGGATCACCAAAGTCTTTAAAAGGATCACCAAAGTCCCATCAGGGGTGCAAAAAGGTGTTAAACAAATTTCCTGGCAATCTATCTGATAGATGTTGAACTTTTGATAAGTAAGAAAGCAGCATATTCAACTACCTGGAACCATCAAACGAAGATTAAGTTTAAAATAGTCGATGATTAGTATACATACTTTCGTTTAATTGATTTAATTATGGCAGCTCTAGTTGGGACATTTCAGTCTGAACCAATAGAGGGTCCAACTGAGCAAATGACCAACATTGCCATACATGCCGATACCTGGCTAAAACTGGATGGATTTAGCTTAAACCATGGCAGTGCAAGCAAAACGCCAAACTAAACTTTTTTTTTGCCACAATCACAACCAATTTTTTCACAAATGATTGATGTCAGGTCACATAGTTTGTTCACTGTACTTGAACATCTGTCTGAGACTACACCCACTAGGACTTAGTTTGGACTATCCCGGCAGCTGTACTGTATTGCTCAGCTGATACCTAAGTCTTTCAGAAATTGAAGCGGACATTACATACCGGTAACTATCTCCCACTGAGTTTTTATAAAACAAACCTTAAAGAATCTTGCCAACGGGGACACCCAGACAGACACCAGCAGAGGCAGGGATCGTGGGGGCCTGGTGGAGGACTGGGCAGAGGTCACAAAGGTCAGACGGTCTAAGCCTTCCCCTGCGTTGGAGATGCCCCTGGGATAGGTGCTCAAACACACCCCACCCCGTGAGAACAGTCACATTGCACGGCTCCCCTGGGACACAGAGACACATACACATCCATGTATGTAAGTGTCTGTCTAGCCAACCATCCTTAACTATGTCTGTCGTTTCCACACACACACACACACACACACAGACAGACAGAGACACACACGATATGTGAAGAGACATTCTATTGATTTAACTATATGCTATAACAGATATGCATCCCAGGAGGAATGGTAACAACAAGCAGAAATCGCTTCATTATTCTAAGGTACGCTGGGTTTGAGATGCTTCACCATGGCAACTCCAGGTGTAACCTTAGAGGAGTAGAGGACATGATAAAGGCAGTGCTGTATATTCTGAGCATGAAAATCATTACTGTTGGTAACTGCATCATATGCCCTATCGCAGCAACCTGCAGTGCCTCCTGCTGTGAATGCTATGCTGTTAATGCACACTGTTCATTTTCAATTTATATGCTACTCCTTTGGCCACTTTATAGTATACACAGACACAGACCGTTCATTGCATACTGCCAGAATATACTGTACACTCACCTCTTTGTCCAACTCTGATCTCAATACAGTTGCTCTTCAGCACCTGGAAAATTGTGGCTGGATCTTTTCTTGATGAAATTGATTAACATAATTCATAATGTCTATTACAATTTCTTTTTTGTTTGGTTTTGTTTTATCCTACCAATAGTCCAAAACCTGAAGATATTTCGTTTAGTCTATTGGTTAAAATAAGAAAAAGCATAAAATCTCATATCATTTTTTGAACAAGACATAATTCAATGGCCTCGAAAGTCACATGCACATACAGAACATGTTTTAGGAATAGCATTCCTGCTGTTTTCTCTTTGATGTTTAGGTATGCATGCTATTTCCTCAATAATAACAAGAATGTCCACTCATCATTCAGAATCAATCACATGCACACAGAACAATAATAAGGAGTAAGACCTGGAGAGAAGTATCATATCATAAATAAATAATATAAAATAAATCCTTTACCATTTCTGCTGTAATAATTTCTGTTTTGTGCTCTTCTCTCTATTGTTCTCTCTCTCAAATTATCCATTAAAACTAGGTGTGAAAAATATGTAGATTAGAGTGTGGAGGGGATGTTGGACCTGGTCGGTGCAGCACTCTCAGGGGTACACCTAAAAAAAGGGGAAGGCTGGCTTATTCTACTTAGTCATCTTCTCGGTTATTCAAGGGTGGGGCTAACACACCTCGGTGGGGCTGTAGAACAGCCAGGCCACACCCTGCAACCATGCATACCAGTCACACACAAGCTAAGTAAACATGTGTCTGTTTGTTTGTTGACGTCGCTCAACACAACACAAACTAGGCAGTGGAAACGTACTTGAAATGAGTACTTCTTGTGGCTAAGATAAAACACAAAAATGGCTTTCAACCACAGAGATGCAAAACATATCATATCATCTAATTGCAATTAACTGACTAAAATCACCGCTAGTAATTATAAAAAGGCATCCATATTGTCCTTTTAACATACAGTCTTTACAGATTGATCCAGCTTCATAGAAGAACCGTTTTTTCTTCACAAAATTGTGCATGTTGACGAATAGGACCCAACCACTTTTGTTGGCATCATCTTGACTTCTGGAAATCTGTTGGAAAGCTCCCACTAGTTCTCAAGTATGTTCAACTCAACTTTAGCCTGGTGGTAGAGGTGGTGCGAGAGAGATTCTTTCAAGTAACATTGACCATAATTTGCAGTGGCAATATGGAGAAATGGCTCACTTCCTGTTGAGTTGTCTCTACAAATGTATTTTTCATAAGACAACCCTAATGTGAAAAATGTTATTATTTTTATTTGTGTTCTAAGGTAAATAATACAAAATAAATTGGAATAAAATTAGCCAACATTTACTGAGAATTTTCCCTTAAAACTGGAACCTGTAATGATAAAAAGGTATGCTCTTGATGAAGCCACTTGAAATAACCCTTGAAGAAGTTCATTCGGAGTCAAATGGAAAATGACTTGGACCCAAAGCAGTGTGCTGGCATACTGTATTTCCCATTAAAACAAGTGTACAGCCCAATGATCGGAAAACATGGACAAATAAAGCCAAACAAGACATACTGAAACTTAAAAAATGGAAGGACATTTATTTTGGCAGAGGAACAGTGTTATACGGTTGTCATAATGAGTCAAAAGAAGATATTTTGTCATTTACAGAAGAGGAACTAAAACTAATTTCAGGCTATTTATATTAAGAGTAATAGTTGATAATTGCATTCATGCATCATTGTGACTGGAATGAAAACCTAAATTTGGTAAGTTCTGCTTCTTGAGTTTTGTGAAGACGAGCTGCAGACATCACATTGTCAGATACTTGTGATGAGCTTAAGTGCTCATTTTGAGCTGAACAATGAGTGTATATTAGGTAGAGGTTGGCCTTTGTTACAAAAACAATAATAAGAATTGGTGGTTGCAATTTGCAGATGGCTCACTTACTCTTGTCTAAGTTGTCACAAATTATTACAATTACATTATTATTATAATTGCAGTATTGGCACAAGTATTACAAATTCACTTAATAGGCCATAATAAGCAACCCTTGTTAGTTGGTTGATTCTAGAGATGGTTAAAAAATGTCATTATGTGATATTTTGGTTGATAATGATGCTAGAGGGTTTTGTTACATGACAGCATCTTGATACCAACATTTATGTTCGGTTTTCTGTTAGCCATTACAATAACTGCAACACTACATTGATAGACCAATTCTGTCCTGCAATTTGTAATGATACATTTGTAGATTTATATATACTGTATATATATATATATATATATATTAAATGGGACAGAAAGCCCATTTACTAGAGGTGTAACGATTAATTCGATTGTCAGTCCTATAGATTCAACTAAATCGATCTGCTTAAATAATAAGCAGATCGAATAAATAAATAAATAAATTGTTTTAGCTTCACCAATAATCGATATAAATGCGTTTAATCGTATGAATCGTGATTCTTAATTATTATTAATGTTTTAATACGTTTAAGACACTCTCTCCCCTGCCAGCATGCAGTCTATTGAAAAATGTTAAAAAATAACTGAGCAATGTTTAATTACATTTTTATATTCAGCATAAAATATTATGCAGGACTACTTTTTTGTAGAATAAATATGTTAAATAAGTAATTCTGTGGTCTGTTTATTTTGCACCTTTCAGAAGAATACCGATAGTCTCACTCGCATTATTGCATGTTTATTTCATGGATATAGAATTTTGGTTAAAAGTTACTGAATCGAATTGTGGTTTACAGAATCGAATCGTTAGAAAAAAAATTGTCCTTGAATCGAATCGCCAACTACTGTATCGTTAAATGAATCGCTGTGAAGCCAAAGATTCACAACCCTACCATTTACATCTAAATACATGAGATCATAGCCAGGTGGCTAATTTCTCTCGTCCCATTGGCAGGTTGGTGTTCAACACATAGTAAACAACATGCTAAGCTATTGATGAACCCACTTGCAATCGCCCCTTGATGATCATCACGTTCGTAGGTCTACTGTATATTATCCTGTAAATTTGTTTTGGGGAAAATAGGGTGTGAGGGTACTGGAACACATCTAAATTAAATTATGTTTTGAAACAGTCAGGTTACAAGAAAAGAGTGATGAGTCAAAAGAATACATTTTTAAACGTATAAAAGAAAAACAAAATTTCTTAGAAAACCGGTGCAGAAGGGTGGAGGAGTCATTCAAAACCTGTGTTAGAGATCAGAAAGACTGAAAGGTCGCTGAACCAACAGTCATAATTTGCACACCCAGCCACATGCAGAGTATAGCATGGTCAACTATTTATAGTAAGAGTAATAGTTGGGAAGGATTGTATCATTGTAGACTAGAGTGCATTGTGTACTGGAGTGCAAAAATAAAATCCTAATAAAATAACCCAATAAAGAAAAACATTTACTTATGAACGCATGTGATTCCATGTTTGTTGACAGAGAAGGCCAGATGCCAAAATATCATATACCTAAGAGTTATAGGGCACCGCAGAATGTTCCATTATGTGACCGGCCGCACGTGTTTTTGACTGCACCTGCTAACAACTGAAGTGCTGGGTGCTGGTGACATCACAATCCATAGAGGCCGACAAAAATAGAGGCCGGCGGGAGAGAAGTTCCATGCAAAGCTTCTATTAAAACAATCTCCACAAAGCATCACTGACAGTAAAAAAAGGAGTTCACAACATTGACGTAAAATCCTCTCTGACGAGAGTAGGGCTAGTCAGAGTTTCCAGAAAACAAAGGAGAAAGGTGTGATGAGTGGATTTGCATTGACTTGGTACACACCTACTTCGTTGAGAAAGAGACTTCTGTACCATTCACAAACAACAGTTAACACATGGAGACTATTGGTGCTACTTTCTGACCTCTGGCGGTTAAACATGGCACTGCAAGAAGAATTACACATATAGTGCTATGAAGGAAACAAGCCACAAGGTGGAGAGAGATGACAACAACAAATTTACCATGGAGCAGTCTGAAAAACATCCCCTCCACTCAGACACAATGTCCTTAAGTTTTTTATATGGATAGGCTAATCCTTCTAAAAAGGTAGTCTGCGGTTATTTAAATATGCAACCAATACAACAGATACAACATTACAGAAAAGCCACTTTTCTTGTTTTTACTAGAGTCTGCGCATTTGCAGAACAGCATAAGCAGGCAGCCAGGGTTTCATACTAGGCTGACCTCACTGTTCATATAAAAGACAAAGCCGAAGGCACTCATATTCTATGAAGTAAGGGGCTTAAAGGGATAGTTCGGAATTTTGGACATAAGACCTATTTTCCAAGTCAGCCGGTGTGTTCGAGACATCTGGAGACGTTTTCAAGAAATTTCATTCAGTTCTTCTAGTTGCCGAGTTCGCTTGTGCTATGGCTAGCGCAAGTCAATGGTTCTAGTTTTAGCATGGCATTAAAAACACTCATACCGACTCCACAGTGCACCCGAGGCAAATCAATTAAAACACTAGACTATCGATGTACATATCTGTGTTGATAGAATAATATTTGAAACAAAACTAACCTTGCACCGCATGAATCATCAATTTTTTGAGGGACTAGTTTCTCAGCAGCAGCGGAACTTTACTTTGCTCCATCGGACTCAAAACTCTAAGTCGCGCCGCCCGAAATACTGCCCCTAAATAGGCAATCGAACCGGGCCGAACTGTCGGCACTTATACCCCCAAGGCTGTCTGAAAAGCCCTTGGAGCTCACTCAAACACCGGGCAGCCCACGGCCACGTAAAGCCACAATTACTCGTGCAATTCTTCCTCTGTATATTCAGGCTCGTACAGGTACGGTTGGGTTTGGGTGGAAAAAAACTCCTCATCATTGTCTTCAAAAGTTTCACTATATTTTCCAAAAGTGGCCATTTCGGTGAGACTAAAGAAACTAGCACTGCAGGCTACTCTGCGTCTGGAGCAATGACAGCAGGTAAACAAACTATTATAGAACCGGTAACTTATAAGTGCTAGGTGATATCAGTCCGCCGCTGCCATAGCCTACTAGGAAGTATGACACGCTGCTGCTGCTGCTGAGACATAAATCCTTAAAAATGCAAGGTTGGTTTTATTTCAAACATTCTATCAACACAGATATGTACATCGATAGCCTGCCGTTACAATGGATTTGCCTCGGGTGCACTGTGGAGTGGGCAAGACTGTTTTTAATGCCTGTCTAACTAGAACCATTGACTTGCGCTAGCCATAGCACAAGCGAACTCGGCAACTAGAAGAACTGAATGAAATTTCTTGAAAACGTCTCCAGCCGTCTCGAACACACCGGCTGACTTCCGAACTATCCCTTTAATCATTGGGATGTTCAGCACACTTGAACATTTTCCCAGAGTTGATCTGATACATTTTGATGAAACAAAATGATGGATAAGCAACCATGGTTAGGGCTGGCTACCAGACCTCAATAATTTTTTTGGTCCAGACGAATGTATTCACTTGAGTATCTAAAATTGTCAAAAGTACTGAAAGCTGCAGCTATGGCTGCTAATTGGTCTTAATTTTTAAGACATGTGGTCAGAAGAACGATAAGAAAAAGATACACAAATTGTATATCACGGTGTTCATTTTTCATCTAGTGTCCATAGTCAGTGCCCGTCACTTCAAATACAATATCTTGATTACATAGTTAGAAGAAATATGGTCAACGATGCTAACCGAGCCCAATCAAAAACTGAATTTCCCTTGACAAAGTGTCTTGAGTATTTCATATTCCCAGTCAGACTCCAGGAGTTTGGGAGGGAAGTTGGAAGAGTGCAGCCAAAACAGCAGCCAGTCTCAAGGTGCATTGCCTCTGCGGAGACCCTGTAGGTTTTATGTAGTTTGTTTCAGACTTAAGTTGTTGATATACACCAGTGTGTACTAACGGAGAAAGTGGACTCTACCATACTAGTTTATATTGTGTGCACTGTGCAGTAAGTGCACACCCACACACACAAAGTGTACAGTGATAAAAGCTTCAATTTGTTTAGATTAATCAAATCGTATTTATAATTGTAAATAGGACTGATTAATCGACTAATTACTGTCAGAAAACGGTAGCAAAGTGTGGGAATATATGGCAGCCATTTCCCACAACCCAAATGTAAATTGTAATGTGAAATGCAATTATTATACTTGTTGATAATTAATTCCCTGTGGACTGACTAACATCAATGGTGTCCGGTTTCTGAGTTATTTGAGTTACATTAAATTAATTTAAATTAATGTTACCAGCCCAGCACCAAACGCCTAGCAAAACACGGGGACGCTAACTAGCTGTTCGGTAACGTTAGCCAATGAGGAGATTCGTACAGCTAGTTAACTTGACGTTAGCGGCACACCCAGATACTTTGTGAGACCAAAACAGAGATAAAATGACAGGGAACATTGGACATACATTCGTCAAGTGGTCAAAAAGGCGACTTTAAATTACTCAAATAAATAAAGATAAATGTATAATAAAGTCAGTAGTAAATATGTGCTTGCACATGCACAGTGTTTATAAACATAAACAAAAAAGTATAATTGTTTTGATTTCATTTTGTCTTTTATCTTCTTTGTATTGCAGGTATGGGATGAAGAGCTTCTAAATCATCAGTGATGTTAGACCACCAAATTGTAATTAGTTCATCCTTGATTGGAATGAATGACGTTTTGCCAGATTTGAAGAAATTCCATTCAGGCGTTCCTGAGATATCACGAGAATCGTATGAATGGGACGCACGTGAGGTCACAGTGACCTTGACCTTTGACTTAACTGACTTAAATCAAATCAGTTCATCCTAGAGTCCAGGTGGTCGGTTTTGCCAACTTTCAAGTAATACCATCCAGGCATGCCTGAGATACGGCTTCACGTGAATGGAACGGATGTATAACCCCAAAACATAAAGCCTACCCACGGCTGTCGCTGCGTGTCTGGTGCTGCTCTTTTGGTTTCATCTCTCTATTAAAACTGGGATTCAGCTAAAATGTTTCCCCAGGAAATCAATAACAAATTATTTGTGTACAAAAACAGACAGGTTTTAATTAAATACTCCAAAATTAAAAATAATAATAATAAAATAGGCAAACAATTTAAATTTGTTCTCATTGTTTTAGTTTCTATTGCGTTTGAATGACCATATAATCCACGGCATAAAGGCATTTAGATATTTCTTTATATCATTCACGCATGGCATTTCAAACAATAAAGTGCATTTTAAAAAATAACCTCTTTAACCAATCTAATATACACTGAGACAATACCTGCCACCCTCTTTGAGATAAAGTGGAAATTGTCACATACATGTGCAGGTACATTCATAAACACTCAATCCCACACATGAGCAGGCAGAAGTTTGACCCTGCAGTTCACGGACAGTGTGAGCTCAACTCTCTGCTTTATACTGTAGATGGTCTTACAGCAGGTTTGTTTCCATCTTGATAAGAACAGGTAAGAGTCAACCTGGAGGTGCATACAGGCTAATGAGCACACACACCCTGTTTCATCACTGAAAGCTTGCCTGGGTCATACAAAGAGAAATGCACATGTTACGTAGAAAAACATTTGTGAAGTCTTTGTGCAGTCTTGAAAACCAGCTTCACACATCGCAACTACATTTTTTTAGTCTCACTGTTTTGTCGACTCTGTGCTTTTTACACTGACCACATCATGAGACGAGGGGACAGTCAGGGCCAGATTACGAATCCTGCTGCATGATCTGCCCTACTCTGCCTCTGATTGGTTAGTGCTTGACGCTTTCATTGGTTGACTTGGTTAAGTTTGAGGACATGAGGAGCGAGAGTAGGGCGGATCATGACTTCGCTATAGTAGGATTCGTAATATCGGGCACTGACAACAGGGAGCACATCACAGACAAGCAGAAATAATTAATTTCAGGGACGTCATTGATTTATCCGTCTTCCTCCCGTGTCTCCACTGATTCATCATTTATGCTCCTTGTGTTTGAAAATGACACAGATCAGAGTAAAACAATGCTTTCTCAATACCCACAAAAATCACTGATAACCAAACTGGCAAAACTCGATCTAGGGAGTCCACTTTTTTCAGTTTGTTGTCGTCATACACAAAGTTATTCTGATCTCACACAATCCAGTCCATTGTGCTCTATGTCTGCCACGTCTTTGACCAGCAGCTGATCACATGGCAGGGAAACATCGCATCGGTCTGTGACATGAATCTGCAATGGAGCTGCATTGATGACGGTCATTTTAACGGCGTCTCTCTTTTTGATCAAGACGTCCATGAGCAGTTCAGGAAGGCACATAATACTTTGACAGTGCTCTCCAGTGACTGGATGAGATTTAGGTCCTGCTGTTTTGGGTGACAGGCACTTGAAAGCCTTTCTGTCCGGTTGCTACACAGGAAATAGAGAAAGAGCATGTTAGTCACAATATTAAGTTGCACATATGATAACCAAAGGTGACAGAGGGCTTAAACAAGCTAGGAAAGAAGGTTAAACGACTTACCCAATCTGTACTTCTCCTTAGCTTCAGCTCTCTCTTTGGCATCAAAGTACCAAACTGTGATGGCATAGCTGTAAAACACAAGACGGACAACGAGATCTAAATAACTTAAATACTATTTTATTTTGTCAGTAAAATCTATGAACTCTGGTGGGAAAAAATAGCTGTTTCTCATGTAAAATATGAAATGGGGTAGGCAAAACTGCCAATGAAAAGTTCATGAAATGGTTGTGAATTAAGGGAAAATACTGTTTATTTGCAATCAATTTTGTCAAATGTTTTAAATGTTGTATATTCACATACACATGTAGCTTTGCAGTGCTTTGTGCGAGTCTGTGACATGGACCAAATTGCCCTTGAACAATCAGAAGAAATTGATCTTTGAAAGGTCATTTTTGACCAAGTTGGAGAAATCTACAAAATAAAATTCTTGAGAGCAGATCTCCAGGAAGACACAGGGTTAAATTCTAGAGTTTCTCGTCTCTCCGGTGGGGCTTTGTTGTTTATTCCTGTCTCTCATGTCTGCCTCTCCAGCACGAGTCCTGCAATCGAACCTTCCTCCCCTCTCCCTCCCACCGACCCCTTCAGGAAACACGTACTTCCTGCCTCCGGCTCCACCTCGCCCCCCAGCAGGCAGATGGAGAGGAGAGCAGAGGGGTATGACTGCTGGAGTCAAATACTATGTGTCATTATGTGTCCTCGAAGAACACGCCGATTTGGTGCGACGATGAAGATAACAATTTGTGTTTACTTGGGTGTCTGATGTTGTCTCGTAATATATTTTTTTCAATTTTTAACTGATTTAAATGTGTTAAAGAACCAAGCATTGCTGACAAAGTAGAAGAGTGTGTATGTGTGTGTGTGTGTGTGTGTGTGTGTGTGCATGCGTGTGTGTACATCTCATTCACCTGCTGAGTCTGTTTATGAAATATTTATAATAAATCTCTTTTTTTTTACGGTGTGAACTGCCAACTTATTAATCAGCCAGTCAGATTATTTACAGCATGTGATAATTAATATGGTGTTATTATGTACATGTATTTACAGTATAGAGTGTGTATTGTACATACAAGAGCCCAGCATGTCTAAGAGTTACTGACCGAGTGGCGTAGGCTGGCTTGACTTCGTGTGGATTCCTGCGGTCAGACCAGAAGATGAGCAGCCGGTCAAACAGAGGTTCGATGTTGGCGACCACATTTTTACCTTCGGGGTAGATCTGCAGCAGCCCTCCTTGTTCCTACAGAGGGCACATACACACAAAGCAGGGTTCAGCCGTCTGCCCGAGGGGATTTTTTGATGATCATTAAAAAAAACATTATTTTCATGATGATCTTTATTTACTATGGAAATGAACATTGTCTAAATTAAATGAATACTGAGCTCATAAATGTACCTTGACATCCCAGTTCTTGTTTAGATAGTAGATACATGTGATGCAGCGTCCGTCACCGTTCGGGTTGTCAACATGGCGGACATACCCCGCCCCGTTCCCTGGGTAACAAGCAACCATCGCCTGAAAAAGAAGAAATGGGAATGTTAGCTGTGCATTTGAATCCACCTTCATCCCTCAACAAAAACACTCTCTCATTGCTCCATAGTTAGGTGTTTTCCAGGAGGTCTTTTTGTAAATTCAATGCAATACTCCATGATGTCATTTGTGAAACACCCACACAGTCGGCCACTACAGGACCTTAGGACTGTACGTGTATTCACCAGGGTGAAACTGAGCTGAGCCTGTGTCACGATGACAGATCACCAGCTCATGTTACAGGCTGAAGTTGTGTAAGAAGTTTCCAAATGGTCTCCAGTGGCTGAAACAGTCTTTTCCTGATCTGCTGAGACAAAGAAGGAAATGTCTACAGGTGACTCACTGACTGACATAAGCCTGTCCCGGCAGAAAGAGAATCTAGGTGAAGACAGTTGGCAGCTTGTAGAGTAAAACCTCTGTTTTATCTCCAGGCTGACTACGAAGGAAGATACTGTCACTGGCTTGACTTATAATGTTCTGCAAGCAAACGTTACAACATCACTGCATCACTTCGGCTCTGTTCTGGGACACTATCATTCATGACGAACAAGCCCAGCACTGCTGCGGTATCGATTTAACATGCCTGGTGCTATCATTTAAGCACTTGTGCTGCGGTGACGGAGTCGGATCCCTGAGGATACAAACGGGGCTCACACACATTTCTCAGACAAACACACAGGTCTGAAGGTCTTGTGTTGGTTGTGAAACTCAAATAAAAAAGGGACATTTTGTGTAGGAGGGCTTCGGTCAGGGGCTCCCCTCCTCCTCCTGTGTGTGTGTGTGTGTGTGTGTGTTCAGCCGCCATTATCAGCTCTCATTACTGACCGAAGCTCAGTCAGAGCTCATTAACCTTTTGCTCTGGGGCTCCAGCCGACAACCAGACCCGCTGTGTCAAAATTAACTTATCAAATGCACACAAGAAAAATTAGTGTTGATCACGATCATTAGAAAATTAAAGTAATCCAAATGTGATTTAGAGTAATTAGAGCTTGCCACATAAGATCAGCTAATTCCATTGTGCATGATGTGTTTTGTCAATGATAGGGTCATTGAGTCAGTAGACTGTGAAGTTCATTTTGGCAAACGTTTGGTCTTTCCATTTCTGTGTGCACGTGCAGTTTATGACCCCTGTGGAGTTTTAGACCACTAGTAGCCCAATGGTTCCACTGGTTCTTGTTTTTTTTATCTTGTGCATGTGAAACAGGACTGCACATGCAAGTGTTTTAATACATTTGATACAAATACACCACATTAAAAGATATATCTTCTCTAATTATTTTGGGTGTGGATGTATGCAGGGAGCGTTTTCCCAGTCCACAGCTTTGATCCAACTGGTCCAACAGTTTTAACAACTGTAATTAACCATAATTAACATGCATTATGTCATACCGGACAGCTCGGCCCTAGCCTGCAGCAGACACACACATATGTTCAGTCGCATTGCATTACACAGCATTACACAGCGTGGTGTGATCCTATCTGTAGTCTGTGCCCTCCTTGCTCCTTCGTCCGCTCACTGACTGTGAGATAAAGTCTAATTGGCAGACACCACCTGTCTGCCAGGCACCACCATTAATGGCCTAATGGCATCACTGTGTAGATTCCCAGAATGTCGAGGTGAGGCCGGGCAGGCAGAGCAGGCTGCATACAAGAACAACAATAATGCTGCACATATATTCTGATAAGAGGGTGAGGGGATAGATACCAAGTACTGTTTGTCAAGGAAAGTGAGTGAGGGGATGTACGATAGTCCCTGTTGGGAGTGAGCCAGGGTCTTGCTCAATGACACTTCAGCATGAGAGACATCACTTTGGTTTAAACCACTCAGCTATTATTTCATCATTTCTACCAGATTGGATTTGAGAAAAATGAGATAGAAATGTGGGTAAATTAAACTTTGTCACTCCCATCTTATATCCGTGCTGTAATTCCTTGCTCATATTATAGCCCATATTTCAACTAGAGTCACCTCTAAGTGGCGGCTTCTAGAGACAGTTAATGGACTTAATAACCTTTGGTCCAAGTGAGTGGCACTTTCACGCTGTTAACATGGCTAGTGTGCCGAGCTCGAACAGATTTATGGATTCAGTGAAACATTAAACAAAGATGCTGGAGTGAATTAGCGTGTTTTGAAGGTAGATAATGTTGGTAGTGCATTGTTTGTAATGATACATGAGGAAAAGTACTTGGAACCGTCATTTTCAGTAGTCTCCATATTTAAAGAAGGCGCTGCTAGCTGTATCTTTAATTAGGAATAGATGGTGGAATTAAAAGCATGATCAAATATTCAGCTGTCATCTTGTTTTGATATTATGGTGGTTATTTGTTTTGAGAACATTAAAAAAAAATGGGAAAAAGTGCTCAGCCCTTATGAGTCAATTCTGTTACAGCCTTACTGGCAATCATGAGTACATGAGTCATCTCTGAACGTTAGGATGGAGAAACGCAGTGTGTGTGTGAGTGTGTGAGTGTGTGTGTGAGTGTGTGTGTGTGTTTGTGTGTGTGTGAGAGTAGGTGTGTGTGTGTGTGTGTGTGTGTGTGTGTGTGAGTGGGGGTGTGTGTGTGAGTGTGTGTGTGTGTGTGTGTGTGTGTGTGTGTGAGAGTAGGTGTGTGCGTGTGTGTGTGTGTGTGAGAGTAGGTGTGTGTGTGTGTGTGTGAGTGAGTGTGTGTGTGTGTGTGTGTGAACATACATTCTACTTATTCTAACCTAAAGTGTGCATTTTAGGAGTGCCATTTTTCTGCCAGTCTTTAATAATCATTTAATCAATTATTCGTTCATTTAGATTTGGAAACTCACAACATGAAGTATACTTCAGCCAACCAGCTGCACTACTTAATTCAATCAATGTTCGATTGTAACATTGATTGAAAGGAATGTCCCATAATGCCATGAGCCATGAAAATTGAGACTGAAGCAATTCATCGACAAACAAAAGTTAATTGATAGATATTCTTTGCAGGACACATTAGCAACAGCCATTGCTCTCTTGACGCTCCCCTGGGAAGAGGAAGGGAAAAGTTTAATAAATACATAAATTATATATATATATATATATATATATATATATATATATATATATATATATATATGTGTATGTATATATAGGTAAGTTATTTGATTTTGTATCATTATGATGCATTCAAGCTATTGGGTAAAGGTAAATCATGTCGTAATACATTTTAAAATAAATACAGTTGTTTGAAAGTGATGTTATAAATACATATTAGACAGGATGTTATGATCTGTTTAACCTACCACTAGCTCTAAGCAGCTTATAATACATCATTTGAAACTATCAACGCAGTTCTTTTTTTAATCAAAGCAAATGTTTAATTACAAATACAATCATCTATTTCCTAATAATTGAATTGTGTTTTTATGCAAATAGCCACTATATATGACAATAGTCAGGTAAAAAGATAATGTTTTGACTGAATGTCAATGGCTAATGATATGGCAATCTTAATTAATCTCAACTGCCAGTAATCTAAAACCAAAATGGCAAATGTATACGTCTCCCTGTCCATCATGCATCCATCCAGCCATACAAGCTCAATCTGTAGCTGCATTGTGTGGGACTTCTTGCTCCTGCCTGCACGGTGGCACCGCGGAGCTCCAGAAGGGGCATCTGAGGACACGCTGCTGCTGCTGCTGCTGCTGCAGCGTTCTCATTATCCGGCTGCCGAAGCTTCTGATGCTGCTGCATCGCCCCGTCTTACTTACTCGATGCTGTGGTCCCACTCCTTGCTACACTCCTTCCTCTCTCACTTCCAGTCTATCCCCTCCCCCTCATTACATTGCCTGTGCTTTGTTTCATCTCTTCTCAACAATACAAGACTTTGTCTCACAGGCAGCTGCTGCTGACTACCAGGACTCAGTACAGAGATACTACACTGCTGGGGAGGTATTATTTTTGGGCAATGCCAGCCCCTCTCATTCTCTTCACATCTCTTGTATACACAATGCAGAGCTCTACTCTGTATGGGCCTGTTACTACGGTAACGGCTGGGAGCTATTTCGCCCAAGTGGCAAATAAGGGGGATGATAAAATGAAGGAGTGGAGTAAAGGACAAAGAAAAGGAAAATGAGGTCACAATCAAATACAAGAAGGACAATGAAATAAAATGTCATAATGGGTCAATTAGATACATTTTTAAAAAGAAGGTTTTGGGGATAAGGATGAAAAGACGCAGTGACGTAGGTGGATGTGCTCCTCCCTGATCCTGTGCTTTTATTCTCCTATCACTTCCTCTCTCTCTCTCTCTTACAGAGTCCATCATTGTATCTATCGCTACACCATATCCTGCACTCCTACAGGAACACCAGCCAGGACATTTTGTACTGCGCAGCATTTTTTTTTTTTCCAAGGATAAACAGACAGATCTGTCCAGGGAACAGTTAGCATTTTTAAACACAACATTACATCCTGATACGCTTCTTGTAGGTATAGACAGACATATACACTGTAATGTGACTATCAATATACATTTTGCAACCCCAGAATAATCTTCTCTTCTTCTAGAATCCTGTTGCTCCCTAAGAGACCACTTGCTCACTTCATTCAAGTATGCAATGATGAAAGCTGCAATCAAATGAAGTTAAAAGTATCTTTTAGACTAAATGAAACTGCCTCTTTTTCAGAACAGACCGGTGAATCAAGGCGACAGCTTTGACGTGATTTCACCGATTAAATCCACTTCAGTCATTCAAAGGAAGCTGTCAAGAGACAAAGAGGGTTTTCATAGCTTTTGATAGTGCTCGTCTGCGGTAGAATGCAACTCAGCATTAGACAGAAGCAGAAGTATTTTGCACAATCTTGAATAATGACACCCATTTAATCACTTAACTTTCCTGTTTTGCTGGCATGTTGTCACAAACTATGGCTTTGACTTGAAAGCAGCCCATATTTAAGAGAACAAAAGCTGCTGCTATGAGGTCGGCCCAACCAGTCGCTGGTTAAACACTGACACAGACGCATAGAGGGCGAGGTGCTACATGTGGTGTTGCACAAATGGGGTCAACGAGGTTGTTTAGGGGGAAGAGAGAGGAAAATAAAGATGGTGATATCAAACACGGAGATGTTTTTCTTTTTAAATATTCTCACATCGGTGTCTTCATTTAAATGTTTAACATGATTAATGGCCACTTTGCTGTAAAAATGCTACGCTAGCTCTGTTAAATAAGACGTCAGAAGTCAACGTGGGCAGATAGCAGGGCACAGCGTTCAGCTGATTTCCCCCTGCGGAGCCGTAAGGTTGAGTCTACTTTTCAGAGCAGACATGGTATTCATCAAGAGCCCTCCTGGATTTATGTTTAACATTGGGACACTTTAGTGAAACACACTATCATAGTCCCAGAATACACAGCTCACTGAGTCATTCTCTGTGTCAGTAAACCCCGAACTGCGTCACTACAGTTTAGAGGCCATTGACATGTGTGCAGGACGGAGAAAGCGACTGCCTGCCAGGCCATCTGTGGAGTATCGCTAAGAGGAATTTAAATAGTTTTAGGCTGCAGCTTAGTCCTTTTATCTATCTTAAGTGTTGTGCTGAGGTATCTGTGCATGGCATGTCAAAATATAAATGAAAAAGAGAGGCTGCCCATGCAGTTCAGTCACAGTAACATAAAGATGGCTCAAAATTGAATGACGTCATCAGACTGGCATGTTTGTAACCTTGGTTTTCTCTGGCATGTAGATGAAACACATACATTCACCTGACCCCACCGTGATCTCCCTCTCACCTTTGTGCGTCCATTGATGACACAGTCCCCCAGCTGTCCATTGGCAGCACTGTACATGACAGCCTCGTCAATGTAAGCCATCAGCGCCCCGATGCTCTGGCACCCGGGCTCCCGTCCCTCCACCCAAGCGATCTGGTCGCCCCGGATGCTCCGAGAGGGAATGCTTTTCTGGCTCACCAGCTGCCCGCCGCAAAATTTCCCACTGCGGCTTAGGACCTCTACCTCCTCCAGGACCCCGCCGCCCACCTGAGGGCCCAGGAAGTTGTCCTTCACGCAGATGCCATAGTACTTCATGCAGGGGACGATGCACTGCTGGGCTATGTGCTCCGCTGACCAGCCGGGCCCTGCAGGAGATGGCGGGGTGGGGATGCAGTTAGCCTCGACGGGGGGTGTCTGGCCGAGTGCAGCTGGCGGACCCGAGGAGGTTGCGTTATGTTCGTTGTGCTGGTTAGTGTGAGGGGTAAAGGGGGATTGGGGAGTGACACAGTGCACGTGATGGATATTCATTTGGTTGCTATGGGAACTGTTGCTGCAGTTGACCATGTTTGTGAGCGGGGCGACTGCTGTTCGGGTCACCCAGGAGGCCTCTGAAGATTTGTCCGCCAACCTTCTCCGTTTACAGTCTGAGTCTCCCAAAGCACAGACCAGGTCCACAGAAGTCCCTAACCCCGGTGGTGACCCCGTTATGAGACCATTCAGAGTTCCTGACCCCGTGTCCCAGTTCTCCCCACCTCTGCGTTTCTGTTGCTGCACCTGTCTGGCTCTCAGGTCACCATTGATCCTCCTCATCTGTAAAGGGCACTTCTCATGAGTTGTCCGGTCTCCACCGGCTCTGCTGGTGAGCGGGTACATAGGGCCGCCCGTTACCCCCGGAACCCGCTTCATGTGTGCCCGGTAACCGTTGGGCGTGTGAGCAAAATCCTCCGCGTGGCTCCCCTCCACGGTGGCGGATGGACACACAACCCCGCCGATGTACAGCGGCACGCCGGTTTTGGACTGCTTCGTCGGGGTTGTTATGGCAGCGGAGTCGGTCTGGGAGGCCAGGCCCGCGAGTAACTCCGCGGCAGTTGGACTCCCGACCGGCGCCGCGCAGATGCCGTTGAGCCCCATGTCCGCCCGGTACGTCTGGTGAATCTCTGCCGACACGAGCTGCTGGCCGCTCGCGCTCCTCTCCCGCGAGGCTGCAACTGCGGCGGATCCTCGAGACGAGCTTTGGTTTAAAAGGTCCGTGTGTCCCAAGCTCTCCATTTCACCTCGTCATCTGCTGGGTGCGCACGTAGCTCACGTCCTCGCTTCATTTTCTAGAGGCGCTGCTTTCTCTGATGGACCTTTACCACCGCGGCTGGAAGTTTCATGTCCGAGTCCTCCTCGGGTTGCTTTTATTCCCCCAAATCGGGCTATTTAATACTCTCGAGATGCGTATTTGTTTATAAGCGTCCCAGGAACATGTTTGAAGGCGTGCGGGATACCTGAGGAGAGTACATTATACCATTTAAGACTATTAATAGTACAGCCTTGTCAGTGAGCCTAAGTATTCACAGTAAATGTACTGACATTAGACTGACGTGTCACCACATACAACATTTCTACACATGGAGCCCAAACTTGCTGCTGTGAGACCCATTCAATGTTCATTCAGCTCAATGACGACCAACTTTAAAAGCGTTGAGCGTCAACATCAAATGATCTATTCGGCTCAAACGTGACTATCGTACATTAAACGTGCAGGAGTAAACAAACAAACATGTGAATAAACGAGCGTACCATTCACCGGCGGCTGCTTGCGATGCAAATCCCCAGCGAGCGTACGTGACAGTCTGAGAGTACGCACATTATTTCCGGGATCGTCTCGTCCGCGTGCGCGTCACAGCCAATATTCTTGCCGGTTATAAATAAAGTCGAGGTTTAGTCTGACATTCATTCAACCGGGGGGACTGAGGGACACGCGGGGAGTCACACGAGGACCCCTCAATCACCCCCCGCCCCAAAAGTGCTCTCCGTTGTATCGGCGAGTGGCCCCGCTCTCTGCCCGTCACCCCCAGCCCCGCTCCTCCCCTCCCCTCCCCTCCCACAGCCGGCTTATGCATTTACTTATAATTTGACATAAATGAAATTAAGCCGCATGTTTCGCGATGAAAGCAACACCTTTACTGTAGTCCCCTATACAATAATGCTATTATATTGTTGGATCGTATGTTTGTAGGTATTTGGCCGAGGTGGAGCCCATTTGACCCATTTTGCATACTTTTGGGTAGTTTAATCAATAACAAAGCATCATATTGAGGTATGTGTTGTATGTCAAATCACAATCTCAAACTAACACTATCAAATAAATGTAGAATGAGTGGAGAAGAATATTCAACCTGCGTGGGAACAAGAAGCTGGTATTTTATTTGCTCTGGCTGGCATTCAATGGGACTGAAGCAAAGTATCTCATATTTGTACTATAGTAAATGTATTTAGTTACTTCTCACTCTGCCTTTTAAAACTTAAACTGTGAAGTATTTTCAATAATTTTTGGTTTTATTGTGTCTGCTTATTGTAGGTTATGTTTTTTTTTTTTCTATTGTATTTTTGGTTTTCTTAGTTGTTTTAACCTGAATTGAAAAGTATAACCTGGGTCTCAATCTTCAACATGAGTCTGCATTAGACCATTTCATCTGTTGCATTTCTTCTTTCTATATGAATATATTTTTATCAGTATTGCTCCTTATTAATGAACAAACAAATGGCCACAATTAAACATACAGACAGTGTGAGTAACTTAGCCTGAAGAATCAAGGTAATCCAACATTGCAATAAATAAGTGTTGCTCATTGATTTTCAGCACTGGCCACAAAATACAACAAAGCATTTAAAAGATTAAAAGGATAACACAGTTGCAGAAACAGTTACAGTAGCAGTAACCTGTTGCACTGTTTGTATCAGGAACTCGGTGAGTTTCAAAGCGTCTGTTACTGAAACCATGATGCAAAACCTTCTCCAGCCTCGGCACCAAACTAGGCTTAGTTCACTTTGTTGACTTGACGTTATTCTGCATCCATGTTTAGCAGGAGGAACTGAGGTAATGTGCTGTGATAGAGCCAGGGATACGGTGGTGGGTTCAACGCCTCACCCTCTCACCCTGAGGGATTAGAGAGAGAGAGAGAGAGAGAGAGAGAGAGAGAGAGAGAGAGAGAGAGAGAGAGAGATGCCACATCCATCTGCTGCTTCCAGTGCAGCCCTGTCTCAGCCATGATGGAGCCCTTTTACAACACTCATCATACAAGTATTAACTTTCATTTTTTATCTTGTTTTTTAATCTTTTGCACATTCCTGTACAGCTCTTCTGTCTTTATTTATCAGTCATTCCACACTTTATGTCTCCGTTTGTTTATTTTGTTTGTTTATATTGTATATATTATAGTCACTGTTTGTTTATTGTTGTATATGTATGTAAAATGTATGCACCTTATTCACTAAGACAAATCCTCGTTGGTGTAAAATCCTTCTTGGTAATAAATCTGATTCTGATTCGGAGATGAACATTCACAGGCAAGTAGAGTAATGCAACAAATACAGAACTGAACTTTTTTTTGCCTGTATAATAGCAAAGATATGGTTTATGTAATATCAGCCATGTGTTGATATGTAACATTTTGGATAAATGTGTAAGTTTAAGCTCAGAATAAATGATTCATAACAAGTAAACCTGTCGAGATTTCTGGTTCCTTCAAGGTTAACCGAGTGAACTAAAACTATAAATTGGTAACTAAGTCTCTCAGGGAACCAACAATGATTCCTCAGTCATGAAAGAGCACAGTGTAAATACCTTCACTGCTTTTAACAGGAACAAATATTTTAGGACTGATTCCTGGTGTTGGCAATGAGAAAAAAACAAGATGTTACCAGGAAGTTTACTGACCATAATAAAGTGCAAAGTAGTGCCCTTAAAAGGAAACTAACTTTATCAGTGTTTGCCAGAATGAGTTCATTCCCCAGTCATACAGCTGACACAATGAGTAAAGTTGACAAGAAATAACAGAATGCCTCAAAGTTTTGCCCGTGCAAAGAACCCACAGCAGCCCGATATTCCTGTGAGAACGATTGTTTTCACAGCAGTGAGAGATGAATTATGACTGCATTGAAGAATATACCAAGTTCCTGCATTGCCCTATAGGGTTTTTCCCATAGCCAACAACATGGGAAACCCCTGGCATAGAATTTAACATGAACACAGCAGACATAGGTGGTGATATATAACACACACACACACACACACACACACACACATGTGCAAACCATTAGCCGGGACCCAACAATGTAGTGGACATAAGAGTTATGGTCAGAGAAAACAAGCCACCTCAATAAAAAAATCAGGGCTCGCACGTACCAGGAGACCTAAACAAAAGCTGCACCAAAGGACAAACACACACATTCATGCACCTGCAGCATTAAATAACCGCTTCCCATCCTGTATCCTGTAGTGCTGCTCCATTAAAGTAAATTCCCCCCAAATAACTCAAAATGAGACAAGATTACAAAATGTAGCTAAAACCAGTGCAACGGTGTATTCATGAAACATTTCAGATTGTTTTAATGTGTTTTCTTGTCTGACGCACACGTGTGACGCAGTGAGCTCTGCTTTAATTAATGTCAGTACATTATTTATCAGCTTAGTAGTTGACACTTGTATTCAACACTTGTTTGTCCCAGAGACTGAAAGACAGTGTAATCTATGCCAAAGTCAGCGCTCCCAACACAGCTGGCTGGAATCCCCCAGACTAGTGCAGCTCTGCACGTATACACATCTCCTCCTCCTCCTCCTCCTCCTCCACCTCCTCCTCCTCCCTCTATCTATTCCTCTCTCTCTCAGCAATCAAGCAGAGAGGAGCGTTAACAGACAGTTGACGTCTATAAGTAGATTTGCTTATATGTCTTTCGCTGTGCTTAGCAATGTTAAGGCCAATAAGGCTTAAGATGTACGTTTGTTCATGACACTGTGCTGGTAGACAAAATAATTAACTTCTGTACATTTAATCTGATATTGTTTGTGGGTTTTATGCAGTTATGTTCTGTAACTGGATGCACCTTGATGAAGGCCGTGCCAGTCAGATAATAACGTAAAACAGCTGGGTTTGTTTGTTTTGTTTGTTTGTTTGTTTGTTTCAGAGGAAGTGGGGAAAATGGGAGAGATTTGGGTAAAAGGAAAAGATCCTACAAAAATAGACGGGGATGGAGGAAACTGTAGATGAACGTTAAAAAAGATATACTGTAATACTTTTACATAAATGTGGGGTTTAAGCCAGTAATGGGACAGCCTCGTAAAGTGAAAGGCTGATTTGAAAAACAAGGAGGTGAGATTGAAAAAGCTGTGATGAGATTTTAAGCTCTGCAAAATGGCTTCCACACAGAATTATATCACCAGGGCCAAAAAAATCAATAAAAGAAATAAAAATGCAACAAAACTAAAAGTAAAAAGCATCATGATGATGAGTTCATCCTGCACAATAAAGTGGAAGAGTATCTGTTGAGTAAAACAGAGAAATTAGGACAAAGGGGACAGAACGCGAGTGACGGAGGACAGAGAGCGATGCCGGTTAGTAAAGTGGAAAGGCAGAGAGTTTGAGGATCAACTGTGGAGCTTAAAATAGCTCACAGAGCAGTAAAAATGCCTACACTGCTGCGTCCATGATACACTTTATTTGAGCATGAAAAGTGACCCTGAGTTCGTTCATGAAACAGCAGCAGCCTGGCCCACACACTGACCCTGTATTACAGTCATCTTATCACCACAACATGATAAAAACAAATATTGGACACTTTAAAAAGATGCATCTATGATTACATTACCAGGCATTTTCTCTTTGTAACAGGAATAAAAACTTTTAAAAAGGTTGGTGAGCCTTGCAGAGAATAATACAAAATCAATCTGATAAATCCTTTAACCTCACGTGTGCCAGGATTTGGAGAAAAGATAAACCCACCATTGTCATATATGGAACACCCATTGATATATGTTGAATGTGTACGTTTGAAAGACATATTTGCATGTAAGGAAGTGTTCTTCCTTCATTTTGGAAGACCATGTCATCAATGCATTTTCATTATTTCTCTAGAATATACGCACAACATAATGACAGTATATTATTAGTAATGTTATAAGCTGGATAAATGTTGTCTGTGTTTGTGTGTGTTTGTTAGTAGACAAACATCAGTCTCCCATTGTGTTGGGGACAGTAGCATGAGATCAACCAGAGGGTCAGCTGCACATCACATCAACACACGCACACACGCACGCACACACGCACACACACACGCACGCACACACACACACACACACACACACACACACACACACACACACACACACACACACACACACACACACACACACACACACACACACAAATAAACAAACTTGAGACCCCCTGCAGTTTGCTACTAAACAATCAGGTATGACAGGCGAGTCCTTTCTGGTTCCCAGTGGGTCAGAAAAGACAAAAGAACCTCAGGAAGAGGCTTTCATCACCCTCACCGAGGACACAGATCTCTCCCTCTCACACACACGTTTTCTGTGTGCATTTGACATAATTTGCAAAGACAGGATAATCGTGGCGTGTGTTTATCATATCTCTCACAAACTCCTGATTGTTACATCTGTACAGTAGATACAGCAGCAGCTTGTTCCTACATAATACCACTTTCATGCTTTCTTCAAATATTGTCTTATTTTTTTGATTTATAAAAAAAAAAAACCTCTGCAAGAAAAAATGGTCAAAGAAATAAAATATGTATCAAATCTGGATTCCAATGCCTGCCTTTTTTGTGCTCCTTTTTATTTTTAAGATATTTTTGTTATTGATTTCACTTTATGTTGTCCTGTTTTGCCTCTGTTTATTCTACATATATTTTGAATTTGAAAGTATTTAGTTTGTCTGTATTTTACTGTTTGAAATCTGAACATTTCATAATTTATAGCCTCGTAATCTGGCGCCCTCGTGTGGCACATATATGCAATTAAGTGTTATTTTATGTGATTTTAAAGGTGAAATATCCATAAATGTACAAGACAATATAAAACAATCAGCTGTGGCTAAGAAAGTAACTCAATGCATATTTAATTCTGCTATGTTTATTTTGTTGTCTCCTATCCAGATTGCACTGCTGGAAATCTGAACAACTCATAGCTCTGTAATCTGGCGCCCTCGTGTGGCCAATATACACTGTTACATATCATTTCATAAACGCACAAAACAATATAGAAAATGGAAAGAAAAATCAGCTGTGCTTTACAAATCAACTCAATTCTCTTTAATTCTGCTATGTTTATTTTCTGTCAGTCACATGATGGCACTTAATACAGTCTGCATACCTTTTCTCTGCGTTGTTTATTCATTTTATTTAATTTTACTTATTTATTTATTTTTATCCTGCTGTTGCCTCTGTTTCCCTGAATGTATTCTTAAATTTAAACTATGTTATCTTGTTGTTTCCTGTGTAGTGTCTGTATTGCTCTCTTGGAAATCTGAACTTGTTAACTCATAGCCCTGTAATCTGGCGCCCTCATGTGGCCAACATACACAGTTACATGTTATTGCATTATGCTTTTAAAGGGGAAATATCGATAAATGAACAACACAGTATTTAAAAAATGGAAAGAAAAATCGGCTGTGATTAAAAAATCAACTCGATTAATCTTAAATTCTGCTATATTTATCTTCCGTCAGTCGCGTGATGGCGCTGAATTAAAACCAGCCTACCTTTTCTCGGCTTCACGGGATTTCACTCTTCCGGGTTAGTCGTTGAACACGTGACAGTTCATAGGGCACGCGGAGGTCGTGTTGTGATGGCTTTCCTGAGTTTGTTCATGAGAAGGCAGATGCCGCCGGCCGTGGCTCACTTCGCCCGGACAGCGAAGCTTCTCCGGCTCCCCTGCGCCGGAGCCCCGCTGAGGAGGCTGCACGGCTCGCCCCGGCTGCGGCTCGGAGAGCAGGGACCGTGGGGGAAGAGCCGGGCGCCGGAGAACCAGTACCAGCTCACGGACCTCGACAAGGCGGACGCTCTGGTAGGAGCATGTTAGTTCACCAGGGAGTGAGCTTAGCTGTTGAATGTCAAATATTCTCTTGTGCTGTTGAGCCTTTGTATCACAGACACTGTAAATCCATAATAAACGTTTAAACTAGTGTGTTTCTAATGTACTTCTATTTCTGCAGATGCTGAGGAAGTCCCACGAGACAGGTAACCTGACTAACTGGATGCTTAACTGGACTTCAACGTGGATAATGTGTTTGTTGGTTTGGTCCACTGACCGGAAGCGGCTAAGTGTTGACAGTGACGATGCAGCAGCAGGTGCAGCTGTTGTGACGTCATTATTATTGAGCTATTTCCTGATTGACAGGCTTTCAGCCATACCAGTGACAATGTATTTATGTTTATGAGAGAGAACAGACTATCACTTCAGGCAATTTCTATTTACAGCAAGTTTTGGAGAGCTTAAAGTGAGACAAGGAGCTCAAACATTCGTGCATATCACTGCAGAATGCAAATCATGTCACGAGTCATTGCAGGTATAAGCAAGGGAGTGAAAGTGGGTCTTAGACTTTTAATGCATTAAATACTGCTTTACAATCAAACGTACTTGATATTACGGCTCATAGTCCAAAGAACTAAAAGATAAAACACACCCCAAACTTTGCTTGAATCTTCGCTTGGAGATTTTGTCTTAAATACTACATTGAACACGTGTTGCATTTTTTTGGATGTGCACATACTGTAGCTGTTTAAACTAAATGTATACAGTTCTTATTGTCACAGTTTAGTGCTTTTGCATTCTTTGTAATCTCAGGAGATGATGCACTATGTTCTCCTCCATTGGAGGTCGGCTGCCAATTAAACTTTACAAGGAGAAAGCAAGGAACTTTTTACACCTTTTTCTCCAAGATCATCCTGTGAGGAGCTCCTCCACTCCCTCTGCAGTGAACTGTAGAATAAAAGATAAACTGCATACTAAATGAGGGGATTTTGTGTTTGCATGCTAACATGTTTGAGTGTAATTTTGTCACTTTTCCAGTGTGAAGAGTTAATTTACTCAAAACCTGCCTGAATATTAATACGTACTGCAGGATTGAATAGGGACACAGCTTCTTATGTACAAGCCTTAGAATAGTCCAACTGGTTGGATGGAAGGGTGTGAGCAGGCAGTAAGTCGTATGCATGCTGACGGTGGGGCAGATTTCTGCCCAGGCCCTAATATGTTGTCTGTTTCTGTCTGTTTTGCAGGATTCCTTTCGTGGTTCAGGAACGGTCTGCTGGCGACCGGGATCGGAGTCATCGCGTTCGTCCAGAGTGAGGTGGGGCGAGAAGCAGGATACGGTACGGGACCAAACGACCTGCTTTATGTACAGCAGAGCTGCAACTCAGGAGTGTGGCATCGCAGGGTTGCTGTGGTGCTAAACTATTCCAAACTATCGATTCAAGAAAAAAAACAGACTTGGGAGTCAATGAATGTTCATGAAATAATTATTGTTATTTAACGATAGCATCTGCTGCAGTGTACCTCAGCTCTTTCCTCCGAAAAAAAAACCTTGCCATAGATTTTATTTTTGATACAGCAAATGAATAATTTCCCGAGGATTTCTGCAATTGACTAAAATCATCATGAGTAAATAAGGAGCTGAGATCCTTGATATCTAGTTTGTAATGTCATGGTTGCATGAAACCACATCATCAGCTAATTTCTACATTAAGTCATGAGGTTATTATTTATGGTCAGAATAAAAGCATTACTTCCATGATTTACCACTTTATAATGGACACACACACACTTTTCTATTTAATCATTTTCTAGACCAGGGAATGCTCCGTTCTATCTTTGACTTATCTAAACTTATTAAAGGAATATGTAGATCCAACCGGCCTCCAGTCAAGATTTCATACAACAACCCTGTCGATCTGTTTCCCCTCAGCCTTCTTCATCCTTGGAGGAGTGTGCGTGTCGTTTGGCGGTGCCACGTACCTCGGCAGCCTCTTCGCCTTGCGGAGGATGATGCTGCTGTCTGTGCCGGCGCTGCTGCTCCAGAGCGCCGCGGTGGGCAGCGTCGCCCTCTTCTGGCTCTGTGCGGTATCTCTCTACATCGGCCGCCTGGAGGTGGAGATCATCCACGACGGGGAGGAGGACGAGGAGGTGGGAGAGGACGAGGATGAGTGCCGGGAGTGCAGGGAGAGGCGTGAACACCGGGGTTACCGTGGCTCCCACGACAGCAGGCGGCACGACGGCGAGGACAGAGGCAGCAAGGGGACGAACAAGTAGACATCGTGTGTGTGTGTGTGTGTGTGTGTGTGTGTGTGTGTGTGTGTGTGTGTGTGTGTGTGTGTGTGTGTGTGTGTGTGTGTGTGTGTGTGTGTGTGTGTGTGTGTGTGTGTGTGTGTGTGTGTGTGTGTGTGTGTGTGTGTGTGTGTGTGTGTGTGTGTGTGTGTGTCCTACGTTTTGTTATGTAGGCTAAGTGACTATAAAGACAGACTTATTGTTCGCTGTTCTTTTGTTGTAAAGATTATTGTTTAGGTGAGCTTTTGGAAAACTGGTCAGGAAATGCTGAAACTTTGGTCGTCTGACTACATTCACTTCAGGTGGATAAATCAGCCTTTTTTGTAAGATTTCTTATTATCGGAGACATTCAAAGCTGCTCGTTAATCTTATCAATCTGTCTGTTATTGACTCATCACTTGCATCCTCAGGCACACTGCGAAGACTGAACATCACGTCTGTTAATAAACGTTTTCTCTGCACTCGTTTTCAGGCCATTTCATTGGCTTTTCTCAGCCCGGTTTGTCTTGTGCATAATCAACTGTGACTACTTGAACTTTTCTTGAAATAAAACAAACGGGTCACAGGATGCTGTGAGATCTAGAAAGAATAGATGTGTGCATGTTTCAGGTCTGTCCTTTTTTAATGAATGAGGCCTACACCTCGTCTCGTTTTTAAACAGGTTCAAGTTATCCTGTGAACTATTTTGTTTTTCAAGCAATAGCACTTTTGTCTGTTTGTCATTGTAGTCGCTCGACCTTCAGAAACAAAGTCATTTTTCCACATTTGTTTCTGTGGATATTTATTTGGCAATGAAAAGCACCCAAATATAAGCCTCAACTATTTGACCTTTTCACCCCCGTCTGGTGATCATGCTGTTTTAATGGAGGTACATGATGGGGAGTTTGTGTGCAGACATTGGGTTCACTATTGTTTACTTTTGCTTCTCTACTGTACATAGAGTAATAAAGTCCAAAAAGACCTGTGCTGACGAGAGTCAAAACGGCGTGTGCTTCATTTGCTTCACATTTAAATCAACCTGATTCATGACCCCTCAAGGTCACCAGCTAGATCGGAGGGTTATGAGACAATAAGCAGGATGATGTAGTGCTGCTCCACACAATAATGTAATAATTGTGTCGCAAGTCGACATTTTGAAGTGAAATGTGGATAAAAAGTCATTTAAATAGCCTTGTATTTTTTCCAATATAATCAATTCCAAATGAGTCAGAATTAAAATCACTAAGGTGCAACCTGAATGATGAACTGATCTTAATTAAGTTTATGCTTACATTGTCCAACAACTTGTGTGTGATGTAATGAACACACACTTCGGTGCCATGTAGTATTCCTGCTTGGCTCCTTGATCTCTTGCATATAATAAAGCTGCCGTTTACAGCGTAATGTGTGTGTTGATGCATGATGGGGAGTCATCAGCTTACTTGCATTCATTAAAGCCTTAATGTTGTTGGTACTTTTATGTCATCGTCATCGTTTCAATTAATTATTGCTCTCATCTACGCTCAATAGAAAACAGGATTTTCTATTTAAATTTCAGATTTTGAGTTAATTTAAGCGCATTTATTAAAAAAGGGAAAAATTAAATATCACTCAGTATTCCGACCCTTCACTGAGTACTTAGTCGAAGCACTTTAGGCAGCGATTACATCCTCGAGTCTTCTTGGGCCTGACGTGGCGAGCGGTGCATACCTGGAGCAGGAGGTCCTCCTCTCTGCAGGTCTGCAGGTCTTCAGGTCCGATGTGGACCGATGATGACGGCCCAGCAGGTTCAGGTCTGGACTCAGTCTGAACCAACCGAGTTGTCTGTACACCACTCATCGTCTTGGCTGTATGCTCACGGTCACATGCACACATTTGATTCGGGATTTCTAAAAGGAAATTGTGCACTGGCAGGCGAACGTGACTTTTATAATAATCAATATTCAGATTTTTTGCTTACCCGATTGTCCTCATTTCTACTTACACAAACATTTAGTGTCTCCTGCACGCTGTTTTATAAATGAGACCCCCAGGTTGTTCCAAACTTCTTCCATGTAGGAATTATGGAGGCCACGGTGTTCTTGGGAACCTTCAATGCAGCAGAAACGTCTTGGCAGCCTTCTCCACGATGATCTATGCCTCGGCAGTCCCGTCTCTCAGCTCTGCAGGCCGCTCCTTAGACCTCATGGCTTGGTTTTTCCCTCCGATATGCGTTGTCAGCTGTGAGACCTTTTATAGACAGGTGTGTGCCTTTCCATTCAATCATTTCCTGTCCAATCAATGGAATTTACCGCAGGTGGACTTCAATCGATCAAGGTGTAGAAACACGAGAAGAACGGGAGGCACCTGAGCTGCAGGGTCTGAATGCTTTAATGTCATTCTTTCTTATATATTTTTTGTTTATTAAGTTAATAAAAAAAGTTATAATTAGTGAATTAGTAACTGGGCACATAAACAAGATGTGAAAGCATTCATTCAGTTAACACACACTCCCCAATGAAATACCTTCTATGCTCTCATCAAAACGAACACATCTATCAGATCTCTAAAATAAACAAATACTTATGTTCAATTGCAACAATTTATCAGCAGATACAGACTTGTAGGTCAAGAAGTTGTCATACTTCTGGGATTATGAAAAAAAAGGCCCAATTAAATTAGTAAATGCTGTCAAAGTCGCCTTATAGTAGAGTCAAAAGATGTACACACACACACACACACACCTACATGCTGCACATGCCTAATTTTTATAATGAGCTGCTTATCTGTGAGCATGTATGCCTTTATGAACTGAGCTGATCAGCATGTGGTTGGTGTGTGTGTGTGTGTGTGTGTGTGTGTGTGTGTGTGTGTGTGTGTGTGTGTGTGTTAGTGATGGGGGTGCTTGGTCTGTGATAACTATCACTGACTGGGTTAGGGCGAAGGTCTGTGATATCTCGCGGCCATCGACACACAGTGTTGCTGTTGAGACTCACCTCAGAGTCACCCTCTCTTCCTCTCCTCCCGCCTCTCCTCCCGCCTCTCCTCCCGCCTCTCCTTCGCTGATTCCCAGGGCGTTTCAATGCAGCTGTGTTTCACATGCAGGGTGTGTCTAGATGGCTGCTGCAGTGTGACCAGCACCCCTACCTCCTCCCCTCGAGCCCCTCTCCTCCCTACTCCACTCTCTCCCTCAGATCCTCTTCTACCCTTTCGCCCTCGAGTCCTTTTCTCTTTCTGGACTCCTCCTCACGTTCACCTCTCCTCCCCTCCCTCCTCTCCTCGTCTCTCTCTCCTCATCTCACTGCACAGGTCTGCTTGGCATGCAGGAGGCTCCTGAGGCCTGGCGCGTCTAAAGGGCAGGGCGCCCAGAGGCAGGAGACGCGCCCTCACTGACAAACACCATCCACCCCAGACCCCGAGCAGCTGCAGACGCCACAACACCAGCCAGCGCTCCGAGTCCAGGTCGGACCTCATACATCTCTAAGTCAGAGCTGCATCTCCACAACCACAAAGTAGTCCCACAACCTCGGCTTATTTTGAGAGCAGATTACTCATCTGCTCTCAGGTGTTAAATGCCACACATACGGATCAAAGCATCTGCCTTGAGAAGAGCATTAAGTATGGATTGGCCTTCTCGCGGCTGCGAGGGGGAAAGAGGAGATTGTTGGGAAACATTGACCAAAAAAAAAAAGAAACAGGCGAGGTAGCAAAGGAAAGCATGGGGAAGAGGGAGAGCTGTGGAGGTGTGGTAAGTCAGGTGAAAGCTGTCTCGGTGTCTCCCGCCATCCCTCACTGTTATTCCTTCCCATATTTTTACTCTTTCAAATGCATTTACATGTGCTAAGGTATTTCCCCCGGGAGCACGCCTCCCATTCAGGGGGTAAGATAAGCCATCAAAGTCAGTGACAGAGAGGGCATATGGGTGACTCAATGACAGGCTGAGTGGAAGACAGTCAGGAGAGCTGCCACGACACACACGCACACACACACACACACACACACACACACACACACACACACACACACACACACACACAAATGCACATTGACACAAACAGTACACTGTACAAAGCGCACCTTTTCCTCGGCTATATGAAGACTAGAACGCCGCAGAAGAGGAGACATAAAGACAAAACCAGAGGTTGTTGTGCAGCTGCACACACACTTATACAGTACATACGCTTTTTGCACGTACAATGGCATTTTCTCCCCAACAACTGCTCTTGTTTAGTATGCGCTTCCTTTGGTCTTGAGGAGGAATGATCCTCACTCTAATGAACTAGGGCCTGCCACTTGAATGTAAAACAGGATTTAACCCGTCTTCAATGTCAGAGCCCCTCCCTGGGGCTGCTTCAGACAACACACACACACACACACACACACACTCGCAAATTCATGGAGCTGCACACGCACACACACAAGCAAACCACCAATGTACACACACACACACACACACACACAGGGTGCGTGCCTGCATATAGTCTCTTATAAGTGAAACGCTCTGTGCTTTTTTTCATTTCAGACAAATATAAGTCTTAGATGGAACAGACTCGACGTCCGGCTTCATGCCACAGTCTCATCTCACATCTCTCCTGCTACACATTTGACTGTTTAAAAAAAAAGTCACTATTATTGTGTGTTTTATTGTGGTTTGTCGACTCATGTCGGGATATGAAGGATCGCACATCTGCTTTGTTGAGGACACAAAACTCCCCGCAGTTTTTTTCTTTTATCTTTTATATTTATTCCATCCCGGTTTTGTGTTTGTTATTTCAGTCTTAACCGTGAAAGGCTGTAAATATATGTCCATGACATGCCGTCAAAGAATGAAATATTGATGGTTTGTGAATGAGATGCATGTTAACAGCCGACATTAACAACTGCATGCAAATGTCGTGTAGAACACCTCGTTTATCCACATGATCTGAAATATGAAAGCTTAATTAACCGTCCCGCCATTTCACGTTAACTGCAGAGTTTATGTGCCGCACACGAGCAAGAAAGAAACAACGAAGCGTTGAGTTGTGCTCCTCTACTGGAATATTTTTTATTGTTATTGTCATCTGTATCACTGTTTTTCTTTTTACATTTGTTCATTTTATCTGATGAGTGGGTGGAGTATTCACAAAGATGGGAGGATAACGTTAGATTCACAGTGATGGGCAAGGGGTTAGCTATTTAATAAAAAAAAACACACACACATGTACAAACAAACACACACACACGCAATCATACACACGTTATACCATTGAACACCCGGCAATATGCGCGCTCACACATGACAGCTACAGTATGGGTGCGTAGTGCACGTCGGATCGGCTGGAAATGCTTCTTTCTTTTTTGCTGTCAGACGCCAGAGATTACACATAAACTCAGAATCAGACAGTCGGCTATAATCTCAACTTGAAAGCAAAACAAAAATAACTTACATAGGGTGTCTGGCATTACGGCATCAGTTTGAAGATCAGTCTGAAGGACTTTATTCCAAAGTGCTAGAACGCTATCCGAGTATTTATGCCACCAATTATTGTATTATTGTCAGGAATATGTTTTTTTCCTGTATTGATTCCAACATTTTGTCAAAAAATGCCACATTTTCAAATGTTGAATATCACATTTTGGAATTTTTTTAATTGTTTGAGTATCTTTTAGACAAACAGAATTGTTTGAGACTCAAATGAAGAGTTCAAATGTATTAATTTAAAAAGCTGTTATTTCAATTCTTATTTTTCATTAGAGTCTTTTCTATTTGTGTCTTTTTTCGGTCCTGAGTGGAATTTCAATCATTCAGTGAGAAACTGAAATTTAAAGTGTTTTAGATTTCCACTTTTGAGTTCAAAACTTAACAGTTGACTGAATTGAACTGAAACAATATCAAAATAATTCTGGTTATTTTTTATTGACCTCCAATGGTCCTCTTTTAATGACCACATGTGGTCTGTTTATTTATCTGCATTTTAACTGACCCCCTCCATTACATTATGGTCAGGATATGATATTTGTTCTGTTAACAGGATCACACAGTGAGTGTTAAGTGATGAAGTGCTTTGAGTTCACAACAGAACAAATTTCACTAAGTGCTCGGAAAGACGCAGAGGCTTAAATGATAATAAACACTTGTGTCCAGCACTACTTTCCCCTCCTAAAATCATTTTCAGAAATATATTTATCTTTTAGAGAATAATAATAAAAAAAAAGGTATTTGGGTGTTTTTGTACATCCAATAAATGTCTTATTTTGTCTTTCAAGACACAATTTTCACAGCACCCTTGCATCTTTTTTATTTAGTGAAAAAAAATCAATGCAAACCTTAAAAAAAAGAAAAGGTATATGGCTTTCATACACACACACCCGCAGCATCATACAGAATATACTATAATTAATACTCAGTTAAACGAATGACCTTCCTATGATCAAACAACAGAAATAGCGTCCTGTCTGCATTGCATTTTTTCCCTTATATATAATGGAATGTCTGGGACGACATTATTCATATTTTTGTCCCAACAGTGTGCTTTAAGTATGGCTGACTGATGAGTACTTTTTTTATTTTTTATCATTATCATTTTGAATCTCAATACAAAAACACCAGAGGGCTTTCTCCGTCTATTTTAAGGGAAAACCATTAATCAAATTCACCGCCGGATTCCAGTTGTAAGAGATGATTTGTATGATACTGCAATAATAAAAATGTAGTCCCTTTCATTCCTACAGACACGTGTCCATCTCTTTCTACTGGCTTTAGGGTTAATTGGGTTAATTGGAGTGACGGTGAGGAAGATGTGAGCTGAGGGTCTTTATGGTTTTGTCTCTATATACAATATGGCTTCTCTGAGTGGAAGAGACACAGAAATCAACACAGTTGTCTGGAGAAAGACACAGAGCAGAGTTCATTATTGTTGTAGAGACGGAAAGTCTTGAGGGACAACCAGTCAAAAGTTTCCATGTCCCGTTTTCTTTGAGAGTCACTGTCACTCGTCCACAATGGGCAGACGCAATAATTCCCTATGGCAGCGACTTGTCACATATTTTAAATTGCAGTTATTCAACTCATTGTCCAATTAGTAATGTCCTTAGAGGCTTAATGTCCTACCACTCCTGTCCCTCCTGCCCTTTTCAATGTCTCTCTTTCTGGTCTGTCACTCTGCTCCGTCTTTTTATTTTTATCTTCTCCTCTCACCTCCTCCCTCCTCAGTCTCAGTCCTCCTCGGAGCCTGCAGCCCCCCTCAGTCCGTTCATACAGAAGGGCAGGCCGGAGGAGAAAGGGTTGTCAGACGGGGAGAAACCGCTGAAGGGTGGCAAGCCGGCCAACCGCTGTAGGTGGGGGAAGAAGGCTGGCGGCGGTCCCTTGTGGTGGTCCGAGCGTAGCTGCAGGCCATCGCTGTGATCCATGCCGTGGTGGTGGGAGGGGGGCAGCTCAGGTGGAGCGTAGCGGATAGTGCTGGGAGCGTAGAGGCTCTGAGGGCCCTGTGGGCCGAGGGCAAGGGGGTGGAAGAGGACCCGCCCCGCTGCGCCGCCTGCAGCCAGTCTCTGGAGCAGCTCAAAGTCAGGAGCTCCACCTGCACCACCACTGCTCCGACTGACCACCCCCGACACCACCCTGTCCTCGCGGGGCAGCGGGGAGGACACGGACATGGCGGGGGACAGAGCCGGGGACGGGGGAGTGAACAACCCTTTCGGGGCCACCTCGCTGCTGGAAGAAGAGTCAGGGATCGGGGTGGTGGGGCTGTCGCCGTTGAGGCTGCTGGAGGGTGTGTGTGCATGCGAGGGTTGGGTGGTGTGTGCGTGGGAGGTGGAGGTCTGTGTGTGTGACCCCCAACGCCCCCCGGTAGTCAGGCCTTCATGTTCAGTCTTGATGCTGGGGCTGCCAGGTAGGGGAGGCGGGGCCACCACACTCTTCAGCTGCTGGATCACAGCCCGGCCGTTGTGCACCCGGCCCCCCCTCTCCCCTCGAGTGGGGGTGTCTCCTCCCCTACTCTGTTTACCTCCTCCGCCCTCTTCCTGTTTCAGTCTGTCGCTGTTTGGCCCCTGGTCCCATTCTGTCTCTTCCTCCTCCTCCCCCTCGCTTTCGCTCGCCAGGTCAGAGGAGGCCGATACGCTCTCCTCGGCCTGACGGAGCTCCTCCAGTCTGCGGCGTGTTTCGGGAGGAGCGCCCTCGGGGTCCGACCTCAGCAGGCGCTTCCTCCTGTCCTCTGATTGGATGGCGGCGGCGGTAAATTTCTCCCTGCCTTTAGTGTCGGGGTCGCTCTTCCCCACTGAGCTCTTCACTGGCTGCGAGCCTGAGGAGGAAAGGAGGGATTTTAGGATGAAAAAAGAGGTGTTTATGTGTGTCGGCGGGCTTCATGGGAAGATACCAGTGAGTGTGTGGGGTCCTACCTCGGGCCTGTGGGGAGCCGTCGGTGGAGGGCGAGCTGACTCGAAGTCGCTCTGCTCTTACATTCTCTGGTAGCTGCAGTATATCCAGGGGAGTGTCGGCCAACTCTGTCCGACTGGACGGATGATGGATTGATGGATGAGAAAATGGAAAAGGAGGAGGGAGGGAGAAAAGGTGGACATATAGACAAATGATCATCAAGCACTTAAAAGCCACTCACAGCTTTAAAAAACACTAGCGCTGTGCTGATTTGAGTGAATACTTGGCGATGGAAACAACATATAATCAGCCTCAATAACAACCTAAAAAAAATAACCAAACTGCCCCTTCTAACCTCCACCTAACACATCCACCCAATACTCAGAACAACAGCCCGTATCACACATACACAACCACGTCCACGCACACAGACCCCGCCCTTCAAGACACACACACACACACAGTAACACACACACGAGGCCCACTCTGCAGCCCACCTATACACAGTTAAGCTCCGACAAGGAGGGGGCTGTTGGAGAAGTTAATGAGCTCTTGTAATTACAGCACTAATTAACTAAAACACCATTCAGCCCCAAAATTCTGACATCCATTTGTTGTAATTATATAGCTTCAGTCCAATTAGCATTGAAATCCAGCCTACTCCTCTTGTTGTTGTCTGACTGCTCTGCCATTGTGCCATTCATTATGTATGTGTGTGTGCGTAGAGTGTGTGCATGCATCTTCTTGCGGGCGGATTTGCATTAGCGTTTGTGTGAATACCCGTGTGCGTATACAAGAGGGAAATAAGAGGAGAGCATATTTTGTCAAGGTGACTGCAGTGGTTGTGGAGTGAATAAATAAAGCCTTAAACTAAAGTTATACTACATTTAAAGGGTCATTTGAAATTAAACAGAAACAAAAAGGTGCAGAGTCTTGAATTGTCTTTAATCAAAGCCTTCGTATAAGATGCCAATTCAGTGGAGCGATGGCATTAAATAGTGAGTAAGAAGTGCTGCATTGGTATTTACAGATAGCAGAACAGCATTACAGACTGCAAGAGTAATGACTTTTACTTAAAATAATTTTAAACTCTACAAAAGATGAATTAATACAAAACTGACAGCAAATTAAAGTGATCATTATAACGTTATGCACTGAACAAAACAAACTAAAATCTATAAATTATAAAATAACTGTCGTTACTTTTTTGTTTTCATGAATAGTTGTATAAAACTGTCTAATAAGGGTTAATGTTCTTTGCTTTAATGTCATCATTTGGAGTATATCCTCAGTGTTCTCACATGTCAGATCGAGTGAAACTCCTCCAATAATCCGTCTGCATTTCATCATCTATGCCTTCAAAGGATTTCTTCACACAGTTTGCGTGCCTGCATGCATACACTCGGCTCATATCTGCAGTCGTGGAGCGCGGGTCGTGGTTGTACTGACCTCAGGACGTAGTTGACCCAGATGACGTTGCGTTCATGGGGGGCTTTGTGGTTGATGGAGACGGTGGCGCTGGACTGGATCCACAGGTAGCCTCCTCTCCTCTGGAGCCAGCGGTAGTAATTGGTCACCACCTGGCCTTTCCTCAGCACTGACAGGAAGATGGGCGGAGGAAGGAAAGGATGCATAACAGGACACGGGAGAGGAGAAGGATAGAGAAGAAGACCGTTATTGGTTCAGCAGTTCACGATGATGGCAGCAGAGGGCGCCTATCACATCAGGACAGAATGAGCCTTCAACAGGCTCTCCCTCCCAAGTTCAGATTCTGTTTGCAATAAGGAGATGAATGACAGGGACTACATATGGAAGTGACTCACAGTCCTCGTGGCTCTGCCGGAGATTTTCCAGGTCTTCTGCATGGATGAAGTGGTAACAGGTGTGTCCCACCACCTCAGCTGGAGTCAGATCCATGTACTCTGTGATCCTGCAAAAGAAATGCAAGAAAAATACACTTATTTGGTATTTATTCCACGTTCATACGGCTAAACTTGAACACACGGACAGAACCTTACCTGTTCTCACAATATGTGACCTGTAGGTCCATGTTCACCCTGAAGACGAACATCTGGCTCTCCATGCGGACCTCGTTGAGTGTGGAGGGCGGGAGGGTGTGTGCCAGTGCAACTAAGCCCAAAGGCCGGCGCACGGGGCGCGTGGGGCCCGGCACGAGTGCAGGGCGGCAGCGGATTCGTCCTGTCACATGGATTACCTGAACCACATGAAGACATCAGTGTGAACTCCTTTCACACAAGGACGTGTTTGGATTTAACCAGGATGTAAAAAAAACTGAGCAGACAGACAGAATGCAGCAGCGCTAGTATTACAGCAGTGAGTACAGCGGTCCAGTGTGAAATAAGGTCACAACAATAAAACACACCGACAATGGCCAACGTACGTACCTTGTATCCAGAAGACTTGACGTGCAGGCCTCTTTTGGTGAGCGTGGACTTCATGCGGATGAAGTAGCCGCGTTCGACAGGCTCTTCAGCAGAAGAATGAGGACTAGATGGAGCTGTGGAGGACCACATAACACGATAAAACATCCCTCCGTTCTCCAGCATTCGTCATAATCTGTATCAGTTTTCTCTCTATAAACTGACAGTATAAAAAGTACCGGGTTCAGGTGTACCAGCCAGGGAGGAGGCGGACGCTGAGCTGGAGGCACTCTCGGGGCCCGTGTGGCAGCCGGCCTCGGCCCTGAGATGTGGTCTGATTCCCAGCCGCTCCGCCATCTCGACGTGGTCCGCCGGGTGGATGTAGTCGAACACGCTGCTGCCGGTCAGCTCCACCTGAAGAGAAGCAGGTACGTCGATCAAAAACTGATGCTTAGAGCACAAATGTTTGCACATGAGCACACACACACACACACACACACACACACACACACACACAGACAGAGGAAAAAATCAATATACGTTATGACAGGAAAATGAAAGCACTGCTCTGGGTTACAACTCAACAAGGAGTGTAGCGGTTGTAAGACATTCCCCCCCACACACACACGCACACACACATTTAAGTCCAGTCTCAGAGGACCAAGTGACTACAGTATTACACAAATAAAACCAGGGGAGATAAAAATCAATTGTATTTGCTGATTAAAAACAGGTGAACTCCAAGTATCTCCAAAGGTCACATTACTATTCTTCTTATTCCCCGTGTCCCTCCCTGCTGCTTCATTCAGTTACAGTCTATCCCGGCAGGCGTAAAGAGCAGCGCTCATACAGCTCTATATGATCCTATCATCATAATGCATCATAGTCGCATCTCTAATCATTTAAACGTAATAACGCCGCTGCTCTTGCATGGCATCCATAAAAGCAGCACAATCGGAGCAGGTGTGATTCCATCTGAAGCTGTATAAATGACTGTGTGTGTGTGTGTGTGTGTGTGTGTGTGTGTGTGAGAGAGAGAGAGAAATGAAGAGAGTGTGCATGCTTACACACATGCATGCAGCGTCTATTACATCTGTGATTGTGTGTGCGTCTGTGCATGTGCGTGCCAATACCATTCCATCTGATAAAGCCGTGGCTGCAGCAGCCTCACACCCTTGTCTGTAGGACACAGCCATTTATTACCGGATTAGAGCCATTTACTGCAGGCTTTATGGGAGCTTCAGCAGGCCCTCAAGGACATCACAGCCGGGGAGAGGAAGGAGCGGGAACAGGGAAGGTGGGAGCAAAGGAATGAGGTGGACGATGGGTGAACGGAGAGGGGTAAAGATGGAGCAAACCCCGCCGAGTAAGAGGGAGGGAGAGGGGTTCTCAGCCCCAGACATGCAGAGCTTAATCTCTTCAGGGATGTCCTGCTTTTTGGGGAAGTCTTCTACCAAACATAATTAAATACTAGATTTTAGAGGCACTATTAAGAGTCATTTCCTTACGTCCTGAAAATAATTTGTAATCACAGACTTTGAAGATACTGACTGACATTTACGACACGGAGTGTACAACATGAAAAAAAGCTTCCAGGCATCTTAACCCCAACGACACTAGACGCCTTCATGTTTTTAAAAGCCTCGATTCAAATACTGAACACAAAGGGTGTGATTCTTCCTCCCTGTGTTTATTATTCAGTTATCTCTTGTTATATATATATATATATATATATATATATATATATATATATATATATATGCTGAATGTATGTTAAAAAATGTATGAAACTCTCTTCTCTTCCTGTCAAACCAAAAGAAATGTTGATGACTTATCTTGAACTCTGCGTTACAGAAATGTATCAAGGAAAGTGTGTGATTTGGAGTTACTCATATAAAAAAACACTTGACTGGCATTAGTTGCCACGGTGATGAAGAGAGGCTCCGTTAGTAGCAAATGACAAAAACATTGGGCAAATGTTTCACTTGTTACATGACAGAAGAAAAATCGAAATGATAGCAAAAAGTGATAACATAGGTATAAACATATTATCTAATTATCAATAACCAACAATTATGATCATATGTATAAAACATTATTATAGACACTCTGATTGCCATCATATATTGTTTGGTTTTTCCCTGCTGTTTGCTGACCAGCAGGTGATGGTTGATTTGAGTTGATTCCTGCCTCTACACACTTGCCTAAGGAAGGTCTTTTAGACTGAAACATTGCCTTGAAAAGAGTAAAAAGAAAAAGAAATAAACTATTTATCTGTAATGTAACATTCTGGAGACCTCTGGTGTGCCCTGCAGTTAAGTTGTTTTTTTGTCTTGAGTATCTGGATGTGCGCACACTTGGCCCCTGTTCCACAATGTTTGAGGCCCTAAAAATAAATATCCTGTGTATTAAAGGGGTTACACGGAAAGCTTCACCCTGAATCCATTTCTTCCATCTCATCCCTCTTCTCTTCATTATGCAGATATAACGTCAGCAGTGTAATTACTAGGTGCTGGAATTTTCTGCTGCATTCCTTTTGATTCTGACATCAAAACGGACTCGTTCATTAATTAAAAAATATATGTAAAAAAATCCAATAGAAATGTTTGCATCTACGTATTAAGAGGCTGGGTATCTGACAAGTAAGTGGACTGGGGTTTAGTTTGTAAAACACTAGATGAACATGGACTTTTATTCCTGATTATATCGAGATCCGTGTGTCTGTGGTCAAGGGGTTTGTGTTTTATGAATAGCGATTGCTCTGCAAAACGAATTTGTGTTGTTTTTTTTAAAAATAAGGTCTACATTTACCTCAAAACACTGCACCAGCCATCTGAAAGAGACACAATCCCCTGGCCCTGTGGTATTGAAAAACAAGGTAGAGAGACAAACAGGTCCTTATGGGCTTTACCGGGTTTAAGACCTATCCGAATAATATCACTCCATCACAGGCAGGAGGGAGGGATTGAAAAAAGATCAGACAGAAATGAGAAGATGAGAAAGAGACGGAGCGATTGAGAGGATGAGTCAGGCTCAGACATAAAAACAGGTATAGAATGTGGCGCCAAGCCAAGACGTGAGGAGAGACCGAGATCATTCAAATCTCTCTGAGTGTGCGTGTGCACGTCTCTGTGCGTGTGCACGTGTCCGTGCGTGTGCACGTGTCCGTGCGTGTGCGAGCACATGGTGAAACTCTGTTTCCCTGCGTATGTGACTAGACTGTCTGTTTTTGTGTCTCCACTCGTCATTGTGTGTCATTGTTTGTGTGAGCAGTTGTCTGTCAGCGCACCTGCGTGAGCCTGTGTGTGTGTGTGTGTGTGTGTGTGTGTGTGTGTGTGTGTGTGTGTGTGCAGACATGCACGTGCATGTATGTATGGCAGTGGTGGTGGGGATGGGGGGGGGGGGGGGCAGCAAGCAGGGGAAGGAGAGACATGATATAAATAATAGCAGGGGGCTTTAATATGTATGAGGCATCCGGGCAGTGGTCCACAACACACTCTCAGCCCTCAGCCCTCGCTGACTGATGGGAGAGAGGGAGGGAGGGTTGGAGAGGGGGGGAGGAGGGGGAGCGGGGGCTGCATACTAACCATTCCCAGATCAATTCTCTCCTCCCTTAATCCACCATCCTTCCTCCCTTCTCTTTACCCCATTTATCCCTTTTCTTTCTCCTCCCAGCCCCTTCTCTTACTTTCCTTTCCACACCCCCCCCTCCAATTCTTCATCTTCTCCAGCCTTTGTCTCCTCTTCTTCAACTCCATCTATCCATGTCTTTCCTCCTCCTCTCCCCCCCCCCCCCCCCCCCCTCCTCTCTCCTGCTTTGTGGCATTCCCAGGTTTCATCCCTGTGGTTCCGGCCTGGAGACCCAGTGAGGAGAAAAATGATACCTGCCAGCACCGGGGGAGCGGGCGGCAGGCTGTGCCCTTGGTCAAGGTGCCTGACCTGGGCTAAGCCGGCTAAGCAACCCCCCTGTCAGGGGAGAAGCCCAGGGTGTAAGCCAGGGCAGAGGGGTCAGACAGGGGGGACAGTAGACGGCAGGGCAGGGGTGGTCCACAGGGGCGACATGCCCTCTAAAACAAACCACCAGTTACACTTTTTCACTCAGAACATCATTTGTTTGTCTGTCCTTCCTCTCTCCCCCGTGACTCGCCAACAAAGTGTTTTTGTCCTCCCCCCCCCCCCCCCCCCATCTCTCTTTTTACGTGTCGCGTGTCCATAAACACACTATCCTGCCTCTCCTGTAACCCCCTAACTCATCTCCTCAACTCCTATCTGTCTCTCTCTCATCATAAACCCCCTCCATCCCCGCCCGCACTCATCTTTCTCAGGAAGGTAAACGCAGCGTTGTATGTTCAAGGTTTTGAACGTAATCTTCGATCATAAATAATTTCATTAGAATGCTGATGGCTCAGGCCCTGTTTGAGGAGATGTGATGGGTTAGGCCATCTGCTCAGCTGATAAGAATAGCTCTGTTTTATTAGCATCTCCACCAAAGCCTCACTGTCTTGTTTACCTAGGCAATCCCAAGGCGAATTTCATTCCTTCTGCACATTTAAACTCTATTTACACACTCAGACACTCTCTCTCCTCTTTACCAGTGTCTCCCACCTCCACTCCTTTTGTTTTTTTCTTGTAATTGTATGTCTGGTTCTCTATGTTCTCTCTCTATCTTTCCACAAGCAGCATATGCACGCGGCCGCCGAAGCTGACGCGCCTCTCTTCAAAAACGTGAGTGCAAAAACTGTGATTAGTCAGCTTGTGTTTCCTCCCCCGCCTCCCCCCGACACTCCCGGCTGTGTCGGTACACCGTGACATCACTGTTGGGTGCACCAGAGCACATGTCCACCCCCAACCACACTCTTAAGTTACCCTTTTAACAAACCTCCAACTTAAAGGAAATGAAGGAACATGCTAAAACAATTAACGGTGATGTTGGACGTGTTCAGAGATTAAACCTGAAACTTTCTCACAGCGATGTCTGCTCGGTATTATCTCGAATGAAAGAATGTTAAAACAGTGACTGCACGTATTTAATATTTCTAGTAGCTGCCTAATCAGTCATGAGACAGACCTTCCCCTCGTTGCTCTATATAATAGCAAACACACTTACAGTTGGAAATAGCACTTAAAAAACAAAGCATTATGGCCTGTTGCGAGGGGCATCAATGGGTGAAAGTCAACACTCAACTTAAAATCAAACCTAAATAAGGCGTCGATGGCGGGACTCTAGTTAAAAAATGTATTTAAGTTCAGCTGAAAATCGAGTGAGTATTCAGTTGGTCATTGTTGTCACATAATGTCTGTGTGGTGACCTGGTATGTCTCTCTGCCATGGTGCAGGAAGGAAGTATTACCCATAACATGCTCACTCATTTCATACTGAAATTGTTGTAACTACCAGATAATGGCTCAGCTTGACTTTCCCTATGCATTTCCACTCAGAGCTGAGGATTCTCTATCTAACAGCGTGGAAGAAATAAGTCACCAAAGAGTCTTTCAAATGGACATATAGCCTGGGAGTATTATAATAAGAAGACAGAGTAGGAAAAAAACATCCAAACGTTTCCCTTAATGTCACCAAAGGGCAGACCTTCAATCACGGCAAATTCCCACATTTAAAAAAAAAAACAGTTACTTCTGTTATTGTAGCACTAACTTCCTGCTTTCTCACTCCCTCTCATGCTGAGCCCATTCTTCTTACTTCCAAACATCTCTCTCTTATCACACCTCTCCTCCTTTCCTCCCCCTCTCTCTCTCTCCGGCTGTCTCTATCTATCTTCCCATCCCCCTTGGTGTTTTTCCCCCTCCCTACAATCAATGTGGCTTTTAAGATGCCTATCGATTTGTTCCCCTAGACAGGCCCAGCGCGCTGGGGCGACACTTTGATTGCTGGGCCAGTAATTACTGTTATTATTTATGCATCTGGGCAAAATGGCAGGACTTAACATTCACAGTACAAGAGGCCACAGGCAATCAACAGAGGTGGAGCACCTGGAGAGGGAGACGGGGCGGTAGAGAGAGGTAGACAGAAAGTAGCATTGCCCCCGTGAGAGTTGCACTCCAGAGATGAGCACGAAGAGTGCAGTCAAAGATATTCACACACACACACACACACACACACTCACACACACACACACTCTTGGGAGGGGATATGAAAGCATAAGCAGAAGATAGGCACATGTGTGCAAATGTACTTTGTATACAAAGGATTATACGAGTGTGTGTGTGTGTGTGTGTGTGTGTGTGTGTGTGTGTGTGTGTGTGTGTGTGTGTGTGTGTGTGTGTGTATGTGTGTGTGTGTGTGAGTGTGTGTGTGTGTGTATGCATGTGTGTGTGTGTACAATAAGGTCGTCTTACCTGTGAGAGTCCCAGGTAGATAGAAACCGTCTCTGAGATGTAGAGGAAACGTCCCTCCTGACTGACCACGAACACAAAGCCATCCAGAGACTTTGCAGGTAAAAAAAACCACACATCACCCCACCAAAACACACACACACACACACACACACACACACACACACACACACACAAAGGCAAACAGAAACAAGACAGACAAATTAGAGCAATTAGTGTGTATCGAACAAATTACAATGAGCTAGGGAACAAACAACCCGTCACCCCACGGCCTCTTCTCTCACTTCACAAGCACACACTCACACATACACAACCATATACATGTGCACATACACACACACACACACACACAAATGTGAACAGACATGAAACAACTCCCATAGATGCAAGCTGCAGCTACACACAACAGCTGTCAACAAGGCCTGCATAACTAAACACACAGAAAGCAGCACAGAGACAAAAATGCCACATGCGTGTACGCACACACACACACACACACACACACACAAACAAATAGACCAAAGAGACATGAGAAACTGAGCTTATAGACCAGAGCTGTTTTTATACACACATAGGGTGTAAGCCAGGGCAGAGGGGTTTAAACACACACACACATGATGTAAACACACGCCCAGACAGTGGTTCAGACGCAGACACAGATAGAACCAGAGTCATTATAGCCTGCAGTGATTCTAATGAGAAGTGAAAGGTATACAGCCAGGCCATTAGAGAGGACTGCTTCAGAGAATAATATTAATCGTCATAACAAGCATCCAGGAGTGAGCCAACACAGCCTCTCACACACACACACACACACACACACACACACAGACCAGGGCCACTTTGCTCTAGAAGAATGATTGCTATTTTGGCGGCCCAGTGCTTAAAGTGGCAGCGGTAATTTATGCAACTGACACATCCAGTATGCAAATGTGTGGCCGGGGTGTGGGGCGTCGTGTGTCGCGGCGAGGAGAAACCAGCCGCCTGAATGTCGGAGAACTAAAGTGCAATTATCAGGCTATTACGGTGGGAGGACGGCTGGGAGGAAAGAATCATACAGTTTTTCTGGAGCGTTAATTTGATTTCTATCAGCGCCATTCCCTAAGCCTCCCTTCCTCTTTAAAATGCCAGAGGAGAGCAGACATATGTAATGCTTCTTTGTTTTACCACCGCCATCTCACTTCTCAGCATCTAATCTATTTGTCTCCTTCTAACTGTTCCCATCTCTACCTGTTTTCTGCCTGGCAAATGTATTTGTATAGAGCCGCTCAACAACAAGGCAATTCAAAGTGCTTTACATACAGATTCAAGTTTTTCCTTAAGCCCTCCGTGCTCTGGTTGCTCTCTCAACCATCTCTCCCCTCCCTCAGCCTCCTAACCTGCAGTGTAACCTCCTTCACCCTTCCTCTGAGTCTTTGTCTCTACATCCTGCATTTCGTCATCCCTGCAGCCCTCCTGCCCCAGAATCCCCCTCAGGCTCCATTCATCTGTCTGTGCAAAGGGAAGGCATTCTTTGGCAGCCGGCGACATCGTCCGAGCATCTGAGGTTTATGAGATGTGTGGCTGTCCATGTGTGTGAGAGGACACGATAGGAGTTTGTGTCTGAGAGACGGAGGTAGGAAGACTGGAGCTGCTACAAACAGCAATGCACTCATTTATGAGACAAATACTGGATCAAACTGACCTTGTGATTCATTTTGAAAAACAAAGGTTTCCATACATAAACATTAAAGCAATTTATCAATTTTAAACTTTCGAGATAAACAGATGGATAATGTATTATTGTATTATACTTAATGGTTGGGGAACATAAAACATATTCTCAAGATGGATAA